>NC_142716.1:17706676-18016463 GCF_055471065.1 Atractosteus spatula | reverse complement strand
CTGTGCTGTTCCTGCCCTATAAGTTACATGGTGGTGACCAAAGTTGCCAAAACGTGTTTATTTCTGCTGAAAAACACGTTTTGACAATTTCTGCACACTGGGGTTAAGGGCTGACTCAGTGTGCTCTTCTGAGCCAGGCAGTTACACTGTGATTCCAAGGGCTGAGAAAACGCGTTTATTTCGGGCTGAAAAACACGTTTTGAAAAGTGTGCTGTTCCTGCCCTATAACTTACATGGGAGTGACCAAAGTTGCCAAAACGTGTTTATTTCTGCTGAAAAACACGTTTTGACAATTTCTGCACACTGGGGTTAAGGGCTGACTCACTGTGCTCTTCTGAGCCAGGCAGTTACACTGCGATTCTAAAGGCTGAGAAAACGCGTTTATTTCGGGCTGAAAAACACGTTTTGAAAACTGTGCTGTTCCTGCCCTATAAGTTACATGGTGGTGACCAAAGTTGCCAAAACGTGTTTATTTCTGCTGAAAAACACGTTTTGACAATTTCTGCACACTGGGGTTAAGGGCTGACTCAGTGTGCTCTTCTGAGCCAGGCAGTTACACTGTGATTCCAAGGGCTGAGAAAACGCGTTTATTTCGGGCTGAAAAACACGTTTTGAAAAGTGTGCTGTTCCTGCCCTATAACTTACATGGGAGTGACCAAAGTTGCCAAAACGTGTTTATTTCTGCTGAAAAACACGTTTTGACAATTTCTGCACACTGGGGTTAAGGGCTGACTCACTGTGCTCTTCTGAGCCAGGCAGTTACACTGCGATTCTAAAGGCTGAGAAAACGCGTTTATTTCGGGCTGAAAAACACGTTTTGAAAACTGTGCTGTTCCTGCCCTATAACTTACATGGGGGTGACCAAAGTTGCCAAAACGTGTTTATTTCTGCTGAAAAACACGTTTTGACAATTTCTGCACACTGGGGTTAAGGGCTGACTCAGTGTGCTCTTCTGAGCCAGGCAGTTACACTGTGATTCCAAGGGATGAGAAAACGCGTTTATTTCGGGCTGAAAAACACGTTTTGAAAACTGTGCTGTTCCTGCCCTATAACTTACATGGGGGTGACCAAAGTTGCCAAAACGTGTTTATTTCTGCTGAAAAACACGTTTTGACAATATGTGCACACTGGGGTTAAGGCTGAGTCAGTGTGCTCTTCTGAGCCAGGCAGTTACACTGCGATTCTAAGGGCTGAGAAAACGTGTTTATTTCGGGCTGAAAAACACGTTTTGAAAACTGAGCTGTTCCTGCCCTATAACTTACATGGGGGTGACCAAAGTTGCCAAAACGTGTTTATTTCTGCTGAAAAACACGTTTTGACAATTTCTGCACACTGGGGTTAAGGGCTGACTCAGTGTGTTCTTCTGAGCCAGGCAGTTACACTGTGATTCCAAGGGCTGAGAAAACGCGTTTATTTCGGGCTGAAAAACACGTTTTGAAAACTGTGCTGTTCCTGCCCTATAACTTACATGGGGGTGACCAAAGTTGCCAAAACGTGTTTATTTCTGCTGAAAAACACGTTTTGACAATTTCTGCACACTGGGGTTAAGGGCTGACTCACTGTGCTCTTCTGAGCCAGGCAGTTACACTGCGATTCTAAGGGCTGAGAAAACGCGTTTATTTCGGGCTGAAAAACACGTTTTGAAAAGTGTGCTGTTCCTGCCCTTTAACTTACATGGGGGTGACCAAAGTTGCCAAAACGTGTTTATTTCTGCTGAAAAACACGTTTTGACAATTTCTGCACACTGGGGTTAAGGGCTGACTCAGTGTGCTCTTCTGAGCCAGGCAGTTACACTGTGATTCCAAGGGCTGAGAAAACGCGTTTATTTCGGGCTGAAAAACACGTTTTGAAAACTGTGCTGTTCCTGCCCTATAACTTACATGGGGGTGACCAAAGTTGCCAAAACGTGTTTATTTCTGCTGAAAAACACGTTTTGACAATTTCTGCACACTGGGGTTAAGGGCTGAGTCAGTGTGCTCTTCTGAGCCAGGCAGTTACACTGTGATTCCAAGGGCTGAGAAAACGCGTTTATTTCGGGCTGAAAAACACGTTTTGAAAACTGTGCTGTTCCTGCCCTATAAGTTACATGGTGGTGACCAAAGTTGCCAAAACGTGTTTATTTCTGCTGAAAAACACGTTTTGACAACTTCTGCACACTGGGGTTAAGGGCTGACTCAGTGTGCTCTTCTGAGCCAGGCAGTTACACTGTGATTCCAAGGGCTGAGAAAACGCGTTTATTTCGGGCTGAAAAACACGTTTTGAAAACTGTGCTGTTCCTGCCCTATAACTTACATGGGGGTGACCAAAGTTGCCAAAACGTGTTTATTTCTGCTGAAAAACACGTTTTGACAATTTCTGCACACTGGGGTTAAGGGCTGACTCACTGTGCTCTTCTGAGCCAGGCAGTTACACTGCGATTCTAAGGGCTGAGAAAACGCGATTATTTCGGGCTGAAAAACACGTTTTGAAAAGTGAGCTGTTCCTGCCCTATAACTTACATGGGGGTGACCAAAGTTGCCAAAACGTGTTTATTTCTGCTGAAAAACACGTTTTGACAATTTCTGCACACTGGGGTTAAGGGCTGACTCACTGTGCTCTTCTGAGCCAGGCAGTTACACTGCGATTCTAAAGGCTGAGAAAACGCGTTTATTTCGGGCTGAAAAACACGTTTTGAAAAGTGTGCTGTTCCTGCCCTATAACTTACATGGGGGTGACCAAAGTTGCCAAAACGTGTTTATTTCTGCTGAAAAACACGTTTTGACAATTTCTGCACACTGGGGTTAAGGGCTGACTCAGTGTGCTCTTCTGAGCCAGGCAGTTACACTGTGATTCCAAGGGCTGAGAAAACGCGTTTATTTCGGGCTGAAAAACACGTTTTGAAAACTGTGCTGTTCCTGCCCTATAACTTACATGGGGGTGACCAAAGTTGCCAAAACGTGTTTATTTCTGCTGAAAAACACGTTTTGACAATTTCTGCACACTGGGGTTAAGGGCTGACTCACTGTGCTCTTCTGAGCCAGGCAGTTACACTGCGATTCTAAGGGCTGAGAAATCGCGTTTATTTCGGGCTGAAAAACACGTTTTGAAAAGTGTGCTGTTCCTGCCCTATAACTTACATGGGGGTGACCAAAGTTGCCAAAACGTGTTTATTTCTGCTGAAAAACACGTTTTGACAATTTCTGCACACTGGGGTTAAGGGCTGACTCACTGTGCTCTTCTGAGCCAGGCAGTTACACTGCGATTCTAAAGGCTGAGAAAACGCGTTTATTTCGGGCTGAAAAACACGTTTTGAAAAGTGTGCTGTTCCTGCCCTATAACTTACATGGGGGTGACCAAAGTTGCCAAAACGTGTTTATTTCTGCTGAAAAACACGTTTTGACAATTTCTGCACACTGGGGTTAAGGGCTGACTCAGTGTGCTCTTCTGAGCCAGGCAGTTACACTGTGATTCCAAGGGATGAGAAAACGCGTTTATTTCGGGCTGAAAAACACGTTTTGAAAACTGTGCTGTTCCTGCCCTATAACTTACATGGGGGTGACCAAAGTTGCCAAAACGTGTTTATTTCTGCTGAAAAACACGTTTTGACAATATGTGCACACTGGGGTTAAGGGCTGACTCACTGTGCTCTTCTGAGCCAGGCAGTTACACTGCGATTCTAAGGGCTGAGAAAACGCGTTTATTTCGGGCTGAAAAACACGTTTTGAAATCTGTGCTGTTCCTGCCCTATAACTTACATGGGGGTGACCAAAGTTGCCAAAACGTGTTTATTTCTGCTGAAAAACACGTTTTGACAATTTCTGCACACTGGGGTTAAGGGCTGACTCAGTGTGCTCTTCTGAGCCAGGCAGTTACAATGTGATTCCAAGGGCTGAGAAAACGTGTTTATTTCGGGCTGAAAAACACGTTTTGAAAACTGAGCTGTTCCTGCCCTATAACTTACATGGGGGTGACCAAAGTTGCCAAAACGTGTTTATTTCTGCTGAAAAACACGTTTTGACAATTTCTGCACACTGGGGTTAAGGGCTGACTCAGTGTGCTCTTCTGAGCCAGGCAGTTACACTGTGATTCCAAGGGCTGAGAAAACGCGTTTATTTCGGGCTGAAAAACACGTTTTGAAAACTGTGCTGTTCCTGCCCTATAACTTACATGGGGGTGACCAAAGTTGCCAAAACGTGTTTATTTCTGCTGAAAAACACGTTTTGACAATTTCTGCACACTGGGGTTAAGGGCTGACTCACTCTGCTCTTCTGAGCCAGGCAGTTACACTGCGATTCTAAGGGCTGAGAAAACGCGTTTATTTCGGGCTGAAAAACACGTTTTGAAAAGTGTGCTGTTCCTGCCCTATAACTTACATGGGGGTGACCAAAGTTGCCAAAACGTGTTTATTTCTGCTGAAAAACACGTTTTGACAATTTCTGCACACTGGGGTTAAGGGCTGACTCACTGTGCTCTTCTGAGCCAGGCAGTTACACTGCGATTCTAAAGGCTGAGAAAACGCGTTTATTTCGGGCTGAAAAACACGTTTTGAAAAGTGTGCTGTTCCTGCCCTATAACTTACATGGGGGTGACCAAAGTTGCCAAAACGTGTTTATTTCTGCTGAAAAACACGTTTTGACAATTTCTGCACACTGGGGTTAAGGGCTGACTCAGTGTGCTCTTCTGAGCCAGGCAGTTACACTGTGATTCCAAGGGCTGAGAAAACGCGTTTATTTCGGGCTGAAAAACACGTTTTGAAAACTGTGCTGTTCCTGCCCTATAACTTACAAGGGGGTGACCAAAGTTGCCAAAACGTGTTTATTTCTGCTGAAAAACACGTTTTGACAATATGTGCACACTGGGGTTAAGGGCTGACTCACTGTGCTCTTCTGAGCCTGGCAGTTACACTGCGATTCTAAGGGCTGAGAAAACGCGTTTATTTCGGGCTGAAAAACACGTTTTGAAAAGTGTGCTGTTCCTGCCCTATAACTTACATGGGGGTGACCAAAGTTGCCAAAACGTGTTTATTTCTGCTGAAAAACACGTTTTGACAATTTCTGCACACTGGGGTTAAGGGCTGTCTCAACTGTGCTCTTCTGAGCCAGACAGTTACACTGCGATTCTAAAGGCTGAGAAAACGCGTTTATTTCGGGCTGAAAAACACGTTTTGAAAACTGTGCTGTTCCTGCCCTATAACTTACATGGGGGTGACCAAAGTTGCCAAAACGTGTTTATTTCTGCTGAAAAACACGTTTTGACAATTTCTGCACACTGGGGTTAAGGGCTGACTCAGTGTGTTCTTCTGAGCCAGGCAGTTACACTGTGATTCCAAGGGCTGAGAAAACGCGTTTATTTCGGGCTGAAAAACACGTTTTGAAAACTGTGCTGTTCCTGCCCTATAACTTACATGGGGGTGACCAAAGTTGCCAAAACGTGTTTATTTCTGCTGAAAAACACGTTTTGACAATTTCTGCACACTGGGGTTAAGGGCTGACTCACTGTGCTCTTCTGAGCCAGGCAGTTACACTGCGATTCTAAGGGCTGAGAAATCGCGTTTATTTCGGGCTGAAAAACACGTTTTGAAAAGTGTGCTGTTCCTGCCCTATAACTTACATGGGGGTGACCAAAGTTGCCAAAACGTGTTTATTTCTGCTGAAAAACACGTTTTGACAATTTCTGCACACTGGGGTTAAGGGCTGACTCACTGTGCTCTTCTGAGCCAGGCAGTTACACTGCGATTCTAAAGGCTGAGAAAACGCGTTTATTTCGGGCTGAAAAACACGTTTTGAAAAGTGTGCTGTTCCTGCCCTATAACTTACATGGGGGTGACCAAAGTTGCCAAAACGTGTTTATTTCTGCTGAAAAACACGTTTTGACAATTTCTGCACACTGGGGTTAAGGGCTGACTCAGTGTGCTCTTCTGAGCCAGGCAGTTACACTGTGATTCCAAGGGCTGAGAAAACGCGTTTATTTCGGGCTGAAAAACACGTTTTGAAAACTGTGCTGTTCCTGCCCTATAACTTACATGGGGGTGACCAAAGTTGCCAAAACGTGTTTATTTCTGCTGAAAAACACGTTTTGACAATATGTGCACACTGGGGTTAAGGGCTGACTCACTGTGCTCTTCTGAGCCAGGCAGTTACACTGCGATTCTAAGGGCTGAGAAAACGCGTTTATTTCGGGCTGAAAAACACGTTTTGAAATCTGTGCTGTTCCTGCCCTATAACTTACATGGGGGTGACCAAAGTTGCCAAAACGTGTTTATTTCTGCTGAAAAACACGTTTTGACAATTTCTGCACACTGGGGTTAAGGGCTGACTCAGTGTGTTCTTCTGAGCCAGGCAGTTACACTGTGATTCCAAGGGCTGAGAAAACGCGTTTATTTCGGGCTGAAAAACACGTTTTGAAAACTGTGCTGTTCCTGCCCTATAACTTACATGGGGGTGACCAAAGTTGCCAAAACGTGTTTATTTCTGCTGAAAAACACGTTTTGACAATTTCAGCACACTGGGGTTAAGGGCTGACTCAGTGTGTTCTTCTGAGCCTGGCAGTTACACTGTGATTCCAAGGGCTGAGAAAACGCGTTTATTTCGGGCTGAAAAACACGTTTTGAAAACTGTGCTGTTCCTGCCCTATAACTTACATGGGGGTGACCAAAGTTGCCAAAACGTGTTTATTTCTGCTGAAAAACACGTTTTGACAATTTCTGCACACTGGGGTTAAGGGCTGACTCAGTGTGCTCTTCTGAGCCAGGCAGTTACACTGTGATTCCAAGGGCTGAGAAAACGCGTTTATTTCGGGCTGAAAAACACGTTTTGAAAACTGTGCTGTTCCTGCCCTATAACTTACATGGGGGTGACCAAAGTTGCCAAAACGTGTTTATTTCTGCTGAAAAACACGTTTTGACAATTTCTGCACACTGGGGTTAAGGGCTGACTCACTGTGCTCTTCTGAGCCAGGCAGTTACACTGCGATTCTAAGGGCTGAGAAAACGCGTTTATTTCGGGCTGAAAAACACGTTTTGAAAAGTGTGCTGTTCCTGCCCTATAACTTACATGGGGGTGACCAAAGTTGCCAAAACGTGTTTATTTCTGCTGAAAAACACGTTTTGACAATTTCTGCACACTGGGGTTAAGGGCTGACTCACTGTGCTCTTCTGAGCCAGGCAGTTACACTGCGATTCTAAAGGCTGAGAAAACGCGTTTATTTCGGGCTGAAAAACACGTTTTGAAAAGTGTGCTGTTCCTGCCCTATAACTTACATGGGGGTGACCAAAGTTGCCAAAACGTGTTTATTTCTGCTGAAAAACACGTTTTGACAATTTCTGCACACTGGGGTTAAGGGCTGACTCACTGTGCTCTTCTGAGCCAGGCAGTTACACTGCGATTCTAAAGGCTGAGAAAACGCGTTTATTTCGGGCTGAAAAACACGTTTTGAAAAGTGTGCTGTTCCTGCCCTATAACTTACATGGGGGTGACCAAAGTTGCCAAAACGTGTTTATTTCTGCTGAAAAACACGTTTTGACAATTTCTGCACACTGGGGTTAAGGGCTGACTCAGTGTGCTCTTCTGAGCCAGGCAGTTACACTGTGATTCCAAGGGCTGAGAAAACGCGTTTATTTCGGGCTGAAAAACACGTTTTGAAAACTGTGCTGTTCCTGCCCTATAACTTACATGGGGGTGACCAAAGTTGCCAAAACGTGTTTATTTCTGCTGAAAAACACGTTTTGACAATTTCTGCACACTGGGGTTAAGGGCTGAGTCAGTGTGCTCTTCTGAGCCAGGCAGTTACACTGCGATTCTAAGGGCTGAGAAAACGCGTTTATTTCGGGCTGAAAAACACGTTTTGAAAAGTGTGCTGTTCCTGCCCTATAACTTACATGGGGGTGACCAAAGTTGCCAAAACGTGTTTATTTCTGCTGAAAAACACGTTTTGACAATTTCTGCACACTGGGGTTAAGGGCTGACTCACTGTGCTCTTCTGAGCCAGGCAGTTACACTGCGATTCTAAAGGCTGAGAAAACGCGTTTATTTCGGGCTGAAAAACACGTTTTGAAAAGTGTGCTGTTCCTGCCCTATAACTTACATGGGGGTGACCAAAGTTGCCAAAACGTGTTTATTTCTGCTGAAAAACACGTTTTGACAATTTCTGCACACTGGGGTTAAGGGCTGACTCACTGTGCTCTTCTGAGCCAGGCAGTTACACTGCGATTCTAAGGGCTGAGAAAACGCGATTATTTCGGGCTGAAAAACACGTTTTGAAAAGTGTGCTGTTCCTGCCCTATAACTTACATGAGGGTGACCAAAGTTGCCAAAACGTGTTTATTTCTGCTGAAAAACACGTTTTGACAATTTCTGCACACTGGGGTTAAGGGCTGACTCACTGTGCTCTTCTGAGCCAGGCAGTTACACTGCGATTCTAAAGGCTGAGAAAACGCGTTTATTTCGGGCTGAAAAACACGTTTTGAAAAGTGTGCTGTTCCTGCCCTATAACTTACATGGGGGTGACCAAAGTTGCCAAAACGTGTTTATTTCTGCTGAAAAACACGTTTTGACAATTTCTGCACACTGGGGTTAAGGGCTGACTCAGTGTGCTCTTCTGAGCCAGGCAGTTACACTGTGATTCCAAGGGCTGAGAAAACGCGTTTATTTCGGGCTGAAAAACACGTTTTGAAAACTGTGCTGTTCCTGCCCTATAACTTACATGGGGGTGACCAAAGTTGCCAAAACGTGTTTATTTCTGCTGAAAAACACGTTTTGACAATTTCTGCACACTGGGGTTAAGGGCTGACTCACTGTGCTCTTCTGAGCCAGGCAGTTACACTGCGATTCTAAGGGCTGAGAAATCGCGTTTATTTCGGGCTGAAAAACACGTTTTGAAAAGTGTGCTGTTCCTGCCCTATAACTTACATGGGGGTGACCAAAGTTGCCAAAACGTGTTTATTTCTGCTGAAAAACACGTTTTGACAATTTCTGCACACTGGGGTTAAGGGCTGACTCAGTGTGCTCTTCTGAGCCAGGCAGTTACACTGTGATTCCAAGGGATGAGAAAACGCGTTTATTTCGGGCTGAAAAACACGTTTTGAAAACTGTGCTGTTCCTGCCCTATAACTTACATGGGGGTGACCAAAGTTGCCAAAACGTGTTTATTTCTGCTGAAAAACACGTTTTGACAATATGTGCACACTGGGGTTAAGGGCTGACTCACTGTGCTCTTCTGAGCCAGGCAGTTACACTGCGATTCTAAGGGCTGAGAAAACGCGTTTATTTCGGGCTGAAAAACACGTTTTGAAATCTGTGCTGTTCCTGCCCTATAACTTACATGGGGGTGACCAAAGTTGCCAAAACGTGTTTATTTCTGCTGAAAAACACGTTTTGACAATTTCTGCACACTGGGGTTAAGGGCTGACTCAGTGTGCTCTTCTGAGCCAGGCAGTTACAATGTGATTCCAAGGGCTGAGAAAACGTGTTTATTTCGGGCTGAAAAACACGTTTTGAAAACTGAGCTGTTCCTGCCCTATAACTTACATGGGGGTGACCAAAGTTGCCAAAACGTGTTTATTTCTGCTGAAAAACACGTTTTGACAATTTCTGCACACTGGGGTTAAGGGCTGACTCAGTGTGCTCTTCTGAGCCAGGCAGTTACACTGTGATTCCAAGGGCTGAGAAAACGCGTTTATTTCGGGCTGAAAAACACGTTTTGAAAACTGTGCTGTTCCTGCCCTATAACTTACATGGGGGTGACCAAAGTTGCCAAAACGTGTTTATTTCTGCTGAAAAACACGTTTTGACAATATGTGCACACTGGGGTTAAGGGCTGACTCACTGTGCTCTTCTGAGCCTGGCAGTTACACTGCGATTCTAAGGGCTGAGAAAACGCGTTTATTTCGGGCTGAAAAACACGTTTTGAAAAGTGTGCTGTTCCTGCCCTATAACTTACATGGGGGTGACCAAAGTTGCCAAAACGTGTTTATTTCTGCTGAAAAACACGTTTTGACAATTTCTGCACACTGGGGTTAAGGGCTGTCTCAACTGTGCTCTTCTGAGCCAGACAGTTACACTGCGATTCTAAAGGCTGAGAAAACGCGTTTATTTCGGGCTGAAAAACACGTTTTGAAAACTGTGCTGTTCCTGCCCTATAACTTACATGGGGGTGACCAAAGTTGCCAAAACGTGTTTATTTCTGCTGAAAAACACGTTTTGACAATTTCTGCACACTGGGGTTAAGGGCTGACTCAGTGTGTTCTTCTGAGCCAGGCAGTTACACTGTGATTCCAAGGGCTGAGAAAACGCGTTTATTTCGGGCTGAAAAACACGTTTTGAAAACTGTGCTGTTCCTGCCCTATAACTTACATGGGGGTGACCAAAGTTGCCAAAACGTGTTTATTTCTGCTGAAAAACACGTTTTGACAATTTCTGCACACTGGGGTTAAGGGCTGACTCACTGTGCTCTTCTGAGCCAGGCAGTTACACTGCGATTCTAAGGGCTGAGAAATCGCGTTTATTTCGGGCTGAAAAACACGTTTTGAAAAGTGTGCTGTTCCTGCCCTATAACTTACATGGGGGTGACCAAAGTTGCCAAAACGTGTTTATTTCTGCTGAAAAACACGTTTTGACAATTTCTGCACACTGGGGTTAAGGGCTGACTCACTGTGCTCTTCTGAGCCAGGCAGTTACACTGCGATTCTAAAGGCTGAGAAAACGCGTTTATTTCGGGCTGAAAAACACGTTTTGAAAAGTGTGCTGTTCCTGCCCTATAACTTACATGGGGGTGACCAAAGTTGCCAAAACGTGTTTATTTCTGCTGAAAAACACGTTTTGACAATTTCTGCACACTGGGGTTAAGGGCTGACTCAGTGTGCTCTTCTGAGCCAGGCAGTTACACTGTGATTCCAAGGGCTGAGAAAACGCGTTTATTTCGGGCTGAAAAACACGTTTTGAAAACTGTGCTGTTCCTGCCCTATAACTTACATGGGGGTGACCAAAGTTGCCAAAACGTGTTTATTTCTGCTGAAAAACACGTTTTGACAATATGTGCACACTGGGGTTAAGGGCTGACTCACTGTGCTCTTCTGAGCCAGGCAGTACACTGCGATTCTAAGGGCTGAGAAAACGCGTTTATTTCGGGCTGAAAAACACGTTTTGAAATCTGTGCTGTTCCTGCCCTATAACTTACATGGGGGTGACCAAAGTTGCCAAAACGTGTTTATTTCTGCTGAAAAACACGTTTTGACAATTTCTGCACACTGGGGTTAAGGGCTGACTCAGTGTGTTCTTCTGAGCCAGGCAGTTACACTGTGATTCCAAGGGCTGAGAAAACGCGTTTATTTCGGGCTGAAAAACACGTTTTGAAAACTGTGCTGTTCCTGCCCTATAACTTACATGGGGGTGACCAAAGTTGCCAAAACGTGTTTATTTCTGCTGAAAAACACGTTTTGACAATTTCAGCACACTGGGGTTAAGGGCTGACTCAGTGTGTTCTTCTGAGCCTGGCAGTTACACTGTGATTCCAAGGGCTGAGAAAACGCGTTTATTTCGGGCTGAAAAACACGTTTTGAAAACTGTGCTGTTCCTGCCCTATAACTTACATGGGGGTGACCAAAGTTGCCAAAACGTGTTTATTTCTGCTGAAAAACACGTTTTGACAATTTCTGCACACTGGGGTTAAGGGCTGACTCAGTGTGCTCTTCTGAGCCAGGCAGTTACACTGTGATTCCAAGGGCTGAGAAAACGCGTTTATTTCGGGCTGAAAAACACGTTTTGAAAACTGTGCTGTTCCTGCCCTATAACTTACATGGGGGTGACCAAAGTTGCCAAAACGTGTTTATTTCTGCTGAAAAACACGTTTTGACAATTTCTGCACACTGGGGTTAAGGGCTGACTCAGTGTGCTCTTCTGAGCCAGGCAGTTACACTGCGATTCTAAGGGCTGAGAAAACGCGTTTATTTCGGGCTGAAAAACACGTTTTGAAAAGTGTGCTGTTCCTGCCCTATAACTTACATGGGGGTGACCAAAGTTGCCAAAACGTGTTTATTTCTGCTGAAAAACACGTTTTGACAATTTCTGCACACTGGGGTTAAGGGCTGACTCACTGTGCTCTTCTGAGCCAGGCAGTTACACTGCGATTCTAAAGGCTGAGAAAACGCGTTTATTTCGGGCTGAAAAACACGTTTTGAAAAGTGTGCTGTTCCTGCCCTATAACTTACATGGGGGTGACCAAAGTTGCCAAAACGTGTTTATTTCTGCTGAAAAACACGTTTTGACAATTTCTGCACACTGGGGTTAAGGGCTGACTCACTGTGCTCTTCTGAGCCAGGCAGTTACACTGCGATTCTAAAGGCTGAGAAAACGCGTTTATTTCGGGCTGAAAAACACGTTTTGAAAAGTGTGCTGTTCCTGCCCTATAACTTACATGGGGGTGACCAAAGTTGCCAAAACGTGTTTATTTCTGCTGAAAAACACGTTTTGACAATTTCTGCACACTGGGGTTAAGGGCTGACTCAGTGTGCTCTTCTGAGCCAGGCAGTTACACTGTGATTCCAAGGGCTGAGAAAACGCGTTTATTTCGGGCTGAAAAACACGTTTTGAAAACTGTGCTGTTCCTGCCCTATAACTTACATGGGGGTGACCAAAGTTGCCAAAACGTGTTTATTTCTGCTGAAAAACACGTTTTGACAATTTCTGCACACTGGGGTTAAGGGCTGAGTCAGTGTGCTCTTCTGAGCCAGGCAGTTACACTGCGATTCTAAGGGCTGAGAAAACGCGTTTATTTCGGGCTGAAAAACACGTTTTGAAAAGTGTGCTGTTCCTGCCCTATAACTTACATGGGGGTGACCAAAGTTGCCAAAACGTGTTTATTTCTGCTGAAAAACACGTTTTGACAATTTCTGCACACTGGGGTTAAGGGCTGACTCACTGTGCTCTTCTGAGCCAGGCAGTTACACTGCGATTCTAAAGGCTGAGAAAACGCGTTTATTTCGGGCTGAAAAACACGTTTTGAAAAGTGTGCTGTTCCTGCCCTATAACTTACATGGGGGTGACCAAAGTTGCCAAAACGTGTTTATTTCTGCTGAAAAACACGTTTTGACAATTTCTGCACACTGGGGTTAAGGGCTGACTCACTGTGCTCTTCTGAGCCAGGCAGTTACACTGCGATTCTAAGGGCTGAGAAAACGCGATTATTTCGGGCTGAAAAACACGTTTTGAAAAGTGTGCTGTTCCTGCCCTATAACTTACATGAGGGTGACCAAAGTTGCCAAAACGTGTTTATTTCTGCTGAAAAACACGTTTTGACAATTTCTGCACACTGGGGTTAAGGGCTGACTCACTGTGCTCTTCTGAGCCAGGCAGTTACACTGCGATTCTAAAGGCTGAGAAAACGCGTTTATTTCGGGCTGAAAAACACGTTTTGAAAAGTGTGCTGTTCCTGCCCTATAACTTACATGGGGGTGACCAAAGTTGCCAAAACGTGTTTATTTCTGCTGAAAAACACGTTTTGACAATTTCTGCACACTGGGGTTAAGGGCTGACTCAGTGTGCTCTTCTGAGCCAGGCAGTTACACTGTGATTCCAAGGGCTGAGAAAACGCGTTTATTTCGGGCTGAAAAACACGTTTTGAAAACTGTGCTGTTCCTGCCCTATAACTTACATGGGGGTGACCAAAGTTGCCAAAACGTGTTTATTTCTGCTGAAAAACACGTTTTGACAATTTCTGCACACTGGGGTTAAGGGCTGACTCACTGTGCTCTTCTGAGCCAGGCAGTTACACTGCGATTCTAAGGGCTGAGAAATCGCGTTTATTTCGGGCTGAAAAACACGTTTTGAAAAGTGTGCTGTTCCTGCCCTATAACTTACATGGGGGTGACCAAAGTTGCCAAAACGTGTTTATTTCTGCTGAAAAACACGTTTTGACAATTTCTGCACACTGGGGTTAAGGGCTGACTCAGTGTGCTCTTCTGAGCCAGGCAGTTACACTGTGATTCCAAGGGATGAGAAAACGCGTTTATTTCGGGCTGAAAAACACGTTTTGAAAACTGTGCTGTTCCTGCCCTATAACTTACATGGGGGTGACCAAAGTTGCCAAAACGTGTTTATTTCTGCTGAAAAACACGTTTTGACAATATGTGCACACTGGGGTTAAGGGCTGACTCACTGTGCTCTTCTGAGCCAGGCAGTTACACTGCGATTCTAAGGGCTGAGAAAACGCGTTTATTTCGGGCTGAAAAACACGTTTTGAAATCTGTGCTGTTCCTGCCCTATAACTTACATGGGGGTGACCAAAGTTGCCAAAACGTGTTTATTTCTGCTGAAAAACACGTTTTGACAATTTCTGCACACTGGGGTTAAGGGCTGACTCAGTGTGCTCTTCTGAGCCAGGCAGTTACAATGTGATTCCAAGGGCTGAGAAAACGTGTTTATTTCGGGCTGAAAAACACGTTTTGAAAACTGAGCTGTTCCTGCCCTATAACTTACATGGGGGTGACCAAAGTTGCCAAAACGTGTTTATTTCTGCTGAAAAACACGTTTTGACAATTTCTGCACACTGGGGTTAAGGGCTGACTCAGTGTGCTCTTCTGAGCCAGGCAGTTACACTGTGATTCCAAGGGCTGAGAAAACGCGTTTATTTCGGGCTGAAAAACACGTTTTGAAAACTGTGCTGTTCCTGCCCTATAACTTACATGGGGGTGACCAAAGTTGCCAAAACGTGTTTATTTCTGCTGAAAAACACGTTTTGACAATATGTGCACACTGGGGTTAAGGGCTGACTCACTGTGCTCTTCTGAGCCTGGCAGTTACACTGCGATTCTAAGGGCTGAGAAAACGCGTTTATTTCGGGCTGAAAAACACGTTTTGAAAAGTGTGCTGTTCCTGCCCTATAACTTACATGGGGGTGACCAAAGTTGCCAAAACGTGTTTATTTCTGCTGAAAAACACGTTTTGACAATTTCTGCACACTGGGGTTAAGGGCTGTCTCAACTGTGCTCTTCTGAGCCAGGCAGTTACACTGCGATTCTAAAGGCTGAGAAAACGCGTTTATTTCGGGCTGAAAAACACGTTTTGAAAACTGTGCTATTCCTGCCCTATAACTTACATGGGGGTGACCAAAGTTGCCAAAACGTGTTTATTTCTGCTGAAAAACACGTTTTGACAATTTCTGCACACTGGGTTAAAGGGCTGACTCAGTGTGCTCTTCTGAGCCAGGCAGTTACACTGTGATTCCAAGGGCTGAGAAAACGTGTTTATTTCGGGCTGAAAAACACGTTTTGAAAACTGAGCTGTTCCTGCCCTATAACTTACATGGGGGTGACCAAAGTTGCCAAAACGTGTTTATTTCTGCTGAAAAACACGTTTTGACAATTTCTGCACACTGGGGTTAAGGGCTGACTCAGTGTGTTCTTCTGAGCCAGGCAGTTACACTGTGATTCCAAGGGCTGAGAAAACGCGTTTATTTCGGGCTGAAAAACACGTTTTGAAAACTGTGCTGTTCCTGCCCTATAACTTACATGGGGGTGACCAAAGTTGCCAAAACGTGTTTATTTCTGCTGAAAAACACGTTTTGACAATTTCTGCACACTGGGGTTAAGGGCTGACTCACTGTGCTCTTCTGAGCCAGGCAGTTACACTGCGATTCTAAGGGCTGAGAAATCGCGTTTATTTCGGGCTGAAAAACACGTTTTGAAAAGTGTGCTGTTCCTGCCCTATAACTTACATGGGGGTGACCAAAGTTGCCAAAACGTGTTTATTTCTGCTGAAAAACACGTTTTGACAATTTCTGCACACTGGGTTAAAGGGCTGACTCAGTGTGCTCTTCTGAGCCAGGCAGTTACACTGTGATTCCAAGGGCTGAGAAAACGTGTTTATTTCGGGCTGAAAAACACGTTTTGAAAACTGAGCTGTTCCTGCCCTATAACTTACATGGGGGTGACCAAAGTTGCCAAAACGTGTTTATTTCTGCTGAAAAACACGTTTTGACAATTTCTGCACACTGGGGTTAAGGGCTGACTCAGTGTGTTCTTCTGAGCCAGGCAGTTACACTGTGATTCCAAGGGCTGAGAAAACGCGTTTATTTCGGGCTGAAAAACACGTTTTGAAAACTGTGCTGTTCCTGCCCTATAACTTACATGGGGGTGACCAAAGTTGCCAAAACGTGTTTATTTCTGCTGAAAAACACGTTTTGACAATTTCTGCACACTGGGGTTAAGGGCTGACTCACTGTGCTCTTCTGAGCCAGGCAGTTACACTGCGATTCTAAGGGCTGAGAAATCGCGTTTATTTCGGGCTGAAAAACACGTTTTGAAAAGTGTGCTGTTCCTGCCCTATAACTTACATGGGGGTGACCAAAGTTGCCAAAACGTGTTTATTTCTGCTGAAAAACACGTTTTGACAATTTCTGCACACTGGGGTTAAGGGCTGACTCACTGTGCTCTTCTGAGCCAGGCAGTTACACTGCGATTCTAAAGGCTGAGAAAACGCGTTTATTTCGGGCTGAAAAACACGTTTTGAAAAGTGTGCTGTTCCTGCCCTATAACTTACATGGGGGTGACCAAAGTTGCCAAAACGTGTTTATTTCTGCTGAAAAACACGTTTTGACAATTTCTGCACACTGGGGTTAAGGGCTGACTCAGTGTGCTCTTCTGAGCCAGGCAGTTACACTGTGATTCCAAGGGCTGAGAAAACGCGTTTATTTCGGGCTGAAAAACACGTTTTGAAAATTGTGCTGTTCCTGCCCTATAACTTACATGGGGGTGACCAAAGTTGCCAAAACGTGTTTATTTCTGCTGAAAAACACGTTTTGACAATATGTGCACACTGGGGTTAAGGGCTGACTCAGTGTGTTCTTCTGAGCCAGGCAGTTACACTGTGATTCCAAGGGCTGAGAAAACGCGTTTATTTCGGGCTGAAAAACACGTTTTGAAAACTGTGCTGTTCCTGCCCTATAACTTACATGGGGGTGACCAAAGTTGCCAAAACGTGTTTATTTCTGCTGAAAAACACGTTTTGACAATTTCTGCACACTGGGGTTAAGGGCTGACTCACTGTGCTCTTCTGAGCCAGGCAGTTACACTGCGATTCTAAGGGCTGAGAAAACGCGTTTATTTCGGGCTGAAAAACACGTTTTGAAAAGTGTGCTGTTCCTGCCCTATAACTTACATGGGGGTGACCAAAGTTGCCAAAACGTGTTTATTTCTGCTGAAAAACACGTTTTGACAATTTCTGCACACTGGGGTTAAGGGCTGACTCAGTGTGCTCTTCTGAGCCAGGCAGTTACACTGTGATTCCAAGGGCTGAGAAAACGCGTTTATTTCGGGCTGAAAAACACGTTTTGACAACTGTGCTGTTCCTGCCCTATAACTTACATGGGGGTGACCAAAGTTGCCAAAACGTGTTTATTTCTGCTGAAAAACACGTTTTGACAATTTCTGCACACTGGGGTTAAGGGCTGACTCACTGTGCTCTTCTGAGCCAGGCAGTTACACTGGGATTCTAAGGGCTGAGAAAACGCGTTTATTTCGGGCTGAAAAACACGTTTTGAAAAGTGTGCTGTTCCTGCCCTATAACTTACATGGGGGTGACCAAAGTTGAAAAAACGTGTTTATTTCTGCTGAAAAACACGTTTTGACAATTTCTGCACACTGGGGTTAAGGGCTGACTCAGTGTGCTCTTCTGAGCCAGGCAGTTACAATGTGATTCCAAGGGCTGAGAAAACGTGTTTATTTCGGGCTGAAAAACACGATTTGAAAACTGAGCTGTTCCTGCCCTATAACTTACATGGGGGTGACCAAAGTTGCCAAAACGTGTTCATTTCTGCTGAAAAACACGTTTTGACAATTTCTGCACACTGGGGTTAAGGGCTGACTCAGTGTGCTCTTCTGAGCCAGGCAGTTACACTGTGATTCCAAGGGCTGAGAAAACGCGTTTATTTCGGGCTGAAAAACACGTTTTGAAAACTGTGCTGTTCCTGCCCTATAACTTACATGGGGGTGACCAAAGTTGCCAAAACGTGTTTATTTCTGCTGAAAAACACGTTTTGACAATTTCTGCACACTGGGGTTAAGGGCTGACTCACTGTGCTCTTCTGAGCCAGGCAGTTACACTGCGATTCTAAGGGCTGAGAAAACGCGTTTATTTCGGGCTGAAAAACACGTTTTGAAAAGTGTGCTGTTCCTGCCCTATAACTTACATGGGGGTGACCAAAGTTGCCAAAACGTGTTTATTTCTGCTGAAAAACACGTTTTGACAATTTCTGCACACTGGGGTTAAGGGCTGACTCACTGTGCTCTTCTGAGCCAGGCAGTTACACTGCGATTCTAAAGGCTGAGAAAACGCGTTTATTTCGGGCTGAAAAACACGTTTTGAAAAGTGTGCTGTTCCTGCCCTATAACTTACATGGGGGTGACCAAAGTTGCCAAAACGTGTTTATTTCTGCTGAAAAACACGTTTTGACAATTTCTGCACACTGGAGTTAAGGGCTGACTCAGTGTGCTCTTCTGAGCCAGGCAGTTACACTGTGATTCCAAGGGCTGAGAAAACGCGTTTATTTCGGGCTGAAAAACACGTTTTGAAAACTGTGCTGTTCCTGCCCTATAACTTACATGGGGGTGACCAAAGTTGCCAAAACGTGTTTATTTCTGCTGAAAAACACGTTTTGACAATTTCTGCACACTGGGGTTAAGGGCTGACTCACTGTGCTCTTCTGAGCCAGGCAGTTACACTGCGATTCTAAAGGCTGAGAAAACGCGTTTATTTCGGGCTGAAAAACACGTTTTGAAAAGTGAGCTGTTCCTGCCCTATAACTTACATGGGGGTGACCAAAGTTGCCAAAACGTGTTTATTTCTGCTGAAAAACACGTTTTGACAATTTCTGCACACTGGGGTTAAGGGCTGACTCACTGTGCTCTTCTGAGCCAGGCAGTTACACTGCGATTCTAAGGGCTGAGAAAACGCGTTTATTTCGGGCTGAAAAACACGTTTTGAAATCTGTGCTGTTCCTGCCCTATAAGTTACATGGGGGTGACCAAAGTTGCCAAAACGTGTTTATTTCTGCTGAAAAACACGTTTTGACAATTTCTGCACACTGGGGTTAAGGGCTGAGTCAGTGTGCTCTTCTGAGCCAGGCAGTTACACTGTGATTCCAAGGGCTGAGAAAACGCGTTTATTTCGGGCTGAAAAACACGTTTTGAAAAGTGTGCTGTTCCTGCCCTATAACTTACATGGGGGTGACCAAAGTTGCCAAAACGTGTTTATTTCTGCTGAAAAACACGTTTTGACAATTTCTGCACACTGGGGTTAAGGGCTGACTCAGTGTGCTCTTCTGAGCCAGGCAGTTACACTGTGATTCCAAGGGCTGAGAAAACGTGTTTTTTTCGGGCTGAAAAACACGATTTGAAAACTGAGCTGTTCCTGCCCTATAACTTACATGGGGGTGACCAAAGTTGCCAAAACGTGTTTATTTCTGCTGAAAAACACGTTTTGACAATTTCTGCACACTGGGGTTAAGGGCTGACTCAGTGTGCTCTTCTGAGCCAGGCAGTTACACTGTGATTCCAAGGGCTGAGAAAACGCGTTTATTTAGGGCTGAAAAACACGTTTTGAAAACTGTGCTGTTCCTGCCCTATAACTTACATGGGGGTGACCAAAGTTGCCAAAACGTGTTTATTTCTGCTGAAAAACACGTTTTGACAATTTCTGCACTCTGGGGTTAAGGGCTGACTCACTGTGCTCTTCTGAGCCAGGCAGTTACACTGCGATTCTAAGGGCTGAGAAAACGCGTTTATTTCGGGCTGAAAAACACGTTTTGAAAAGTGTGCTGTTCCTGCCCTATAACTTACATGGGGGTGACCAAAGTTGCCAAAACGTGTTTATTTCTGCTGAAAAACACGTTTTGACAATTTCTGCACACTGGGGTTAAGGGCTGACTCACTGTGCTCTTCTGAGCCAGGCAGTTACACTGCGATTCTAAAGGCTGAGAAAACGCGTTTATTTCGGGCTGAAAAACACGTTTTGAAAAGTGTGCTGTTCCTGCCCTATAACTTACATGGGGGTGACCAAAGTTGCCAAAACGTGTTTATTTCTGCTGAAAAACACGTTTTGACAATTTCTGCACACTGGGGTTAAGGGCTGACTCAGTGTGCTCTTCTGAGCCAGGCAGTTACACTGTGATTCCAAGGGCTGAGAAAACGCGTTTATTTCGGGCTGAAAAACACGTTTTGAAAACTGTGCTGTTCCTGCCCTATAACTTACATGGGGGTGACCAAAGTTGCCAAAACGTGTTTATTTCTGCTGAAAAACACGTTTTGACAATTTCTGCACACTGGGGTTAAGGGCTGACTCACTGTGCTCTTCTGAGCCAGGCAGTTACACTGCGATTCTAAAGGCTGAGAAAACGCGTTTATTTCGGGCTGAAAAACACGTTTTGAAAAGTGAGCTGTTCCTGCCCTATAACTTACATGGGGGTGACCAAAGTTGCCAAAACGTGTTTATTTCTGCTGAAAAACACGTTTTGACAATTTCTGCACACTGGGGTTAAGGGCTGACTCACTGTGCTCTTCTGAGCCAGGCAGTTACACTGTGATTCCAAGGGCTGAGAAAAAGCGTTTATTTCGGGCTGAAAAACACGTTTTGAAAACTGTGCTGTTCCTGCCCTATAAGTTACATGGTGGTGACCAAAGTTGCCAAAACGTGTTTATTTCTGCTGAAAAACACGTTTTGACAACTTCTGCACACTGGGGTTAAGGGCTGACTCAGTGTGCTCTTCTGAGCCAGGCAGTTACACTGCGATTCTAAGGGCTGAGAAAACGCGTTTATTTCGGGCTGAAAAACACGTTTTGAAAAGTGTGCTGTTCCTGCCCTATAACTTACATGGGGGTGACCAAAGTTGCCAAAACGTGTTTATTTCTGCTGAAAAACACGTTTTGACAATTTCTGCACACTGGGGTTAAGGGCTGACTCACTGTGCTCTTCTGAGCCAGGCAGTTACACTGCGATTCTAAAGGCTGAGAAAACGCGTTTATTTCGGGCTGAAAAACACGTTTTGAAAAGTGTGCTGTTCCTGCCCTATAACTTACATGGGGGTGACCAAAGTTGCCAAAACGTGTTTATTTCTGCTGAAAAACACGTTTTGACAATTTCTGCACACTGGGGTTAAGGGCTGACTCAGTGTGCTCTTCTGAGCCAGGCAGTTACACTGTGATTCCAAGGGCTGAGAAAACGCGTTTATTTCGGGCTGAAAAACACGTTTTGAAAACTGTGCTGTTCCTGCCCTATAACTTACATGGGGGTGACCAAAGTTGCCAAAACGTGTTCATTTCTGCTGAAAAACACGTTTTGACAATTTCTGCACACTGGGGTTAAGGGCTGACTCACTGTGCTCTTCTGAGCCAGGCAGTTACACTGTGATTCCAAGGGCTGAGAAAACGCGTTTATTTCGGGCTGAAAAACACGTTTTGAAAACTGTGCTGTTCCTGCCCTATAACTTACATGGTGGTGACCAAAGTTGCCAGAACGTGTTTATTTTTGCTGAAAAACACGTTTTGACAATTTCTGCACACTGGGGTTAAGGGCTGACTCAGTGTGCTCTTCTGAGCCAGGCAGTTACACTGTGATTCCAAGGGCTGAGAAAACGCGTTTATTTCGGGCTGAAAAACACGTTTTGAAAACTGTGCTGTTCCTGCCCTATAACTTACATGGGGGTGACCAAAGTTGCCAAAACGTGTTTATTTCTGCTGAAAAACACGTTTTGACAATTTCTGCACACTGGGGTTAAGGGCTGACTCACTGTGCTCTTCTGAGCCAGGCAGTTACACTGCGATTCTAAGGGCTGAGAAAACGCGTTTATTTCGGGCTGAAAAACACGTTTTGAAAAGTGTGCTGTTCCTGCCCTATAACTTACATGGGGGTGACCAAAGTTGCCAAAACGTGTTTATTTCTGCTGAAAAACACGTTTTGACAATTTCTGCACACTGGGGTTAAGGGCTGACTCAGTGTGTTCTTCTGAGCCAGGCAGTTACACTGTGATTCCAAGGGCTGAGAAAACGCGTTTATTTCGGGCTGAAAAACACGTATTGAAAACTGTGCTGTTCCTGCCCTATAACTTACATGGGGGTGACCAAAGTTGCCAAAACGTGTTTATTTCTGC
Organism: Atractosteus spatula; assembly: GCF_055471065.1. Lineage (NCBI taxonomy): Eukaryota > Metazoa > Chordata > Actinopteri > Semionotiformes > Lepisosteidae > Atractosteus > Atractosteus spatula. The sequence goes on along the minus strand of NC_142716.1, from coordinate 17,994,353 downwards.
TGAAAAACACGTTTTGACAATTTCTGCACACTGGGGTTAAGGGCTGACTCACTGTGCTCTTCTGAGCCAGGCAGTTACACTGCGATTCTAAAGGCTGAGAAAACGCGTTTATTTCGGGCTGAAAAACACGTTTTGAAAAGTGAGCTGTTCCTGCCCTATAACTTACATGGGGGTGACCAAAGTTGCCAAAACGTGTTTATTTCTGCTGAAAAACACGTTTTGACAATTTCTGCACACTGGGGTTAAGGGCTGACTCACTGTGCTCTTCTGAGCCAGGCAGTTACACTGCGATTCTAAGGGCTGAGAAAACGCGTTTATTTCGGGCTGAAAAACACGTTTTGAAATCTGTGCTGTTCCTGCCCTATAAGTTACATGGGGGTGACCAAAGTTGCCAAAACGTGTTTATTTCTGCTGAAAAACACGTTTTGACAATTTCTGCACACTGGGGTTAAGGGCTGAGTCAGTGTGCTCTTCTGAGCCAGGCAGTTACACTGTGATTCCAAGGGCTGAGAAAAAGCGTTTATTTCGGGCTGAAAAACACGTTTTGAAAACTGTGCTGTTCCTGCCCTATAAGTTACATGGTGGTGACCAAAGTTGCCAAAATGTGTTTATTTCTGCTGAAAAACACGTTTTGACAACTTCTGCACACTGGGGTTAAGGGCTGACTCAGTGTGCTCTTCTGAGCCAGGCAGTTACACTGCGATTCTAAGGGCTGAGAAAACGCGATTATTTCGGGCTGAAAAACACGTTTTGAAAAGTGTGCTGTTCCTGCCCTATAACTTACATGGGGGTGACCAAAGTTGCCAAAACGTGTTTATTTCTGCTGAAAAACACGTTTTGACAATTTCTGCACACTGGGGTTAAGGGCTGACTCACTGTGCTCTTCTGAGCCAGGCAGTTACACTGCGATTCTAAAGGCTGAGAAAACGCGTTTATTTCGGGCTGAAAAACACGTTTTGAAAAGTGTGCTGTTCCTGCCCTATAACTTACATGGGGGTGACCAAAGTTGCCAAAACGTGTTTATTTCTGCTGAAAAACACGTTTTGACAATTTCTGCACACTGGGGTTAAGGGCTGACTCAGTGTGCTCTTCTGAGCCAGGCAGTTACACTGTGATTCCAAGGGCTGAGAAAACGCGTTTATTTCGGGCTGAAAAACACGTTTTGAAAACTGTGCTGTTCCTGCCCTATAACTTACATGGGGGTGACCAAAGTTGCCAAAACGTGTTCATTTCTGCTGAAAAACACGTTTTGACAATTTCTGCACACTGGGGTTAAGGGCTGACTCACTGTGCTCTTCTGAGCCAGGCAGTTACACTGTGATTCCAAGGGCTGAGAAAACGCGTTTATTTCGGGCTGAAAAACACGTTTTGAAAACTGTGCTGTTCCTGCCCTATAACTTACATGGTGGTGACCAAAGTTGCCAGAACGTGTTTATTTTTGCTGAAAAACACGTTTTGACAATTTCTGCACACTGGGGTTAAGGGCTGACTCAGTGTGCTCTTCTGAGCCAGGCAGTTACATTGTGATTCCAAGGGCTGAGAAAACGCGTTTATTTCGGGCTGAAAAACACGTTTTGAAAACTGTGCTGTTCCTGCCCTATAACTTACATGGGGGTGACCAAAGTTGCCAAAACGTGTTTATTTCTGCTGAAAAACACGTTTTGACAATTTCTGCACACTGGGGTTAAGGGCTGACTCAGTGTGCTCTTCTGAGCCAGGCAGTTACACTGTGATTCCAAGGGCTGAGAAAACGCGTTTATTTCGGGCTGAAAAACACGTTTTGAAAACTGTGCTGTTCCTGCCCTATAAGTTACATGGTGGTGACCAAAGTTGCCAAAACGTGTTTATTTCTGCTGAAAAACACGTTTTGACAATTTCTGCACACTGGGGTTAAGGGCTGACTCAGTGTGCTCTTCTGAGCCAGGCAGTTACACTGTGATTCCAAGGGCTGAGAAAACGCGTTTATTTCGGGCTGAAAAACACGTTTTGAAAAGTGTGCTGTTCCTGCCCTATAACTTACATGGGAGTGACCAAAGTTGCCAAAACGTGTTTATTTCTGCTGAAAAACACGTTTTGACAATTTCTGCACACTGGGGTTAAGGGCTGACTCACTGTGCTCTTCTGAGCCAGGCAGTTACACTGCGATTCTAAAGGCTGAGAAAACGCGTTTATTTCGGGCTGAAAAACACGTTTTGAAAACTGTGCTGTTCCTGCCCTATAACTTACATGGGGGTGACCAAAGTTGCCAAAACGTGTTTATTTCTGCTGAAAAACACGTTTTGACAATTTCTGCACACTGGGGTTAAGGGCTGACTCAGTGTGCTCTTCTGAGCCAGGCAGTTACACTGTGATTCCAAGGGATGAGAAAACGCGTTTATTTCGGGCTGAAAAACACGTTTTGAAAACTGTGCTGTTCCTGCCCTATAACTTACATGGGGGTGACCAAAGTTGCCAAAACGTGTTTATTTCTGCTGAAAAACACGTTTTGACAATATGTGCACACTGGGGTTAAGGCTGAGTCAGTGTGCTCTTCTGAGCCAGGCAGTTACACTGCGATTCTAAGGGCTGAGAAAACGTGTTTATTTCGGGCTGAAAAACACGTTTTGAAAACTGAGCTGTTCCTGCCCTATAACTTACATGGGGGTGACCAAAGTTGCCAAAACGTGTTTATTTCTGCTGAAAAACACGTTTTGACAATTTCTGCACACTGGGGTTAAGGGCTGACTCAGTGTGTTCTTCTGAGCCAGGCAGTTACACTGTGATTCCAAGGGCTGAGAAAACGCGTTTATTTCGGGCTGAAAAACACGTTTTGAAAACTGTGCTGTTCCTGCCCTATAACTTACATGGGGGTGACCAAAGTTGCCAAAACGTGTTTATTTCTGCTGAAAAACACGTTTTGACAATTTCTGCACACTGGGGTTAAGGGCTGACTCACTGTGCTCTTCTGAGCCAGGCAGTTACACTGCGATTCTAAGGGCTGAGAAAACGCGTTTATTTCGGGCTGAAAAACACGTTTTGAAAAGTGTGCTGTTCCTGCCCTATAACTTACATGGGGGTGACCAAAGTTGCCAAAACGTGTTTATTTCTGCTGAAAAACACGTTTTGACAATTTCTGCACACTGGGGTTAAGGGCTGACTCAGTGTGCTCTTCTGAGCCAGGCAGTTACACTGTGATTCCAAGGGCTGAGAAAACGCGTTTATTTCGGGCTGAAAAACACGTTTTGAAAACTGTGCTGTTCCTGCCCTATAACTTACATGGGGGTGACCAAAGTTGCCAAAACGTGTTTATTTCTGCTGAAAAACACGTTTTGACAATTTCTGCACACTGGGGTTAAGGGCTGACTCAGTGTGCTCTTCTGAGCCAGGCAGTTACACTGTGATTCCAAGGGCTGAGAAAACGCGTTTATTTCGGGCTGAAAAACACGTTTTGAAAACTGTGCTGTTCCTGCCCTATAAGTTACATGGTGGTGACCAAAGTTGCCAAAACGTGTTTATTTCTGCTGAAAAACACGTTTTGACAACTTCTGCACACTGGGGTTAAGGGCTGACTCAGTGTGCTCTTCTGAGCCAGGCAGTTACACTGTGATTCCAAGGGCTGAGAAAACGCGTTTATTTCGGGCTGAAAAACACGTTTTGAAAACTGTGCTGTTCCTGCCCTATAACTTACATGGGGGTGACCAAAGTTGCCAAAACGTGTTTATTTCTGCTGAAAAACACGTTTTGACAATTTCTGCACACTGGGGTTAAGGGCTGACTCAGTGTGCTCTTCTGAGCCAGGCAGTTACACTGTGATTCCAAGGGCTGAGAAAACGCGTTTATTTCGGGCTGAAAAACACGTTTTGAAAACTGTGCTGTTCCTGCCCTATAACTTACATGGGGGTGACCAAAGTTGCCAAAACGTGTTTATTTCTGCTGAAAAACACGTTTTGACAATTTCTGCACACTGGGGTTAAGGGCTGAGTCAGTGTGCTCTTCTGAGCCAGGCAGTTACACTGTGATTCCAAGGGCTGAGAAAACGCGTTTATTTCGGGCTGAAAAACACGTTTTGAAAACTGTGCTGTTCCTGCCCTATAAGTTACATGGTGGTGACCAAAGTTGCCAAAACGTGTTTATTTCTGCTGAAAAACACGTTTTGACAACTTCTGCACACTGGGGTTAAGGGCTGACTCAGTGTGCTCTTCTGAGCCAGGCAGTTACACTGTGATTCCAAGGGCTGAGAAAACGCGTTTATTTCGGGCTGAAAAACACGTTTTGAAAACTGTGCTGTTCCTGCCCTATAACTTACATGGGGGTGACCAAAGTTGCCAAAACGTGTTTATTTCTGCTGAAAAACACGTTTTGACAATTTCTGCACACTGGGGTTAAGGGCTGACTCACTGTGCTCTTCTGAGCCAGGCAGTTACACTGCGATTCTAAGGGCTGAGAAAACGCGTTTATTTCGGGCTGAAAAACACGTTTTGAAAAGTGTGCTGTTCCTGCCCTATAACTTACATGGGGGTGACCAAAGTTGCCAAAACGTGTTTATTTCTGCTGAAAAACACGTTTTGACAATTTCTGCACACTGGGGTTAAGGGCTGACTCAGTGTGTTCTTCTGAGCCAGGCAGTTACACTGTGATTCCAAGGGCTGAGAAAACGCGTTTATTTCGGGCTGAAAAACACGTATTGAAAACTGTGCTGTTCCTGCCCTATAACTTACATGGGGGTGACCAAAGTTGCCAAAACGTGTTTATTTCTGCTGAAAAACACGTTTTGACAATTTCTGCACACTGGGGTTAAGGGCTGACTCACTGTGCTCTTCTGAGCCAGGCAGTTACACTGCGATTCTAAAGGCTGAGAAAACGCGTTTATTTCGGGCTGAAAAACACGTTTTGAAAAGTGAGCTGTTCCTGCCCTATAACTTACATGGGGGTGACCAAAGTTGCCAAAACGTGTTTATTTCTGCTGAAAAACACGTTTTGACAATTTCTGCACACTGGGGTTAAGGGCTGACTCACTGTGCTCTTCTGAGCCAGGCAGTTACACTGCGATTCTAAGGGCTGAGAAAACGCGTTTATTTCGGGCTGAAAAACACGTTTTGAAATCTGTGCTGTTCCTGCCCTATAAGTTACATGGGGGTGACCAAAGTTGCCAAAACGTGTTTATTTCTGCTGAAAAACACGTTTTGACAATTTCTGCACACTGGGGTTAAGGGCTGAGTCAGTGTGCTCTTCTGAGCCAGGCAGTTACACTGTGATTCCAAGGGCTGAGAAAAAGCGTTTATTTCGGGCTGAAAAACACGTTTTGAAAACTGTGCTGTTCCTGCCCTATAAGTTACATGGTGGTGACCAAAGTTGCCAAAATGTGTTTATTTCTGCTGAAAAACACGTTTTGACAACTTCTGCACACTGGGGTTAAGGGCTGACTCAGTGTGCTCTTCTGAGCCAGGCAGTTACACTGCGATTCTAAGGGCTGAGAAAACGCGATTATTTCGGGCTGAAAAACACGTTTTGAAAAGTGTGCTGTTCCTGCCCTATAACTTACATGGGGGTGACCAAAGTTGCCAAAACGTGTTTATTTCTGCTGAAAAACACGTTTTGACAATTTCTGCACACTGGGGTTAAGGGCTGACTCACTGTGCTCTTCTGAGCCAGGCAGTTACACTGCGATTCTAAAGGCTGAGAAAACGCGTTTATTTCGGGCTGAAAAACACGTTTTGAAAAGTGTGCTGTTCCTGCCCTATAACTTACATGGGGGTGACCAAAGTTGCCAAAACGTGTTTATTTCTGCTGAAAAACACGTTTTGACAATTTCTGCACACTGGGGTTAAGGGCTGACTCAGTGTGCTCTTCTGAGCCAGGCAGTTACACTGTGATTCCAAGGGCTGAGAAAACGCGTTTATTTCGGGCTGAAAAACACGTTTTGAAAACTGTGCTGTTCCTGCCCTATAACTTACATGGGGGTGACCAAAGTTGCCAAAACGTGTTCATTTCTGCTGAAAAACACGTTTTGACAATTTCTGCACACTGGGGTTAAGGGCTGACTCACTGTGCTCTTCTGAGCCAGGCAGTTACACTGTGATTCCAAGGGCTGAGAAAACGCGTTTATTTCGGGCTGAAAAACACGTTTTGAAAACTGTGCTGTTCCTGCCCTATAACTTACATGGTGGTGACCAAAGTTGCCAGAACGTGTTTATTTTTGCTGAAAAACACGTTTTGACAATTTCTGCACACTGGGGTTAAGGGCTGACTCAGTGTGCTCTTCTGAGCCAGGCAGTTACATTGTGATTCCAAGGGCTGAGAAAACGCGTTTATTTCGGGCTGAAAAACACGTTTTGAAAACTGTGCTGTTCCTGCCCTATAACTTACATGGGGGTGACCAAAGTTGCCAAAACGTGTTTATTTCTGCTGAAAAACACGTTTTGACAATTTCTGCACACTGGGGTTAAGGGCTGACTCAGTGTGCTCTTCTGAGCCAGGCAGTTACACTGTGATTCCAAGGGCTGAGAAAACGCGTTTATTTCGGGCTGAAAAACACGTTTTGAAAACTGTGCTGTTCCTGCCCTATAAGTTACATGGTGGTGACCAAAGTTGCCAAAACGTGTTTATTTCTGCTGAAAAACACGTTTTGACAATTTCTGCACACTGGGGTTAAGGGCTGACTCAGTGTGCTCTTCTGAGCCAGGCAGTTACACTGTGATTCCAAGGGCTGAGAAAACGCGTTTATTTCGGGCTGAAAAACACGTTTTGAAAAGTGTGCTGTTCCTGCCCTATAACTTACATGGGAGTGACCAAAGTTGCCAAAACGTGTTTATTTCTGCTGAAAAACACGTTTTGACAATTTCTGCACACTGGGGTTAAGGGCTGACTCACTGTGCTCTTCTGAGCCAGGCAGTTACACTGCGATTCTAAAGGCTGAGAAAACGCGTTTATTTCGGGCTGAAAAACACGTTTTGAAAACTGTGCTGTTCCTGCCCTATAACTTACATGGGGGTGACCAAAGTTGCCAAAACGTGTTTATTTCTGCTGAAAAACACGTTTTGACAATTTCTGCACACTGGGGTTAAGGGCTGACTCAGTGTGCTCTTCTGAGCCAGGCAGTTACACTGTGATTCCAAGGGATGAGAAAACGCGTTTATTTCGGGCTGAAAAACACGTTTTGAAAACTGTGCTGTTCCTGCCCTATAACTTACATGGGGGTGACCAAAGTTGCCAAAACGTGTTTATTTCTGCTGAAAAACACGTTTTGACAATATGTGCACACTGGGGTTAAGGCTGAGTCAGTGTGCTCTTCTGAGCCAGGCAGTTACACTGCGATTCTAAGGGCTGAGAAAACGTGTTTATTTCGGGCTGAAAAACACGTTTTGAAAACTGAGCTGTTCCTGCCCTATAACTTACATGGGGGTGACCAAAGTTGCCAAAACGTGTTTATTTCTGCTGAAAAACACGTTTTGACAATTTCTGCACACTGGGGTTAAGGGCTGACTCAGTGTGTTCTTCTGAGCCAGGCAGTTACACTGTGATTCCAAGGGCTGAGAAAACGCGTTTATTTCGGGCTGAAAAACACGTTTTGAAAACTGTGCTGTTCCTGCCCTATAACTTACATGGGGGTGACCAAAGTTGCCAAAACGTGTTTATTTCTGCTGAAAAACACGTTTTGACAATTTCTGCACACTGGGGTTAAGGGCTGACTCACTGTGCTCTTCTGAGCCAGGCAGTTACACTGCGATTCTAAGGGCTGAGAAAACGCGTTTATTTCGGGCTGAAAAACACGTTTTGAAAAGTGTGCTGTTCCTGCCCTATAACTTACATGGGGGTGACCAAAGTTGCCAAAACGTGTTTATTTCTGCTGAAAAACACGTTTTGACAATTTCTGCACACTGGGGTTAAGGGCTGACTCAGTGTGCTCTTCTGAGCCAGGCAGTTACACTGTGATTCCAAGGGCTGAGAAAACGCGTTTATTTCGGGCTGAAAAACACGTTTTGAAAACTGTGCTGTTCCTGCCCTATAACTTACATGGGGGTGACCAAAGTTGCCAAAACGTGTTTATTTCTGCTGAAAAACACGTTTTGACAATTTCTGCACACTGGGGTTAAGGGCTGACTCAGTGTGCTCTTCTGAGCCAGGCAGTTACACTGTGATTCCAAGGGCTGAGAAAACGCGTTTATTTCGGGCTGAAAAACACGTTTTGAAAACTGTGCTGTTCCTGCCCTATAAGTTACATGGTGGTGACCAAAGTTGCCAATACGTGTTTATTTCTGCTGAAAAACACGTTTTGACAACTTCTGCACACTGGGGTTAAGGGCTGACTCAGTGTGCTCTTCTGAGCCAGGCAGTTACACTGTGATTCCAAGGGCTGAGAAAACGCGTTTATTTCGGGCTGAAAAACACGTTTTGAAAACTGTGCTGTTCCTGCCCTATAACTTACATGGGGGTGACCAAAGTTGCCAAAACGTGTTTATTTCTGCTGAAAAACACGTTTTGACAATTTCTGCACACTGGGGTTAAGGGCTGACTCAGTGTGCTCTTCTGAGCCAGGCAGTTACACTGTGATTCCAAGGGCTGAGAAAACGCGTTTATTTCGGGCTGAAAAACACGTTTTGAAAACTGTGCTGTTCCTGCCCTATAACTTACATGGGGGTGACCAAAGTTGCCAAAACGTGTTTATTTCTGCTGAAAAACACGTTTTGACAATTTCTGCACACTGGGGTTAAGGGCTGAGTCAGTGTGCTCTTCTGAGCCAGGCAGTTACACTGTGATTCCAAGGGCTGAGAAAACGCGTTTATTTCGGGCTGAAAAACACGTTTTGAAAACTGTGCTGTTCCTGCCCTATAAGTTACATGGTGGTGACCAAAGTTGCCAAAACGTGTTTATTTCTGCTGAAAAACACGTTTTGACAACTTCTGCACACTGGGGTTAAGGGCTGACTCAGTGAGCTCTTCTGAGCCAGGCAGTTACACTGTGATTCCAAGGGCTGAGAAAACGCGTTTATTTCGGGCTGAAAAACACGTTTTGAAAACTGTGCTGTTCCTGCCCTATAACTTACATGGGGGTGACCAAAGTTGCCAAAACGTGTTTATTTCTGCTGAAAAACACGTTTTGACAATTTCTGCACACTGGGGTTAAGGGCTGACTCACTGTGCTCTTCTGAGCCAGGCAGTTACACTGCGATTCTAAGGGCTGAGAAAACGCGATTATTTCGGGCTGAAAAACACGTTTTGAAAAGTGAGCTGTTCCTGCCCTATAACTTACATGAGGGTGACCAAAGTTGCCAAAACGTGTTTATTTCTGCTGAAAAACACGTTTTGACAATTTCTGCACACTGGGGTTAAGGGCTGACTCACTGTGCTCTTCTGAGCCAGGCAGTTACACTGCGATTCTAAAGGCTGAGAAAACGCGTTTATTTCGGGCTGAAAAACACGTTTTGAAAAGTGTGCTGTTCCTGCCCTATAACTTACATGGGGGTGACCAAAGTTGCCAAAACGTGTTTATTTCTGCTGAAAAACACGTTTTGACAATTTCTGCACACTGGGGTTAAGGGCTGACTCAGTGTGCTCTTCTGAGCCAGGCAGTTACACTGTGATTCCAAGGGCTGAGAAAACGCGTTTATTTCGGGCTGAAAAACACGTTTTGAAAACTGTGCTGTTCCTGCCCTATAACTTACATGGGGGTGACCAAAGTTGCCAAAACGTGTTTATTTCTGCTGAAAAACACGTTTTGACAATTTCTGCACACTGGGGTTAAGGGCTGACTCACTGTGCTCTTCTGAGCCAGGCAGTTACACTGCGATTCTAAGGGCTGAGAAATCGCGTTTATTTCGGGCTGAAAAACACGTTTTGAAAAGTGTGCTGTTCCTGCCCTATAACTTACATGGGGGTGACCAAAGTTGCCAAAACGTGTTTATTTCTGCTGAAAAACACGTTTTGACAATTTCTGCACACTGGGGTTAAGGGCTGACTCACTGTGCTCTTCTGAGCCAGGCAGTTACACTGCGATTCTAAAGGCTGAGAAAACGCGTTTATTTCGGGCTGAAAAACACGTTTTGAAAAGTGTGCTGTTCCTGCCCTATAACTTACATGGGGGTGACCAAAGTTGCCAAAACGTGTTTATTTCTGCTGAAAAACACGTTTTGACAATTTCTGCACACTGGGGTTAAGGGCTGACTCAGTGTGCTCTTCTGAGCCAGGCAGTTACACTGTGATTCCAAGGGATGAGAAAACGCGTTTATTTCGGGCTGAAAAACACGTTTTGAAAACTGTGCTGTTCCTGCCCTATAACTTACATGGGGGTGACCAAAGTTGCCAAAACGTGTTTATTTCTGCTGAAAAACACGTTTTGACAATATGTGCACACTGGGGTTAAGGGCTGACTCACTGTGCTCTTCTGAGCCAGGCAGTTACACTGCGATTCTAAGGGCTGAGAAAACGCGTTTATTTCGGGCTGAAAAACACGTTTTGAAATCTGTGCTGTTCCTGCCCTATAACTTACATGGGGGTGACCAAAGTTGCCAAAACGTGTTTATTTCTGCTGAAAAACACGTTTTGACAATTTCTGCACACTGGGGTTAAGGGCTGACTCAGTGTGCTCTTCTGAGCCAGGCAGTTACAATGTGATTCCAAGGGCTGAGAAAACGTGTTTATTTCGGGCTGAAAAACACGTTTTGAAAACTGAGCTGTTCCTGCCCTATAACTTACATGGGGGTGACCAAAGTTGCCAAAACGTGTTTATTTCTGCTGAAAAACACGTTTTGACAATTTCTGCACACTGGGGTTAAGGGCTGACTCAGTGTGCTCTTCTGAGCCAGGCAGTTACACTGTGATTCCAAGGGCTGAGAAAACGCGTTTATTTCGGGCTGAAAAACACGTTTTGAAAACTGTGCTGTTCCTGCCCTATAACTTACATGGGGGTGACCAAAGTTGCCAAAACGTGTTTATTTCTGCTGAAAAACACGTTTTGACAATTTCTGCACACTGGGGTTAAGGGCTGACTCACTCTGCTCTTCTGAGCCAGGCAGTTACACTGCGATTCTAAGGGCTGAGAAAACGCGTTTATTTCGGGCTGAAAAACACGTTTTGAAAAGTGTGCTGTTCCTGCCCTATAACTTACATGGGGGTGACCAAAGTTGCCAAAACGTGTTTATTTCTGCTGAAAAACACGTTTTGACAATTTCTGCACACTGGGGTTAAGGGCTGACTCACTGTGCTCTTCTGAGCCAGGCAGTTACACTGCGATTCTAAAGGCTGAGAAAACGCGTTTATTTCGGGCTGAAAAACACGTTTTGAAAAGTGTGCTGTTCCTGCCCTATAACTTACATGGGGGTGACCAAAGTTGCCAAAACGTGTTTATTTCTGCTGAAAAACACGTTTTGACAATTTCTGCACACTGGGGTTAAGGGCTGACTCAGTGTGCTCTTCTGAGCCAGGCAGTTACACTGTGATTCCAAGGGCTGAGAAAACGCGTTTATTTCGGGCTGAAAAACACGTTTTGAAAACTGTGCTGTTCCTGCCCTATAACTTACATGGGGGTGACCAAAGTTGCCAAAACGTGTTTATTTCTGCTGAAAAACACGTTTTGACAATATGTGCACACTGGGGTTAAGGGCTGACTCACTGTGCTCTTCTGAGCCTGGCAGTTACACTGCGATTCTAAGGGCTGAGAAAACGCGTTTATTTCGGGCTGAAAAACACGTTTTGAAAAGTGTGCTGTTCCTGCCCTATAACTTACATGGGGGTGACCAAAGTTGCCAAAACGTGTTTATTTCTGCTGAAAAACACGTTTTGACAATTTCTGCACACTGGGGTTAAGGGCTGTCTCAACTGTGCTCTTCTGAGCCAGACAGTTACACTGCGATTCTAAAGGCTGAGAAAACGCGTTTATTTCGGGCTGAAAAACACGTTTTGAAAACTGTGCTGTTCCTGCCCTATAACTTACATGGGGGTGACCAAAGTTGCCAAAACGTGTTTATTTCTGCTGAAAAACACGTTTTGACAATTTCTGCACACTGGGTTAAAGGGCTGACTCAGTGTGCTCTTCTGAGCCAGGCAGTTACACTGTGATTCCAAGGGCTGAGAAAACGTGTTTATTTCGGGCTGAAAAACACGTTTTGAAAACTGAGCTGTTCCTGCCCTATAACTTACATGGGGGTGACCAAAGTTGCCAAAACGTGTTTATTTCTGCTGAAAAACACGTTTTGACAATTTCTGCACACTGGGGTTAAGGGCTGACTCAGTGTGTTCTTCTGAGCCAGGCAGTTACACTGTGATTCCAAGGGCTGAGAAAACGCGTTTATTTCGGGCTGAAAAACACGTTTTGAAAACTGTGCTGTTCCTGCCCTATAACTTACATGGGGGTGACCAAAGTTGCCAAAACGTGTTTATTTCTGCTGAAAAACACGTTTTGACAATTTCTGCACACTGGGGTTAAGGGCTGACTCACTGTGCTCTTCTGAGCCAGGCAGTTACACTGCGATTCTAAGGGCTGAGAAATCGCGTTTATTTCGGGCTGAAAAACACGTTTTGAAAAGTGTGCTGTTCCTGCCCTATAACTTACATGGGGGTGACCAAAGTTGCCAAAACGTGTTTATTTCTGCTGAAAAACACGTTTTGACAATTTCTGCACACTGGGGTTAAGGGCTGACTCACTGTGCTCTTCTGAGCCAGGCAGTTACACTGCGATTCTAAAGGCTGAGAAAACGCGTTTATTTCGGGCTGAAAAACACGTTTTGAAAAGTGTGCTGTTCCTGCCCTATAACTTACATGGGGGTGACCAAAGTTGCCAAAACGTGTTTATTTCTGCTGAAAAACACGTTTTGACAATTTCTGCACACTGGGGTTAAGGGCTGACTCAGTGTGCTCTTCTGAGCCAGGCAGTTACACTGTGATTCCAAGGGCTGAGAAAACGCGTTTATTTCGGGCTGAAAAACACGTTTTGAAAACTGTGCTGTTCCTGCCCTATAACTTACATGGGGGTGACCAAAGTTGCCAAAACGTGTTTATTTCTGCTGAAAAACACGTTTTGACAATATGTGCACACTGGGGTTAAGGGCTGACTCACTGTGCTCTTCTGAGCCAGGCAGTTACACTGCGATTCTAAGGGCTGAGAAAACGCGTTTATTTCGGGCTGAAAAACACGTTTTGAAATCTGTGCTGTTCCTGCCCTATAACTTACATGGGGGTGACCAAAGTTGCCAAAACGTGTTTATTTCTGCTGAAAAACACGTTTTGACAATTTCTGCACACTGGGGTTAAGGGCTGACTCAGTGTGTTCTTCTGAGCCAGGCAGTTACACTGTGATTCCAAGGGCTGAGAAAACGCGTTTATTTCGGGCTGAAAAACACGTTTTGAAAACTGTGCTGTTCCTGCCCTATAACTTACATGGGGGTGACCAAAGTTGCCAAAACGTGTTTATTTCTGCTGAAAAACACGTTTTGACAATTTCTGCACACTGGGGTTAAGGGCTGACTCAGTGTGCTCTTCTGAGCCAGGCAGTTACACTGTGATTCCAAGGGCTGAGAAAACGCGTTTATTTCGGGCTGAAAAACACGTTTTGAAAACTGTGCTGTTCCTGCCCTATAAGTTACATGGTGGTGACCAAAGTTGCCAAAACGTGTTTATTTCTGCTGAAAAACACGTTTTGACAATTTCTGCACACTGGGGTTAAGGGCTGACTCAGTGTGCTCTTCTGAGCCAGGCAGTTACACTGTGATTCCAAGGGCTGAGAAAACGCGTTTATTTCGGGCTGAAAAACACGTTTTGAAAAGTGTGCTGTTCCTGCCCTATAACTTACATGGGAGTGACCAAAGTTGCCAAAACGTGTTTATTTCTGCTGAAAAACACGTTTTGACAATTTCTGCACACTGGGGTTAAGGGCTGACTCACTGTGCTCTTCTGAGCCAGGCAGTTACACTGCGATTCTAAAGGCTGAGAAAACGCGTTTATTTCGGGCTGAAAAACACGTTTTGAAAAGTGTGCTGTTCCTGCCCTATAACTTACATGGGGGTGACCAAAGTTGCCAAAACGTGTTTATTTCTGCTGAAAAACACGTTTTGACAATTTCTGCACACTGGGGTTAAGGGCTGACTCAGTGTGCTCTTCTGAGCCAGGCAGTTACACTGTGATTCCAAGGGCTGAGAAAACGCGTTTATTTCGGGCTGAAAAACACGTTTTGAAAACTGTGCTGTTCCTGCCCTATAACTTACATGGGGGTGACCAAAGTTGCCAAAACGTGTTTATTTCTGCTGAAAAACACGTTTTGACAATATGTGCACACTGGGGTTAAGGGCTGACTCACTGTGCTCTTCTGAGCCAGGCAGTTACACTGCGATTCTAAGGGCTGAGAAAACGCGTTTATTTCGGGCTGAAAAACACGTTTTGAAATCTGTGCTGTTCCTGCCCTATAACTTACATGGGGGTGACCAAAGTTGCCAAAACGTGTTTATTTCTGCTGAAAAACACGTTTTGACAATTTCTGCACACTGGGGTTAAGGGCTGACTCAGTGTGTTCTTCTGAGCCAGGCAGTTACACTGTGATTCCAAGGGCTGAGAAAACGCGTTTATTTCGGGCTGAAAAACACGTTTTGAAAACTGTGCTGTTCCTGCCCTATAACTTACATGGGGGTGACCAAAGTTGCCAAAACGTGTTTATTTCTGCTGAAAAACACGTTTTGACAATTTCAGCACACTGGGGTTAAGGGCTGACTCAGTGTGTTCTTCTGAGCCTGGCAGTTACACTGTGATTCCAAGGGCTGAGAAAACGCGTTTATTTCGGGCTGAAAAACACGTTTTGAAAACTGTGCTGTTCCTGCCCTATAACTTACATGGGGGTGACCAAAGTTGCCAAAACGTGTTTATTTCTGCTGAAAAACACGTTTTGACAATTTCTGCACACTGGGGTTAAGGGCTGACTCAGTGTGCTCTTCTGAGCCAGGCAGTTACACTGTGATTCCAAGGGCTGAGAAAACGCGTTTATTTCGGGCTGAAAAACACGTTTTGAAAACTGTGCTGTTCCTGCCCTATAACTTACATGGGGGTGACCAAAGTTGCCAAAACGTGTTTATTTCTGCTGAAAAACACGTTTTGACAATTTCTGCACACTGGGGTTAAGGGCTGACTCACTGTGCTCTTCTGAGCCAGGCAGTTACACTGCGATTCTAAGGGCTGAGAAAACGCGTTTATTTCGGGCTGAAAAACACGTTTTGAAAAGTGTGCTGTTCCTGCCCTATAACTTACATGGGGGTGACCAAAGTTGCCAAAACGTGTTTATTTCTGCTGAAAAACACGTTTTGACAATTTCTGCACACTGGGGTTAAGGGCTGACTCACTGTGCTCTTCTGAGCCAGGCAGTTACACTGCGATTCTAAAGGCTGAGAAAACGCGTTTATTTCGGGCTGAAAAACACGTTTTGAAAAGTGTGCTGTTCCTGCCCTATAACTTACATGGGGGTGACCAAAGTTGCCAAAACGTGTTTATTTCTGCTGAAAAACACGTTTTGACAATTTCTGCACACTGGGGTTAAGGGCTGACTCACTGTGCTCTTCTGAGCCAGGCAGTTACACTGCGATTCTAAAGGCTGAGAAAACGCGTTTATTTCGGGCTGAAAAACACGTTTTGAAAAGTGTGCTGTTCCTGCCCTATAACTTACATGGGGGTGACCAAAGTTGCCAAAACGTGTTTATTTCTGCTGAAAAACACGTTTTGACAATTTCTGCACACTGGGGTTAAGGGCTGACTCAGTGTGCTCTTCTGAGCCAGGCAGTTACACTGTGATTCCAAGGGCTGAGAAAACGCGTTTATTTCGGGCTGAAAAACACGTTTTGAAAACTGTGCTGTTCCTGCCCTATAACTTACATGGGGGTGACCAAAGTTGCCAAAACGTGTTTATTTCTGCTGAAAAACACGTTTTGACAATTTCTGCACACTGGGGTTAAGGGCTGAGTCAGTGTGCTCTTCTGAGCCAGGCAGTTACACTGCGATTCTAAGGGCTGAGAAAACGCGTTTATTTCGGGCTGAAAAACACGTTTTGAAAAGTGTGCTGTTCCTGCCCTATAACTTACATGGGGGTGACCAAAGTTGCCAAAACGTGTTTATTTCTGCTGAAAAACACGTTTTGACAATTTCTGCACACTGGGGTTAAGGGCTGACTCACTGTGCTCTTCTGAGCCAGGCAGTTACACTGCGATTCTAAAGGCTGAGAAAACGCGTTTATTTCGGGCTGAAAAACACGTTTTGAAAAGTGTGCTGTTCCTGCCCTATAACTTACATGGGGGTGACCAAAGTTGCCAAAACGTGTTTATTTCTGCTGAAAAACACGTTTTGACAATTTCTGCACACTGGGGTTAAGGGCTGACTCACTGTGCTCTTCTGAGCCAGGCAGTTACACTGCGATTCTAAGGGCTGAGAAAACGCGATTATTTCGGGCTGAAAAACACGTTTTGAAAAGTGTGCTGTTCCTGCCCTATAACTTACATGAGGGTGACCAAAGTTGCCAAAACGTGTTTATTTCTGCTGAAAAACACGTTTTGACAATTTCTGCACACTGGGGTTAAGGGCTGACTCACTGTGCTCTTCTGAGCCAGGCAGTTACACTGCGATTCTAAAGGCTGAGAAAACGCGTTTATTTCGGGCTGAAAAACACGTTTTGAAAAGTGTGCTGTTCCTGCCCTATAACTTACATGGGGGTGACCAAAGTTGCCAAAACGTGTTTATTTCTGCTGAAAAACACGTTTTGACAATTTCTGCACACTGGGGTTAAGGGCTGACTCAGTGTGCTCTTCTGAGCCAGGCAGTTACACTGTGATTCCAAGGGCTGAGAAAACGCGTTTATTTCGGGCTGAAAAACACGTTTTGAAAACTGTGCTGTTCCTGCCCTATAACTTACATGGGGGTGACCAAAGTTGCCAAAACGTGTTTATTTCTGCTGAAAAACACGTTTTGACAATTTCTGCACACTGGGGTTAAGGGCTGACTCACTGTGCTCTTCTGAGCCAGGCAGTTACACTGCGATTCTAAGGGCTGAGAAATCGCGTTTATTTCGGGCTGAAAAACACGTTTTGAAAAGTGTGCTGTTCCTGCCCTATAACTTACATGGGGGTGACCAAAGTTGCCAAAACGTGTTTATTTCTGCTGAAAAACACGTTTTGACAATTTCTGCACACTGGGGTTAAGGGCTGACTCAGTGTGCTCTTCTGAGCCAGGCAGTTACACTGTGATTCCAAGGGCTGAGAAAACGCGTTTATTTCGGGCTGAAAAACACGTTTTGAAAACTGTGCTGTTCCTGCCCTATAACTTACATGGGGGTGACCAAAGTTGCCAAAACGTGTTTATTTCTGCTGAAAAACACGTTTTGACAATTTCTGCACACTGGGGTTAAGGGCTGACTCACTGTGCTCTTCTGAGCCAGGCAGTTACACTGCGATTCTAAGGGCTGAGAAAACGCGTTTATTTCGGGCTGAAAAACACGTTTTGAAAAGTGTGCTGTTCCTGCCCTATAACTTACATGGGGGTGACCAAAGTTGCCAAAACGTGTTTATTTCTGCTGAAAAACACGTTTTGACAATTTCTGCACACTGGGGTTAAGGGCTGACTCACTGTGCTCTTCTGAGCCAGGCAGTTACACTGCGATTCTAAAGGCTGAGAAAACGCGTTTATTTCGGGCTGAAAAACACGTTTTGAAAAGTGTGCTGTTCCTGCCCTATAACTTACATGGGGGTGACCAAAGTTGCCAAAACGTGTTTATTTCTGCTGAAAAACACGTTTTGACAATTTCTGCACACTGGGGTTAAGGGCTGACTCAGTGTGCTCTTCTGAGCCAGGCAGTTACACTGTGATTCCAAGGGCTGAGAAAACGCGTTTATTTCGGGCTGAAAAACACGTTTTGAAAACTGTGCTGTTCCTGCCCTATAACTTACATGGGGGTGACCAAAGTTGCCAAAACGTGTTTATTTCTGCTGAAAAACACGTTTTGACAATTTCTGCACACTGGGGTTAAGGGCTGACTCACTGTGCTCTTCTGAGCCAGGCAGTTACACTGCGATTCTAAAGGCTGAGAAAACGCGTTTATTTCGGGCTGAAAAACACGTTTTGAAAAGTGAGCTGTTCCTGCCCTATAACTTACATGGGGGTGACCAAAGTTGCCAAAACGTGTTTATTTCTGCTGAAAAACACGTTTTGACAATATGTGCACACTGGGGTTAAGGGCTGACTCACTGTGCTCTTCTGAGCCTGGCAGTTACACTGCGATTCTAAGGGCTGAGAAAACGCGTTTATTTCGGGCTGAAAAACACGTTTTGAAAAGTGTGCTGTTCCTGCCCTATAACTTACATGGGGGTGACCAAAGTTGCCAAAACGTGTTTATTTCTGCTGAAAAACACGTTTTGACAATTTCTGCACACTGGGGTTAAGGGCTGTCTCAACTGTGCTCTTCTGAGCCAGGCAGTTACACTGCGATTCTAAAGGCTGAGAAAACGCGTTTATTTCGGGCTGAAAAACACGTTTTGAAAACTGTGCTATTCCTGCCCTATAACTTACATGGGGGTGACCAAAGTTGCCAAAACGTGTTTATTTCTGCTGAAAAACACGTTTTGACAATTTCTGCACACTGGGTTAAAGGGCTGACTCAGTGTGCTCTTCTGAGCCAGGCAGTTACACTGTGATTCCAAGGGCTGAGAAAACGTGTTTATTTCGGGCTGAAAAACACGTTTTGAAAACTGAGCTGTTCCTGCCCTATAACTTACATGGGGGTGACCAAAGTTGCCAAAACGTGTTTATTTCTGCTGAAAAACACGTTTTGACAATTTCTGCACACTGGGGTTAAGGGCTGACTCAGTGTGTTCTTCTGAGCCAGGCAGTTACACTGTGATTCCAAGGGCTGAGAAAACGCGTTTATTTCGGGCTGAAAAACACGTTTTGAAAACTGTGCTGTTCCTGCCCTATAACTTACATGGGGGTGACCAAAGTTGCCAAAACGTGTTTATTTCTGCTGAAAAACACGTTTTGACAATTTCTGCACACTGGGGTTAAGGGCTGACTCACTGTGCTCTTCTGAGCCAGGCAGTTACACTGCGATTCTAAGGGCTGAGAAATCGCGTTTATTTCGGGCTGAAAAACACGTTTTGAAAAGTGTGCTGTTCCTGCCCTATAACTTACATGGGGGTGACCAAAGTTGCCAAAACGTGTTTATTTCTGCTGAAAAACACGTTTTGACAATTTCTGCACACTGGGGTTAAGGGCTGACTCAGTGTGCTCTTCTGAGCCAGGCAGTTACACTGTGATTCCAAGGGCTGAGAAAACGCGTTTATTTCGGGCTGAAAAACACGTTTTGAAAATTGTGCTGTTCCTGCCCTATAACTTACATGGGGGTGACCAAAGTTGCCAAAACGTGTTTATTTCTGCTGAAAAACACGTTTTGACAATATGTGCACACTGGGGTTAAGGGCTGACTCACTGTGCTCTTCTGAGCCAGGCAGTTACACTGCGATTCTAAGGGCTGAGAAAACGCGTTTATTTCGGGCTGAAAAACACGTTTTGAAATCTGTGCTGTTCCTGCCCTATAACTTACATGGGGGTGACCAAAGTTGCCAAAACGTGTTTATTTCTGCTGAAAAACACGTTTTGACAATTTCTGCACACTGGGGTTAAGGGCTGACTCAGTGTGTTCTTCTGAGCCAGGCAGTTACACTGTGATTCCAAGGGCTGAGAAAACGCGTTTATTTCGGGCTGAAAAACACGTTTTGAAAACTGTGCTGTTCCTGCCCTATAACTTACATGGGGGTGACCAAAGTTGCCAAAACGTGTTTATTTCTGCTGAAAAACACGTTTTGACAATTTCTGCACACTGGGGTTAAGGGCTGACTCACTGTGCTCTTCTGAGCCAGGCAGTTACACTGCGATTCTAAGGGCTGAGAAAACGCGTTTATTTCGGGCTGAAAAACACGTTTTGAAAAGTGTGCTGTTCCTGCCCTATAACTTACATGGGGGTGACCAAAGTTGCCAAAACGTGTTTATTTCTGCTGAAAAACACGTTTTGACAATTTCTGCACACTGGGGTTAAGGGCTGACTCAGTGTGCTCTTCTGAGCCAGGCAGTTACACTGTGATTCCAAGGGCTGAGAAAACGCGTTTATTTCGGGCTGAAAAACACGTTTTGACAACTGTGCTGTTCCTGCCCTATAACTTACATGGGGGTGACCAAAGTTGCCAAAACGTGTTTATTTCTGCTGAAAAACACGTTTTGACAATTTCTGCACACTGGGGTTAAGGGCTGACTCACTGTGCTCTTCTGAGCCAGGCAGTTACACTGGGATTCTAAGGGCTGAGAAAACGCGTTTATTTCGGGCTGAAAAACACGTTTTGAAAAGTGTGCTGTTCCTGCCCTATAACTTACATGGGGGTGACCAAAGTTGCCAAAACGTGTTTATTTCTGCTGAAAAACACGTTTTGACAATTTCTGCACACTGGGGTTAAGGGCTGACTCAGTGTGCTCTTCTGAGCCAGGCAGTTACAATGTGATTCCAAGGGCTGAGAAAACGTGTTTATTTCGGGCTGAAAAACACGATTTGAAAACTGAGCTGTTCCTGCCCTATAACTTACATGGGGGTGACCAAAGTTGCCAAAACGTGTTCATTTCTGCTGAAAAACACGTTTTGACAATTTCTGCACACTGGGGTTAAGGGCTGACTCAGTGTGCTCTTCTGAGCCAGGCAGTTACACTGTGATTCCAAGGGCTGAGAAAACGCGTTTATTTCGGGCTGAAAAACACGTTTTGAAAACTGTGCTGTTCCTGCCCTATAACTTACATGGGGGTGACCAAAGTTGCCAAAACGTGTTTATTTCTGCTGAAAAACACGTTTTGACAATTTCTGCACACTGGGGTTAAGGGCTGACTCACTGTGCTCTTCTGAGCCAGGCAGTTACACTGCGATTCTAAGGGCTGAGAAAACGCGTTTATTTCGGGCTGAAAAACACGTTTTGAAAAGTGTGCTGTTCCTGCCCTATAACTTACATGGGGGTGACCAAAGTTGCCAAAACGTGTTTATTTCTGCTGAAAAACACGTTTTGACAATTTCTGCACACTGGGGTTAAGGGCTGACTCACTGTGCTCTTCTGAGCCAGGCAGTTACACTGCGATTCTAAAGGCTGAGAAAACGCGTTTATTTCGGGCTGAAAAACACGTTTTGAAAAGTGTGCTGTTCCTGCCCTATAACTTACATGGGGGTGACCAAAGTTGCCAAAACGTGTTTATTTCTGCTGAAAAACACGTTTTGACAATTTCTGCACACTGGAGTTAAGGGCTGACTCAGTGTGCTCTTCTGAGCCAGGCAGTTACACTGTGATTCCAAGGGCTGAGAAAACGCGTTTATTTCGGGCTGAAAAACACGTTTTGAAAACTGTGCTGTTCCTGCCCTATAACTTACATGGGGGTGACCAAAGTTGCCAAAACGTGTTTATTTCTGCTGAAAAACACGTTTTGACAATTTCTGCACACTGGGGTTAAGGGCTGACTCACTGTGCTCTTCTGAGCCAGGCAGTTACACTGCGATTCTAAAGGCTGAGAAAACGCGTTTATTTCGGGCTGAAAAACACGTTTTGAAAAGTGAGCTGTTCCTGCCCTATAACTTACATGGGGGTGACCAAAGTTGCCAAAACGTGTTTATTTCTGCTGAAAAACACGTTTTGACAATTTCTGCACACTGGGGTTAAGGGCTGACTCACTGTGCTCTTCTGAGCCAGGCAGTTACACTGCGATTCTAAGGGCTGAGAAAACGCGTTTATTTCGGGCTGAAAAACACGTTTTGAAATCTGTGCTGTTCCTGCCCTATAAGTTACATGGGGGTGACCAAAGTTGCCAAAACGTGTTTATTTCTGCTGAAAAACACGTTTTGACAATTTCTGCACACTGGGGTTAAGGGCTGACTCAGTGTGCTCTTCTGAGCCAGGCAGTTACACTGTGATTCCAAGGGCTGAGAAAACGTGTTTATTTCGGGCTGAAAAACACGATTTGAAAACTGAGCTGTTCCTGCCCTATAACTTACATGGGGGTGACCAAAGTTGCCAAAACGTGTTTATTTCTGCTGAAAAACACGTTTTGACAATTTCTGCACACTGGGGTTAAGGGCTGACTCAGTGTGCTCTTCTGAGCCAGGCAGTTACACTGTGATTCCAAGGGCTGAGAAAACGCGTTTATTTCGGGCTGAAAAACACGTTTTGAAAACTGTGCTGTTCCTGCCCTATAACTTACATGGGGGTGACCAAAGTTGCCAAAACGTGTTTATTTCTGCTGAAAAACACGTTTTGACAATTTCTGCACACTGGGGTTAAGGGCTGACTCACTGTGCTCTTCTGAGCCAGGCAGTTACACTGCGATTCTAAGGGCTGAGAAAACGCGTTTATTTCGGGCTGAAAAACACGTTTTGAAAAGTGTGCTGTTCCTGCCCTATAACTTACATGGGGGTGACCAAAGTTGCCAAAACGTGTTTATTTCTGCTGAAAAACACGTTTTGACAATTTCTGCACACTGGGGTTAAGGGCTGACTCACTGTGCTCTTCTGAGCCAGGCAGTTACACTGCGATTCTAAAGGCTGAGAAAACGCGTTTATTTCGGGCTGAAAAACACGTTTTGAAAAGTGTGCTGTTCCTGCCCTATAACTTACATGGGGGTGACCAAAGTTGCCAAAACGTGTTTATTTCTGCTGAAAAACACGTTTTGACAATTTCTGCACACTGGGGTTAAGGGCTGACTCAGTGTGCTCTTCTGAGCCAGGCAGTTACACTGTGATTCCAAGGGCTGAGAAAACGCGTTTATTTCGGGCTGAAAAACACGTTTTGAAAACTGTGCTGTTCCTGCCCTATAACTTACATGGGGGTGACCAAAGTTGCCAAAACGTGTTTATTTCTGCTGAAAAACACGTTTTGACAATTTCTGCACACTGGGGTTAAGGGCTGACTCACTGTGCTCTTCTGAGCCAGGCAGTTACACTGCGATTCTAAAGGCTGAGAAAACGCGTTTATTTCGGGCTGAAAAACACGTTTTGAAAAGTGAGCTGTTCCTGCCCTATAACTTACATGGGGGTGACCAAAGTTGCCAAAACGTGTTTATTTCTGCTGAAAAACACGTTTTGACAATTTCTGCACACTGGGGTTAAGGGCTGACTCACTGTGCTCTTCTGAGCCAGGCAGTTACACTGTGATTCCAAGGGCTGAGAAAAAGCGTTTATTTCGGGCTGAAAAACACGTTTTGAAAACTGTGCTGTTCCTGCCCTATAAGTTACATGGTGGTGACCAAAGTTGCCAAAACGTGTTTATTTCTGCTGAAAAACACGTTTTGACAACTTCTGCACACTGGGGTTAAGGGCTGACTCAGTGTGCTCTTCTGAGCCAGGCAGTTACACTGCGATTCTAAGGGCTGAGAAAACGCGTTTATTTCGGGCTGAAAAACACGTTTTGAAAAGTGTGCTGTTCCTGCCCTATAACTTACATGGGGGTGACCAAAGTTGCCAAAACGTGTTTATTTCTGCTGAAAAACACGTTTTGACAATTTCTGCACACTGGGGTTAAGGGCTGACTCACTGTGCTCTTCTGAGCCAGGCAGTTACACTGCGATTCTAAAGGCTGAGAAAACGCGTTTATTTCGTGCTGAAAAACACGTTTTGAAAAGTGTGCTGTTCCTGCCCTATAACTTACATGGGGGTGACCAAAGTTGCCAAAACGTGTTTATTTCTGCTGAAAAACACGTTTTGACAATTTCTGCACACTGGGGTTAAGGGCTGACTCAGTGTGCTCTTCTGAGCCAGGCAGTTACACTGTGATTCCAAGGGCTGAGAAAACGCGTTTATTTCGGGCTGAAAAACACGTTTTGAAAACTGTGCTGTTCCTGCCCTATAACTTACATGGGGGTGACCAAAGTTGCCAAAACGTGTTCATTTCTGCTGAAAAACACGTTTTGACAATTTCTGCACACTGGGGTTAAGGGCTGACTCACTGTGCTCTTCTGAGCCAGGCAGTTACACTGTGATTCCAAGGGCTGAGAAAACGCGTTTATTTCGGGCTGAAAAACACGTTTTGAAAACTGTGCTGTTCCTGCCCTATAACTTACATGGTGGTGACCAAAGTTGCCAGAACGTGTTTATTTTTGCTGAAAAACACGTTTTGACAATTTCTGCACACTGGGGTTAAGGGCTGACTCAGTGTGCTCTTCTGAGCCAGGCAGTTACACTGTGATTCCAAGGGCTGAGAAAACGCGTTTATTTCGGGCTGAAAAACACGTTTTGAAAACTGTGCTGTTCCTGCCCTATAACTTACATGGGGGTGACCAAAGTTGCCAAAACGTGTTTATTTCTGCTGAAAAACACGTTTTGACAATTTCTGCACACTGGGGTTAAGGGCTGACTCACTGTGCTCTTCTGAGCCAGGCAGTTACACTGCGATTCTAAGGGCTGAGAAAACGCGTTTATTTCGGGCTGAAAAACACGTTTTGAAAAGTGTGCTGTTCCTGCCCTATAACTTACATGGGGGTGACCAAAGTTGCCAAAACGTGTTTATTTCTGCTGAAAAACACGTTTTGACAATTTCTGCACACTGGGGTTAAGGGCTGACTCAGTGTGCTCTTCTGAGCCAGGCAGTTACACTGTGATTCCAAGGGCTGAGAAAACGCGTTTATTTCGGGCTGAAAAACACGTATTGAAAACTGTGCTGTTCCTGCCCTATAACTTACATGGGGGTGACCAAAGTTGCCAAAACGTGTTTATTTCTGCTGAAAAACACGTTTTGACAATTTCTGCACACTGGGGTTAAGGGCTGACTCACTGTGCTCTTCTGAGCCAGGCAGTTACACTGCGATTCTAAAGGCTGAGAAAACGCGTTTATTTCGGGCTGAAAAACACGTTTTGAAAAGTGAGCTGTTCCTGCCCTATAACTTACATGGGGGTGACCAAAGTTGCCAAAACGTGTTTATTTCTGCTGAAAAACACGTTTTGACAATTTCTGCACACTGGGGTTAAGGGCTGACTCACTGTGCTCTTCTGAGCCAGGCAGTTACACTGCGATTCTAAGGGCTGAGAAAACGCGTTTATTTCGGGCTGAAAAACACGTTTTGAAATCTGTGCTGTTCCTGCCCTATAAGTTACATGGGGGTGACCAAAGTTGCCAAAACGTGTTTATTTCTGCTGAAAAACACGTTTTGACAATTTCTGCACACTGGGGTTAAGGGCTGAGTCAGTGTGCTCTTCTGAGCCAGGCAGTTACACTGCGATTCTAAAGGCTGAGAAAACGCGTTTATTTCGGGCTGAAAAACACGTTTTGAAAAGTGTGCTGTTCCTGCCCTATAACTTACATGGGGGTGACCAAAGTTGCCAAAACGTGTTTATTTCTGCTGAAAAACACGTTTTGACAATTTCTGCACACTGGGGTTAAGGGCTGACTCACTGTGCTCTTCTGAGCCAGGCAGTTACACTGCGATTCTAAAGGCTGAGAAAACGCGTTTATTTCGGGCTGAAAAACACGTTTTGAAAAGTGTGCTGTTCCTGCCCTATAACTTACATGGGGGTGACCAAAGTTGCCAAAACGTGTTTATTTCTGCTGAAAAACACGTTTTGACAATTTCTGCACACTGGGGTTAAGGGCTGACTCAGTGTGCTCTTCTGAGCCAGGCAGTTACACTGTGATTCCAAGGGCTGAGAAAACGCGTTTATTTCGGGCTGAAAAACACGTTTTGAAAACTGTGCTGTTCCTGCCCTATAACTTACATGGGGGTGACCAAAGTTGCCAAAACGTGTTTATTTCTGCTGAAAAACACGTTTTGACAATTTCTGCACACTGGGGTTAAGGGCTGAGTCAGTGTGCTCTTCTGAGCCAGGCAGTTACACTGCGATTCTAAGGGCTGAGAAAACGCGTTTATTTCGGGCTGAAAAACACGTTTTGAAAAGTGTGCTGTTCCTGCCCTATAACTTACATGGGGGTGACCAAAGTTGCCAAAACGTGTTTATTTCTGCTGAAAAACACGTTTTGACAATTTCTGCACACTGGGGTTAAGGGCTGACTCACTGTGCTCTTCTGAGCCAGGCAGTTACACTGCGATTCTAAAGGCTGAGAAAACGCGTTTATTTCGGGCTGAAAAACACGTTTTGAAAAGTGTGCTGTTCCTGCCCTATAACTTACATGGGGGTGACCAAAGTTGCCAAAACGTGTTTATTTCTGCTGAAAAACACGTTTTGACAATTTCTGCACACTGGGGTTAAGGGCTGACTCACTGTGCTCTTCTGAGCCAGGCAGTTACACTGCGATTCTAAGGGCTGAGAAAACGCGATTATTTCGGGCTGAAAAACACGTTTTGAAAAGTGTGCTGTTCCTGCCCTATAACTTACATGAGGGTGACCAAAGTTGCCAAAACGTGTTTATTTCTGCTGAAAAACACGTTTTGACAATTTCTGCACTCTGGGGTTAAGGGCTGACTCACTGTGCTCTTCTGAGCCAGGCAGTTACACTGCAATTCTAAAGGCTGAGAAAACGCGTTTATTTCGGGCTGAAAAACACGTTTTGAAAAGTGTGCTGTTCCTGCCCTATAACTTACATGGGGGTGACCAAAGTTGCCAAAACGTGTTTATTTCTGCTGAAAAACACGTTTTGACAATTTCTGCACACTGGGGTTAAGGGCTGACTCAGTGTGCTCTTCTGAGCCAGGCAGTTACACTGTGATTCCAAGGGCTGAGAAAACGCGTTTATTTCGGGCTGAAAAACACGTTTTGAAAACTGTGCTGTTCCTGCCCTATAACTTACATGGGGGTGACCAAAGTTGCCAAAACGTGTTTATTTCTGCTGAAAAACACGTTTTGACAATTTCTGCACACTGGGGTTAAGGGCTGACTCACTGTGCTCTTCTGAGCCAGGCAGTTACACTGCGATTCTAAGGGCTGAGAAATCGCGTTTATTTCGGGCTGAAAAACACGTTTTGAAAAGTGTGCTGTTCCTGCCCTATAACTTACATGGGGGTGACCAAAGTTGCCAAAACGTGTTTATTTCTGCTGAAAAACACGTTTTGACAATTTCTGCACACTGGGGTTAAGGGCTGACTCAGTGTGCTCTTCTGAGCCAGGCAGTTACACTGTGATTCCAAGGGCTGAGAAAACGCGTTTATTTCGGGCTGAAAAACACGTTTTGAAAACTGTGCTGTTCCTGCCCTATAACTTACATGGGGGTGACCAAAGTTGCCAAAACGTGTTTATTTCTGCTGAAAAACACGTTTTGACAATTTCTGCACACTGGGGTTAAGGGCTGACTCACTGTGCTCTTCTGAGCCAGGCAGTTACACTGCGATTCTAAGGGCTGAGAAAACGCGTTTATTTCGGGCTGAAAAACACGTTTTGAAAAGTGTGCTGTTCCTGCCCTATAACTTACATGGGGGTGACCAAAGTTGCCAAAACGTGTTTATTTCTGCTGAAAAACACGTTTTGACAATTTCTGCACACTGGGGTTAAGGGCTGACTCACTGTGCTCTTCTGAGCCAGGCAGTTACACTGCGATTCTAAAGGCTGAGAAAACGCGTTTATTTCGGGCTGAAAAACACGTTTTGAAAAGTGTGCTGTTCCTGCCCTATAACTTACATGGGGGTGACCAAAGTTGCCAAAACGTGTTTATTTCTGCTGAAAAACACGTTTTGACAATTTCTGCACACTGGGGTTAAGGGCTGACTCAGTGTGCTCTTCTGAGCCAGGCAGTTACACTGTGATTCCAAGGGCTGAGAAAACGCGTTTATTTCGGGCTGAAAAACACGTTTTGAAAACTGTGCTGTTCCTGCCCTATAACTTACATGGGGGTGACCAAAGTTGCCAAAACGTGTTTATTTCTGCTGAAAAACACGTTTTGACAATTTCTGCACACTGGGGTTAAGGGCTGACTCACTGTGCTCTTCTGAGCCAGGCAGTTACACTGCGATTCTAAAGGCTGAGAAAACGCGTTTATTTCGGGCTGAAAAACACGTTTTGAAAAGTGAGCTGTTCCTGCCCTATAACTTACATGGGGGTGACCAAAGTTGCCAAAACGTGTTTATTTCTGCTGAAAAACACGTTTTGACAATATGTGCACACTGGGGTTAAGGGCTGACTCACTGTGCTCTTCTGAGCCTGGCAGTTACACTGCGATTCTAAGGGCTGAGAAAACGCGTTTATTTCGGGCTGAAAAACACGTTTTGAAAAGTGTGCTGTTCCTGCCCTATAACTTACATGGGGGTGACCAAAGTTGCCAAAACGTGTTTATTTCTGCTGAAAAACACGTTTTGACAATTTCTGCACACTGGGGTTAAGGGCTGTCTCAACTGTGCTCTTCTGAGCCAGGCAGTTACACTGCGATTCTAAAGGCTGAGAAAACGCGTTTATTTCGGGCTGAAAAACACGTTTTGAAAACTGTGCTATTCCTGCCCTATAACTTACATGGGGGTGACCAAAGTTGCCAAAACGTGTTTATTTCTGCTGAAAAACACGTTTTGACAATTTCTGCACACTGGGTTAAAGGGCTGACTCAGTGTGCTCTTCTGAGCCAGGCAGTTACACTGTGATTCCAAGGGCTGAGAAAACGTGTTTATTTCGGGCTGAAAAACACGTTTTGAAAACTGAGCTGTTCCTGCCCTATAACTTACATGGGGGTGACCAAAGTTGCCAAAACGTGTTTATTTCTGCTGAAAAACACGTTTTGACAATTTCTGCACACTGGGGTTAAGGGCTGACTCAGTGTGTTCTTCTGAGCCAGGCAGTTACACTGTGATTCCAAGGGCTGAGAAAACGCGTTTATTTCGGGCTGAAAAACACGTTTTGAAAACTGTGCTGTTCCTGCCCTATAACTTACATGGGGGTGACCAAAGTTGCCAAAACGTGTTTATTTCTGCTGAAAAACACGTTTTGACAATTTCTGCACACTGGGGTTAAGGGCTGACTCACTGTGCTCTTCTGAGCCAGGCAGTTACACTGCGATTCTAAGGGCTGAGAAATCGCGTTTATTTCGGGCTGAAAAACACGTTTTGAAAAGTGTGCTGTTCCTGCCCTATAACTTACATGGGGGTGACCAAAGTTGCCAAAACGTGTTTATTTCTGCTGAAAAACACGTTTTGACAATTTCTGCACACTGGGGTTAAGGGCTGACTCAGTGTGCTCTTCTGAGCCAGGCAGTTACACTGTGATTCCAAGGGCTGAGAAAACGCGTTTATTTCGGGCTGAAAAACACGTTTTGAAAATTGTGCTGTTCCTGCCCTATAACTTACATGGGGGTGACCAAAGTTGCCAAAACGTGTTTATTTCTGCTGAAAAACACGTTTTGACAATATGTGCACACTGGGGTTAAGGGCTGACTCACTGTGCTCTTCTGAGCCAGGCAGTTACACTGCGATTCTAAGGGCTGAGAAAACGCGTTTATTTCGGGCTGAAAAACACGTTTTGAAATCTGTGCTGTTCCTGCCCTATAACTTACATGGGGGTGACCAAAGTTGCCAAAACGTGTTTATTTCTGCTGAAAAACACGTTTTGACAATTTCTGCACACTGGGGTTAAGGGCTGACTCAGTGTGTTCTTCTGAGCCAGGCAGTTACACTGTGATTCCAAGGGCTGAGAAAACGCGTTTATTTCGGGCTGAAAAACACGTTTTGAAAACTGTGCTGTTCCTGCCCTATAACTTACATGGGGGTGACCAAAGTTGCCAAAACGTGTTTATTTCTGCTGAAAAACACGTTTTGACAATTTCTGCACACTGGGGTTAAGGGCTGACTCACTGTGCTCTTCTGAGCCAGGCAGTTACACTGCGATTCTAAGGGCTGAGAAAACGCGTTTATTTCGGGCTGAAAAACACGTTTTGAAAAGTGTGCTGTTCCTGCCCTATAACTTACATGGGGGTGACCAAAGTTGCCAAAACGTGTTTATTTCTGCTGAAAAACACGTTTTGACAATTTCTGCACACTGGGGTTAAGGGCTGACTCAGTGTGCTCTTCTGAGCCAGGCAGTTACACTGTGATTCCAAGGGCTGAGAAAACGCGTTTATTTCGGGCTGAAAAACACGTTTTGACAACTGTGCTGTTCCTGCCCTATAACTTACATGGGGGTGACCAAAGTTGCCAAAACGTGTTTATTTCTGCTGAAAAACACGTTTTGACAATTTCTGCACACTGGGGTTAAGGGCTGACTCACTGTGCTCTTCTGAGCCAGGCAGTTACACTGGGATTCTAAGGGCTGAGAAAACGCGTTTATTTCGGGCTGAAAAACACGTTTTGAAAAGTGTGCTGTTCCTGCCCTATAACTTACATGGGGGTGACCAAAGTTGCCAAAACGTGTTTATTTCTGCTGAAAAACACGTTTTGACAATTTCTGCACACTGGGGTTAAGGGCTGACTCAGTGTGCTCTTCTGAGCCAGGCAGTTACAATGTGATTCCAAGGGCTGAGAAAACGTGTTTATTTCGGGCTGAAAAACACGATTTGAAAACTGAGCTGTTCCTGCCCTATAACTTACATGGGGGTGACCAAAGTTGCCAAAACGTGTTTATTTCTGCTGAAAAACACGTTTTGACAATTTCTGCACACTGGGGTTAAGGGCTGACTCAGTGTGCTCTTCTGAGCCAGGCAGTTACACTGTGATTCCAAGGGCTGAGAAAACGCGTTTATTTCGGGCTGAAAAACACGTTTTGAAAACTGTGCTGTTCCTGCCCTATAACTTACATGGGGGTGACCAAAGTTGCCAAAACGTGTTTATTTCTGCTGAAAAACACGTTTTGACAATATGTGCACACTGGGGTTAAGGGCTGACTCACTGTGCTCTTCTGAGCCAGGCAGTTACACTGCGATTCTAAGGGCTGAGAAAACGCGTTTATTTCGGGCTGAAAAAC
Organism: Atractosteus spatula; assembly: GCF_055471065.1. Classification (NCBI taxonomy): domain Eukaryota; kingdom Metazoa; phylum Chordata; class Actinopteri; order Semionotiformes; family Lepisosteidae; genus Atractosteus; species Atractosteus spatula. Next base: position 17,963,531 of record NC_142716.1, on the reverse strand, counting down.
ACGTTTTGAAATCTGTGCTGTTCCTGCCCTATAACTTACATGGGGGTGACCAAAGTTGCCAAAACGTGTTTATTTCTGCTGAAAAACACGTTTTGACAATTTCTGCACACTGGGGTTAAGGGCTGACTCAGTGTGTTCTTCTGAGCCAGGCAGTTACACTGTGATTCCAAGGGCTGAGAAAACGCGTTTATTTCGGGCTGAAAAACACGTTTTGAAAACTGTGCTGTTCCTGCCCTATAACTTACATGGGGGTGACCAAAGTTGCCAAAACGTGTTTATTTCTGCTGAAAAACACGTTTTGACAATTTCAGCACACTGGGGTTAAGGGCTGACTCAGTGTGTTCTTCTGAGCCTGGCAGTTACACTGTGATTCCAAGGGCTGAGAAAACGCGTTTATTTCGGGCTGAAAAACACGTTTTGAAAACTGTGCTGTTCCTGCCCTATAACTTACATGGGGGTGACCAAAGTTGCCAAAACGTGTTTATTTCTGCTGAAAAACACGTTTTGACAATTTCTGCACACTGGGGTTAAGGGCTGACTCAGTGTGCTCTTCTGAGCCAGGCAGTTACACTGTGATTCCAAGGGCTGAGAAAACGCGTTTATTTCGGGCTGAAAAACACGTTTTGAAAACTGTGCTGTTCCTGCCCTATAACTTACATGGGGGTGACCAAAGTTGCCAAAACGTGTTTATTTCTGCTGAAAAACACGTTTTGACAATTTCTGCACACTGGGGTTAAGGGCTGACTCACTGTGCTCTTCTGAGCCAGGCAGTTACACTGCGATTCTAAGGGCTGAGAAAACGCGTTTATTTCGGGCTGAAAAACACGTTTTGAAAAGTGTGCTGTTCCTGCCCTATAACTTACATGGGGGTGACCAAAGTTGCCAAAACGTGTTTATTTCTGCTGAAAAACACGTTTTGACAATTTCTGCACACTGGGGTTAAGGGCTGACTCACTGTGCTCTTCTGAGCCAGGCAGTTACACTGCGATTCTAAAGGCTGAGAAAACGCGTTTATTTCGGGCTGAAAAACACGTTTTGAAAAGTGTGCTGTTCCTGCCCTATAACTTACATGGGGGTGACCAAAGTTGCCAAAACGTGTTTATTTCTGCTGAAAAACACGTTTTGACAATTTCTGCACACTGGGGTTAAGGGCTGACTCACTGTGCTCTTCTGAGCCAGGCAGTTACACTGCGATTCTAAAGGCTGAGAAAACGCGTTTATTTCGGGCTGAAAAACACGTTTTGAAAAGTGTGCTGTTCCTGCCCTATAACTTACATGGGGGTGACCAAAGTTGCCAAAACGTGTTTATTTCTGCTGAAAAACACGTTTTGACAATTTCTGCACACTGGGGTTAAGGGCTGACTCAGTGTGCTCTTCTGAGCCAGGCAGTTACACTGTGATTCCAAGGGCTGAGAAAACGCGTTTATTTCGGGCTGAAAAACACGTTTTGAAAACTGTGCTGTTCCTGCCCTATAACTTACATGGGGGTGACCAAAGTTGCCAAAACGTGTTTATTTCTGCTGAAAAACACGTTTTGACAATTTCTGCACACTGGGGTTAAGGGCTGAGTCAGTGTGCTCTTCTGAGCCAGGCAGTTACACTGCGATTCTAAGGGCTGAGAAAACGCGTTTATTTCGGGCTGAAAAACACGTTTTGAAAAGTGTGCTGTTCCTGCCCTATAACTTACATGGGGGTGACCAAAGTTGCCAAAACGTGTTTATTTCTGCTGAAAAACACGTTTTGACAATTTCTGCACACTGGGGTTAAGGGCTGACTCACTGTGCTCTTCTGAGCCAGGCAGTTACACTGCGATTCTAAAGGCTGAGAAAACGCGTTTATTTCGGGCTGAAAAACACGTTTTGAAAAGTGTGCTGTTCCTGCCCTATAACTTACATGGGGGTGACCAAAGTTGCCAAAACGTGTTTATTTCTGCTGAAAAACACGTTTTGACAATTTCTGCACACTGGGGTTAAGGGCTGACTCACTGTGCTCTTCTGAGCCAGGCAGTTACACTGCGATTCTAAGGGCTGAGAAAACGCGATTATTTCGGGCTGAAAAACACGTTTTGAAAAGTGTGCTGTTCCTGCCCTATAACTTACATGAGGGTGACCAAAGTTGCCAAAACGTGTTTATTTCTGCTGAAAAACACGTTTTGACAATTTCTGCACACTGGGGTTAAGGGCTGACTCACTGTGCTCTTCTGAGCCAGGCAGTTACACTGCGATTCTAAAGGCTGAGAAAACGCGTTTATTTCGGGCTGAAAAACACGTTTTGAAAAGTGTGCTGTTCCTGCCCTATAACTTACATGGGGGTGACCAAAGTTGCCAAAACGTGTTTATTTCTGCTGAAAAACACGTTTTGACAATTTCTGCACACTGGGGTTAAGGGCTGACTCAGTGTGCTCTTCTGAGCCAGGCAGTTACACTGTGATTCCAAGGGCTGAGAAAACGCGTTTATTTCGGGCTGAAAAACACGTTTTGAAAACTGTGCTGTTCCTGCCCTATAACTTACATGGGGGTGACCAAAGTTGCCAAAACGTGTTTATTTCTGCTGAAAAACACGTTTTGACAATTTCTGCACACTGGGGTTAAGGGCTGACTCACTGTGCTCTTCTGAGCCAGGCAGTTACACTGCGATTCTAAGGGCTGAGAAATCGCGTTTATTTCGGGCTGAAAAACACGTTTTGAAAAGTGTGCTGTTCCTGCCCTATAACTTACATGGGGGTGACCAAAGTTGCCAAAACGTGTTTATTTCTGCTGAAAAACACGTTTTGTCAATTTCTGCACACTGGGGTTAAGGGCTGACTCAGTGTGCTCTTCTGAGCCAGGCAGTTACACTGTGATTCCAAGGGCTGAGAAAACGCGTTTATTTCGGGCTGAAAAACACGTTTTGAAAACTGTGCTGTTCCTGCCCTATAACTTACATGGGGGTGACCAAAGTTGCCAAAACGTGTTTATTTCTGCTGAAAAACACGTTTTGACAATTTCTGCACACTGGGGTTAAGGGCTGACTCACTGTGCTCTTCTGAGCCAGGCAGTTACACTGCGATTCTAAGGGCTGAGAAAACGCGTTTATTTCGGGCTGAAAAACACGTTTTGAAAAGTGTGCTGTTCCTGCCCTATAACTTACATGGGGGTGACCAAAGTTGCCAAAACGTGTTTATTTCTGCTGAAAAACACGTTTTGACAATTTCTGCACACTGGGGTTAAGGGCTGACTCACTGTGCTCTTCTGAGCCAGGCAGTTACACTGCGATTCTAAAGGCTGAGAAAACGCGTTTATTTCGGGCTGAAAAACACGTTTTGAAAAGTGTGCTGTTCCTGCCCTATAACTTACATGGGGGTGACCAAAGTTGCCAAAACGTGTTTATTTCTGCTGAAAAACACGTTTTGACAATTTCTGCACACTGGGGTTAAGGGCTGACTCAGTGTGCTCTTCTGAGCCAGGCAGTTACACTGTGATTCCAAGGGCTGAGAAAACGCGTTTATTTCGGGCTGAAAAACACGTTTTGAAAACTGTGCTGTTCCTGCCCTATAACTTACATGGGGGTGACCAAAGTTGCCAAAACGTGTTTATTTCTGCTGAAAAACACGTTTTGACAATTTCTGCACACTGGGGTTAAGGGCTGACTCACTGTGCTCTTCTGAGCCAGGCAGTTACACTGCGATTCTAAAGGCTGAGAAAACGCGTTTATTTCGGGCTGAAAAACACGTTTTGAAAAGTGAGCTGTTCCTGCCCTATAACTTACATGGGGGTGACCAAAGTTGCCAAAACGTGTTTATTTCTGCTGAAAAACACGTTTTGACAATATGTGCACACTGGGGTTAAGGGCTGACTCACTGTGCTCTTCTGAGCCTGGCAGTTACACTGCGATTCTAAGGGCTGAGAAAACGCGTTTATTTCGGGCTGAAAAACACGTTTTGAAAAGTGTGCTGTTCCTGCCCTATAACTTACATGGGGGTGACCAAAGTTGCCAAAACGTGTTTATTTCTGCTGAAAAACACGTTTTGACAATTTCTGCACACTGGGGTTAAGGGCTGTCTCAACTGTGCTCTTCTGAGCCAGGCAGTTACACTGCGATTCTAAAGGCTGAGAAAACGCGTTTATTTCGGGCTGAAAAACACGTTTTGAAAACTGTGCTATTCCTGCCCTATAACTTACATGGGGGTGACCAAAGTTGCCAAAACGTGTTTATTTCTGCTGAAAAACACGTTTTGACAATTTCTGCACACTGGGTTAAAGGGCTGACTCAGTGTGCTCTTCTGAGCCAGGCAGTTACACTGTGATTCCAAGGGCTGAGAAAACGTGTTTATTTCGGGCTGAAAAACACGTTTTGAAAACTGAGCTGTTCCTGCCCTATAACTTACATGGGGGTGACCAAAGTTGCCAAAACGTGTTTATTTCTGCTGAAAAACACGTTTTGACAATTTCTGCACACTGGGGTTAAGGGCTGACTCAGTGTGTTCTTCTGAGCCAGGCAGTTACACTGTGATTCCAAGGGCTGAGAAAACGCGTTTATTTCGGGCTGAAAAACACGTTTTGAAAACTGTGCTGTTCCTGCCCTATAACTTACATGGGGGTGACCAAAGTTGCCAAAACGTGTTTATTTCTGCTGAAAAACACGTTTTGACAATTTCTGCACACTGGGGTTAAGGGCTGACTCACTGTGCTCTTCTGAGCCAGGCAGTTACACTGCGATTCTAAGGGCTGAGAAATCGCGTTTATTTCGGGCTGAAAAACACGTTTTGAAAAGTGTGCTGTTCCTGCCCTATAACTTACATGGGGGTGACCAAAGTTGCCAAAACGTGTTTATTTCTGCTGAAAAACACGTTTTGACAATTTCTGCACACTGGGGTTAAGGGCTGACTCAGTGTGCTCTTCTGAGCCAGGCAGTTACACTGTGATTCCAAGGGCTGAGAAAACGCGTTTATTTCGGGCTGAAAAACACGTTTTGAAAATTGTGCTGTTCCTGCCCTATAACTTACATGGGGGTGACCAAAGTTGCCAAAACGTGTTTATTTCTGCTGAAAAACACGTTTTGACAATATGTGCACACTGGGGTTAAGGGCTGACTCACTGTGCTCTTCTGAGCCAGGCAGTTACACTGCGATTCTAAGGGCTGAGAAAACGCGTTTATTTCGGGCTGAAAAACACGTTTTGAAATCTGTGCTGTTCCTGCCCTATAACTTACATGGGGGTGACCAAAGTTGCCAAAACGTGTTTATTTCTGCTGAAAAACACGTTTTGACAATTTCTGCACACTGGGGTTAAGGGCTGACTCAGTGTGTTCTTCTGAGCCAGGCAGTTACACTGTGATTCCAAGGGCTGAGAAAACGCGTTTATTTCGGGCTGAAAAACACGTTTTGAAAACTGTGCTGTTCCTGCCCTATAACTTACATGGGGGTGACCAAAGTTGCCAAAACGTGTTTATTTCTGCTGAAAAACACGTTTTGACAATTTCTGCACACTGGGGTTAAGGGCTGACTCACTGTGCTCTTCTGAGCCAGGCAGTTACACTGCGATTCTAAGGGCTGAGAAAACGCGTTTATTTCGGGCTGAAAAACACGTTTTGAAAAGTGTGCTGTTCCTGCCCTATAACTTACATGGGGGTGACCAAAGTTGCCAAAACGTGTTTATTTCTGCTGAAAAACACGTTTTGACAATTTCTGCACACTGGGGTTAAGGGCTGACTCAGTGTGCTCTTCTGAGCCAGGCAGTTACACTGTGATTCCAAGGGCTGAGAAAACGCGTTTATTTCGGGCTGAAAAACACGTTTTGACAACTGTGCTGTTCCTGCCCTATAACTTACATGGGGGTGACCAAAGTTGCCAAAACGTGTTTATTTCTGCTGAAAAACACGTTTTGACAATTTCTGCACACTGGGGTTAAGGGCTGACTCACTGTGCTCTTCTGAGCCAGGCAGTTACACTGGGATTCTAAGGGCTGAGAAAACGCGTTTATTTCGGGCTGAAAAACACGTTTTGAAAAGTGTGCTGTTCCTGCCCTATAACTTACATGGGGGTGACCAAAGTTGCCAAAACGTGTTCATTTCTGCTGAAAAACACGTTTTGACAATTTCTGCACACTGGGGTTAAGGGCTGACTCAGTGTGCTCTTCTGAGCCAGGCAGTTACACTGTGATTCCAAGGGCTGAGAAAACGCGTTTATTTCGGGCTGAAAAACACGTTTTGAAAACTGTGCTGTTCCTGCCCTATAACTTACATGGGGGTGACCAAAGTTGCCAAAACGTGTTTATTTCTGCTGAAAAACACGTTTTGACAATTTCTGCACACTGGGGTTAAGGGCTGACTCACTGTGCTCTTCTGAGCCAGGCAGTTACACTGCGATTCTAAGGGCTGAGAAAACGCGTTTATTTCGGGCTGAAAAACACGTTTTGAAAAGTGTGCTGTTCCTGCCCTATAACTTACATGGGGGTGACCAAAGTTGCCAAAACGTGTTTATTTCTGCTGAAAAACACGTTTTGACAATTTCTGCACACTGGGGTTAAGGGCTGACTCACTGTGCTCTTCTGAGCCAGGCAGTTACACTGCGATTCTAAAGGCTGAGAAAACGCGTTTATTTCGGGCTGAAAAACACGTTTTGAAAAGTGTGCTGTTCCTGCCCTATAACTTACATGGGGGTGACCAAAGTTGCCAAAACGTGTTTATTTCTGCTGAAAAACACGTTTTGACAATTTCTGCACACTGGAGTTAAGGGCTGACTCAGTGTGCTCTTCTGAGCCAGGCAGTTACACTGTGATTCCAAGGGCTGAGAAAACGCGTTTATTTCGGGCTGAAAAACACGTTTTGAAAACTGTGCTGTTCCTGCCCTATAACTTACATGGGGGTGACCAAAGTTGCCAAAACGTGTTTATTTCTGCTGAAAAACACGTTTTGACAATTTCTGCACACTGGGGTTAAGGGCTGACTCACTGTGCTCTTCTGAGCCAGGCAGTTACACTGCGATTCTAAAGGCTGAGAAAACGCGTTTATTTCGGGCTGAAAAACACGTTTTGAAAAGTGAGCTGTTCCTGCCCTATAACTTACATGGGGGTGACCAAAGTTGCCAAAACGTGTTTATTTCTGCTGAAAAACACGTTTTGACAATTTCTGCACACTGGGGTTAAGGGCTGACTCACTGTGCTCTTCTGAGCCAGGCAGTTACACTGCGATTCTAAGGGCTGAGAAAACGCGTTTATTTCGGGCTGAAAAACACGTTTTGAAATCTGTGCTGTTCCTGCCCTATAAGTTACATGGGGGTGACCAAAGTTGCCAAAACGTGTTTATTTCTGCTGAAAAACACGTTTTGACAATTTCTGCACACTGGGGTTAAGGGCTGACTCAGTGTGCTCTTCTGAGCCAGGCAGTTACACTGTGATTCCAAGGGCTGAGAAAACGTGTTTATTTCGGGCTGAAAAACACGATTTGAAAACTGAGCTGTTCCTGCCCTATAACTTACATGGGGGTGACCAAAGTTGCCAAAACGTGTTTATTTCTGCTGAAAAACACGTTTTGACAATTTCTGCACACTGGGGTTAAGGGCTGACTCAGTGTGCTCTTCTGAGCCAGGCAGTTACACTGTGATTCCAAGGGCTGAGAAAACGCGTTTATTTCGGGCTGAAAAACACGTTTTGAAAACTGTGCTGTTCCTGCCCTATAACTTACATGGGGGTGACCAAAGTTGCCAAAACGTGTTTATTTCTGCTGAAAAACACGTTTTGACAATTTCTGCACACTGGGGTTAAGGGCTGACTCACTGTGCTCTTCTGAGCCAGGCAGTTACACTGCGATTCTAAGGGCTGAGAAAACGCGTTTATTTCGGGCTGAAAAACACGTTTTGAAAAGTGTGCTGTTCCTGCCCTATAACTTACATGGGGGTGACCAAAGTTGCCAAAACGTGTTTATTTCTGCTGAAAAACACGTTTTGACAATTTCTGCACACTGGGGTTAAGGGCTGACTCACTGTGCTCTTCTGAGCCAGGCAGTTACACTGCGATTCTAAAGGCTGAGAAAACGCGTTTATTTCGGGCTGAAAAACACGTTTTGAAAAGTGTGCTGTTCCTGCCCTATAACTTACATGGGGGTGACCAAAGTTGCCAAAACGTGTTTATTTCTGCTGAAAAACACGTTTTGACAATTTCTGCACACTGGGGTTAAGGGCTGACTCAGTGTGCTCTTCTGAGCCAGGCAGTTACACTGTGATTCCAAGGGCTGAGAAAACGCGTTTATTTCGGGCTGAAAAACACGTTTTGAAAACTGTGCTGTTCCTGCCCTATAACTTACATGGGGGTGACCAAAGTTGCCAAAACGTGTTTATTTCTGCTGAAAAACACGTTTTGACAATTTCTGCACACTGGGGTTAAGGGCTGACTCACTGTGCTCTTCTGAGCCAGGCAGTTACACTGCGATTCTAAAGGCTGAGAAAACGCGTTTATTTCGGGCTGAAAAACACGTTTTGAAAAGTGAGCTGTTCCTGCCCTATAACTTACATGGGGGTGACCAAAGTTGCCAAAACGTGTTTATTTCTGCTGAAAAACACGTTTTGACAATTTCTGCACACTGGGGTTAAGGGCTGACTCACTGTGCTCTTCTGAGCCAGGCAGTTACACTGTGATTCCAAGGGCTGAGAAAAAGCGTTTATTTCGGGCTGAAAAACACGTTTTGAAAACTGTGCTGTTCCTGCCCTATAAGTTACATGGTGGTGACCAAAGTTGCCAAAACGTGTTTATTTCTGCTGAAAAACACGTTTTGACAACTTCTGCACACTGGGGTTAAGGGCTGACTCAGTGTGCTCTTCTGAGCCAGGCAGTTACACTGCGATTCTAAGGGCTGAGAAAACGCGTTTATTTCGGGCTGAAAAACACGTTTTGAAAAGTGTGCTGTTCCTGCCCTATAACTTACATGGGGGTGACCAAAGTTGCCAAAACGTGTTTATTTCTGCTGAAAAACACGTTTTGACAATTTCTGCACACTGGGGTTAAGGGCTGACTCACTGTGCTCTTCTGAGCCAGGCAGTTACACTGCGATTCTAAAGGCTGAGAAAACGCGTTTATTTCGTGCTGAAAAACACGTTTTGAAAAGTGTGCTGTTCCTGCCCTATAACTTACATGGGGGTGACCAAAGTTGCCAAAACGTGTTTATTTCTGCTGAAAAACACGTTTTGACAATTTCTGCACACTGGGGTTAAGGGCTGACTCAGTGTGCTCTTCTGAGCCAGGCAGTTACACTGTGATTCCAAGGGCTGAGAAAACGCGTTTATTTCGGGCTGAAAAACACGTTTTGAAAACTGTGCTGTTCCTGCCCTATAACTTACATGGGGGTGACCAAAGTTGCCAAAACGTGTTCATTTCTGCTGAAAAACACGTTTTGACAATTTCTGCACACTGGGGTTAAGGGCTGACTCACTGTGCTCTTCTGAGCCAGGCAGTTACACTGTGATTCCAAGGGCTGAGAAAACGCGTTTATTTCGGGCTGAAAAACACGTTTTGAAAACTGTGCTGTTCCTGCCCTATAACTTACATGGTGGTGACCAAAGTTGCCAGAACGTGTTTATTTTTGCTGAAAAACACGTTTTGACAATTTCTGCACACTGGGGTTAAGGGCTGACTCAGTGTGCTCTTCTGAGCCAGGCAGTTACACTGTGATTCCAAGGGCTGAGAAAACGCGTTTATTTCGGGCTGAAAAACACGTTTTGAAAACTGTGCTGTTCCTGCCCTATAACTTACATGGGGGTGACCAAAGTTGCCAAAACGTGTTTATTTCTGCTGAAAAACACGTTTTGACAATTTCTGCACACTGGGGTTAAGGGCTGACTCACTGTGCTCTTCTGAGCCAGGCAGTTACACTGCGATTCTAAGGGCTGAGAAAACGCGTTTATTTCGGGCTGAAAAACACGTTTTGAAAAGTGTGCTGTTCCTGCCCTATAACTTACATGGGGGTGACCAAAGTTGCCAAAACGTGTTTATTTCTGCTGAAAAACACGTTTTGACAATTTCTGCACACTGGGGTTAAGGGCTGACTCAGTGTGCTCTTCTGAGCCAGGCAGTTACACTGTGATTCCAAGGGCTGAGAAAACGCGTTTATTTCGGGCTGAAAAACACGTATTGAAAACTGTGCTGTTCCTGCCCTATAACTTACATGGGGGTGACCAAAGTTGCCAAAACGTGTTTATTTCTGCTGAAAAACACGTTTTGACAATTTCTGCACACTGGGGTTAAGGGCTGACTCACTGTGCTCTTCTGAGCCAGGCAGTTACACTGCGATTCTAAAGGCTGAGAAAACGCGTTTATTTCGGGCTGAAAAACACGTTTTGAAAAGTGAGCTGTTCCTGCCCTATAACTTACATGGGGGTGACCAAAGTTGCCAAAACGTGTTTATTTCTGCTGAAAAACACGTTTTGACAATTTCTGCACACTGGGGTTAAGGGCTGACTCACTGTGCTCTTCTGAGCCAGGCAGTTACACTGCGATTCTAAGGGCTGAGAAAACGCGTTTATTTCGGGCTGAAAAACACGTTTTGAAATCTGTGCTGTTCCTGCCCTATAAGTTACATGGGGGTGACCAAAGTTGCCAAAACGTGTTTATTTCTGCTGAAAAACACGTTTTGACAATTTCTGCACACTGGGGTTAAGGGCTGAGTCAGTGTGCTCTTCTGAGCCAGGCAGTTACACTGCGATTCTAAAGGCTGAGAAAACGCGTTTATTTCGGGCTGAAAAACACGTTTTGAAAAGTGTGCTGTTCCTGCCCTATAACTTACATGGGGGTGACCAAAGTTGCCAAAACGTGTTTATTTCTGCTGAAAAACACGTTTTGACAATTTCTGCACACTGGGGTTAAGGGCTGACTCACTGTGCTCTTCTGAGCCAGGCAGTTACACTGCGATTCTAAAGGCTGAGAAAACGCGTTTATTTCGGGCTGAAAAACACGTTTTGAAAAGTGTGCTGTCCCTGCCCTATAACTTACATGGGGGTGACCAAAGTTGCCAAAACGTGTTTATTTCTGCTGAAAAACACGTTTTGACAATTTCTGCACACTGGGGTTAAGGGCTGACTCAGTGTGCTCTTCTGAGCCAGGCAGTTACACTGTGATTCCAAGGGCTGAGAAAACGCGTTTATTTCGGGCTGAAAAACACGTTTTGAAAACTGTGCTGTTCCTGCCCTATAACTTACATGGGGGTGACCAAAGTTGCCAAAACGTGTTTATTTCTGCTGAAAAACACGTTTTGACAATTTCTGCACACTGGGGTTAAGGGCTGAGTCAGTGTGCTCTTCTGAGCCAGGCAGTTACACTGCGATTCTAAGGGCTGAGAAAACGCGTTTATTTCGGGCTGAAAAACACGTTTTGAAAAGTGTGCTGTTCCTGCCCTATAACTTACATGGGGGTGACCAAAGTTGCCAAAACGTGTTTATTTCTGCTGAAAAACACGTTTTGACAATTTCTGCACACTGGGGTTAAGGGCTGACTCACTGTGCTCTTCTGAGCCAGGCAGTTACACTGCGATTCTAAAGGCTGAGAAAACGCGTTTATTTCGGGCTGAAAAACACGTTTTGAAAAGTGTGCTGTTCCTGCCCTATAACTTACATGGGGGTGACCAAAGTTGCCAAAACGTGTTTATTTCTGCTGAAAAACACGTTTTGACAATTTCTGCACACTGGGGTTAAGGGCTGACTCACTGTGCTCTTCTGAGCCAGGCAGTTACACTGCGATTCTAAGGGCTGAGAAAACGCGATTATTTCGGGCTGAAAAACACGTTTTGAAAAGTGTGCTGTTCCTGCCCTATAACTTACATGAGGGTGACCAAAGTTGCCAAAACGTGTTTATTTCTGCTGAAAAACACGTTTTGACAATTTCTGCACACTGGGGTTAAGGGCTGACTCACTGTGCTCTTCTGAGCCAGGCAGTTACACTGCGATTCTAAAGGCTGAGAAAACGCGTTTATTTCGGGCTGAAAAACACGTTTTGAAAAGTGTGCTGTTCCTGCCCTATAACTTACATGGGGGTGACCAAAGTTGCCAAAACGTGTTTATTTCTGCTGAAAAACACGTTTTGACAATTTCTGCACACTGGGGTTAAGGGCTGACTCAGTGTGCTCTTCTGAGCCAGGCAGTTACACTGTGATTCCAAGGGCTGAGAAAACGCGTTTATTTCGGGCTGAAAAACACGTTTTGAAAACTGTGCTGTTCCTGCCCTATAACTTACATGGGGGTGACCAAAGTTGCCAAAACGTGTTTATTTCTGCTGAAAAACACGTTTTGACAATTTCTGCACACTGGGGTTAAGGGCTGACTCACTGTGCTCTTCTGAGCCAGGCAGTTACACTGCGATTCTAAGGGCTGAGAAATCGCGTTTATTTCGGGCTGAAAAACACGTTTTGAAAAGTGTGCTGTTCCTGCCCTATAACTTACATGGGGGTGACCAAAGTTGCCAAAACGTGTTTATTTCTGCTGAAAAACACGTTTTGACAATTTCTGCACACTGGGGTTAAGGGCTGACTCAGTGTGCTCTTCTGAGCCAGGCAGTTACACTGTGATTCCAAGGGCTGAGAAAACGCGTTTATTTCGGGCTGAAAAACACGTTTTGAAAACTGTGCTGTTCCTGCCCTATAACTTACATGGGGGTGACCAAAGTTGCCAAAACGTGTTTATTTCTGCTGAAAAACACGTTTTGACAATTTCTGCACACTGGGGTTAAGGGCTGACTCACTGTGCTCTTCTGAGCCAGGCAGTTACACTGCGATTCTAAGGGCTGAGAAAACGCGTTTATTTCGGGCTGAAAAACACGTTTTGAAAAGTGTGCTGTTCCTGCCCTATAACTTACATGGGGGTGACCAAAGTTGCCAAAACGTGTTTATTTCTGCTGAAAAACACGTTTTGACAATTTCTGCACACTGGGGTTAAGGGCTGACTCACTGTGCTCTTCTGAGCCAGGCAGTTACACTGCGATTCTAAAGGCTGAGAAAACGCGTTTATTTCGGGCTGAAAAACACGTTTTGAAAAGTGTGCTGTTCCTGCCCTATAACTTACATGGGGGTGACCAAAGTTGCCAAAACGTGTTTATTTCTGCTGAAAAACACGTTTTGACAATTTCTGCACACTGGGGTTAAGGGCTGACTCAGTGTGCTCTTCTGAGCCAGGCAGTTACACTGTGATTCCAAGGGCTGAGAAAACGCGTTTATTTCGGGCTGAAAAACACGTTTTGAAAACTGTGCTGTTCCTGCCCTATAACTTACATGGGGGTGACCAAAGTTGCCAAAACGTGTTTATTTCTGCTGAAAAACACGTTTTGACAATTTCTGCACACTGGGGTTAAGGGCTGACTCACTGTGCTCTTCTGAGCCAGGCAGTTACACTGCGATTCTAAAGGCTGAGAAAACGCGTTTATTTCGGGCTGAAAAACACGTTTTGAAAAGTGAGCTGTTCCTGCCCTATAACTTACATGGGGGTGACCAAAGTTGCCAAAACGTGTTTATTTCTGCTGAAAAACACGTTTTGACAATATGTGCACACTGGGGTTAAGGGCTGACTCACTGTGCTCTTCTGAGCCTGGCAGTTACACTGCGATTCTAAGGGCTGAGAAAACGCGTTTATTTCGGGCTGAAAAACACGTTTTGAAAAGTGTGCTGTTCCTGCCCTATAACTTACATGGGGGTGACCAAAGTTGCCAAAACGTGTTTATTTCTGCTGAAAAACACGTTTTGACAATTTCTGCACACTGGGGTTAAGGGCTGTCTCAACTGTGCTCTTCTGAGCCAGGCAGTTACACTGCGATTCTAAAGGCTGAGAAAACGCGTTTATTTCGGGCTGAAAAACACGTTTTGAAAACTGTGCTATTCCTGCCCTATAACTTACATGGGGGTGACCAAAGTTGCCAAAACGTGTTTATTTCTGCTGAAAAACACGTTTTGACAATTTCTGCACACTGGGTTAAAGGGCTGACTCAGTGTGCTCTTCTGAGCCAGGCAGTTACACTGTGATTCCAAGGGCTGAGAAAACGTGTTTATTTCGGGCTGAAAAACACGTTTTGAAAACTGAGCTGTTCCTGCCCTATAACTTACATGGGGGTGACCAAAGTTGCCAAAACGTGTTTATTTCTGCTGAAAAACACGTTTTGACAATTTCTGCACACTGGGGTTAAGGGCTGACTCAGTGTGTTCTTCTGAGCCAGGCAGTTACACTGTGATTCCAAGGGCTGAGAAAACGCGTTTATTTCGGGCTGAAAAACACGTTTTGAAAACTGTGCTGTTCCTGCCCTATAACTTACATGGGGGTGACCAAAGTTGCCAAAACGTGTTTATTTCTGCTGAAAAACACGTTTTGACAATTTCTGCACACTGGGGTTAAGGGCTGACTCACTGTGCTCTTCTGAGCCAGGCAGTTACACTGCGATTCTAAGGGCTGAGAAATCGCGTTTATTTCGGGCTGAAAAACACGTTTTGAAAAGTGTGCTGTTCCTGCCCTATAACTTACATGGGGGTGACCAAAGTTGCCAAAACGTGTTTATTTCTGCTGAAAAACACGTTTTGACAATTTCTGCACACTGGGGTTAAGGGCTGACTCAGTGTGCTCTTCTGAGCCAGGCAGTTACACTGTGATTCCAAGGGCTGAGAAAACGCGTTTATTTCGGGCTGAAAAACACGTTTTGAAAATTGTGCTGTTCCTGCCCTATAACTTACATGGGGGTGACCAAAGTTGCCAAAACGTGTTTATTTCTGCTGAAAAACACGTTTTGACAATATGTGCACACTGGGGTTAAGGGCTGACTCACTGTGCTCTTCTGAGCCAGGCAGTTACACTGCGATTCTAAGGGCTGAGAAAACGCGTTTATTTCGGGCTGAAAAACACGTTTTGAAATCTGTGCTGTTCCTGCCCTATAACTTACATGGGGGTGACCAAAGTTGCCAAAACGTGTTTATTTCTGCTGAAAAACACGTTTTGACAATTTCTGCACACTGGGGTTAAGGGCTGACTCAGTGTGTTCTTCTGAGCCAGGCAGTTACACTGTGATTCCAAGGGCTGAGAAAACGCGTTTATTTCGGGCTGAAAAACACGTTTTGAAAACTGTGCTGTTCCTGCCCTATAACTTACATGGGGGTGACCAAAGTTGCCAAAACGTGTTTATTTCTGCTGAAAAACACGTTTTGACAATTTCTGCACACTGGGGTTAAGGGCTGACTCACTGTGCTCTTCTGAGCCAGGCAGTTACACTGCGATTCTAAGGGCTGAGAAAACGCGTTTATTTCGGGCTGAAAAACACGTTTTGAAAAGTGTGCTGTTCCTGCCCTATAACTTACATGGGGGTGACCAAAGTTGCCAAAACGTGTTTATTTCTGCTGAAAAACACGTTTTGACAATTTCTGCACACTGGGGTTAAGGGCTGACTCAGTGTGCTCTTCTGAGCCAGGCAGTTACACTGTGATTCCAAGGGCTGAGAAAACGCGTTTATTTCGGGCTGAAAAACACGTTTTGACAACTGTGCTGTTCCTGCCCTATAACTTACATGGGGGTGACCAAAGTTGCCAAAACGTGTTTATTTCTGCTGAAAAACACGTTTTGACAATTTCTGCACACTGGGGTTAAGGGCTGACTCACTGTGCTCTTCTGAGCCAGGCAGTTACACTGGGATTCTAAGGGCTGAGAAAACGCGTTTATTTCGGGCTGAAAAACACGTTTTGAAAAGTGTGCTGTTCCTGCCCTATAACTTACATGGGGGTGACCAAAGTTGCCAAAACGTGTTTATTTCTGCTGAAAAACACGTTTTGACAATTTCTGCACACTGGGGTTAAGGGCTGACTCAGTGTGCTCTTCTGAGCCAGGCAGTTACAATGTGATTCCAAGGGCTGAGAAAACGTGTTTATTTCGGGCTGAAAAACACGATTTGAAAACTGAGCTGTTCCTGCCCTATAACTTACATGGGGGTGACCAAAGTTGCCAAAACGTGTTCATTTCTGCTGAAAAACACGTTTTGACAATTTCTGCACACTGGGGTTAAGGGCTGACTCAGTGTGCTCTTCTGAGCCAGGCAGTTACACTGTGATTCCAAGGGCTGAGAAAACGCGTTTATTTCGGGCTGAAAAACACGTTTTGAAAACTGTGCTGTTCCTGCCCTATAACTTACATGGGGGTGACCAAAGTTGCCAAAACGTGTTTATTTCTGCTGAAAAACACGTTTTGACAATTTCTGCACACTGGGGTTAAGGGCTGACTCACTGTGCTCTTCTGAGCCAGGCAGTTACACTGCGATTCTAAGGGCTGAGAAAACGCGTTTATTTCGGGCTGAAAAACACGTTTTGAAAAGTGTGCTGTTCCTGCCCTATAACTTACATGGGGGTGACCAAAGTTGCCAAAACGTGTTTATTTCTGCTGAAAAACACGTTTTGACAATTTCTGCACACTGGGGTTAAGGGCTGACTCACTGTGCTCTTCTGAGCCAGGCAGTTACACTGCGATTCTAAAGGCTGAGAAAACGCGTTTATTTCGGGCTGAAAAACACGTTTTGAAAAGTGTGCTGTTCCTGCCCTATAACTTACATGGGGGTGACCAAAGTTGCCAAAACGTGTTTATTTCTGCTGAAAAACACGTTTTGACAATTTCTGCACACTGGAGTTAAGGGCTGACTCAGTGTGCTCTTCTGAGCCAGGCAGTTACACTGTGATTCCAAGGGCTGAGAAAACGCGTTTATTTCGGGCTGAAAAACACGTTTTGAAAACTGTGCTGTTCCTGCCCTATAACTTACATGGGGGTGACCAAAGTTGCCAAAACGTGTTTATTTCTGCTGAAAAACACGTTTTGACAATTTCTGCACACTGGGGTTAAGGGCTGACTCACTGTGCTCTTCTGAGCCAGGCAGTTACACTGCGATTCTAAAGGCTGAGAAAACGCGTTTATTTCGGGCTGAAAAACACGTTTTGAAAAGTGAGCTGTTCCTGCCCTATAACTTACATGGGGGTGACCAAAGTTGCCAAAACGTGTTTATTTCTGCTGAAAAACACGTTTTGACAATTTCTGCACACTGGGGTTAAGGGCTGACTCACTGTGCTCTTCTGAGCCAGGCAGTTACACTGCGATTCTAAGGGCTGAGAAAACGCGTTTATTTCGGGCTGAAAAACACGTTTTGAAATCTGTGCTGTTCCTGCCCTATAAGTTACATGGGGGTGACCAAAGTTGCCAAAACGTGTTTATTTCTGCTGAAAAACACGTTTTGACAATTTCTGCACACTGGGGTTAAGGGCTGACTCAGTGTGCTCTTCTGAGCCAGGCAGTTACACTGTGATTCCAAGGGCTGAGAAAACGTGTTTATTTCGGGCTGAAAAACACGATTTGAAAACTGAGCTGTTCCTGCCCTATAACTTACATGGGGGTGACCAAAGTTGCCAAAACGTGTTTATTTCTGCTGAAAAACACGTTTTGACAATTTCTGCACACTGGGGTTAAGGGCTGACTCAGTGTGCTCTTCTGAGCCAGGCAGTTACACTGTGATTCCAAGGGCTGAGAAAACGCGTTTATTTCGGGCTGAAAAACACGTTTTGAAAACTGTGCTGTTCCTGCCCTATAACTTACATGGGGGTGACCAAAGTTGCCAAAACGTGTTTATTTCTGCTGAAAAACACGTTTTGACAATTTCTGCACACTGGGGTTAAGGGCTGACTCACTGTGCTCTTCTGAGCCAGGCAGTTACACTGCGATTCTAAGGGCTGAGAAAACGCGTTTATTTCGGGCTGAAAAACACGTTTTGAAAAGTGTGCTGTTCCTGCCCTATAACTTACATGGGGGTGACCAAAGTTGCCAAAACGTGTTTATTTCTGCTGAAAAACACGTTTTGACAATTTCTGCACACTGGGGTTAAGGGCTGACTCACTGTGCTCTTCTGAGCCAGGCAGTTACACTGCGATTCTAAAGGCTGAGAAAACGCGTTTATTTCGGGCTGAAAAACACGTTTTGAAAAGTGTGCTGTTCCTGCCCTATAACTTACATGGGGGTGACCAAAGTTGCCAAAACGTGTTTATTTCTGCTGAAAAACACGTTTTGACAATTTCTGCACACTGGGGTTAAGGGCTGACTCAGTGTGCTCTTCTGAGCCAGGCAGTTACACTGTGATTCCAAGGGCTGAGAAAACGCGTTTATTTCGGGCTGAAAAACACGTTTTGAAAACTGTGCTGTTCCTGCCCTATAACTTACATGGGGGTGACCAAAGTTGCCAAAACGTGTTTATTTCTGCTGAAAAACACGTTTTGACAATTTCTGCACACTGGGGTTAAGGGCTGACTCACTGTGCTCTTCTGAGCCAGGCAGTTACACTGCGATTCTAAAGGCTGAGAAAACGCGTTTATTTCGGGCTGAAAAACACGTTTTGAAAAGTGAGCTGTTCCTGCCCTATAACTTACATGGGGGTGACCAAAGTTGCCAAAACGTGTTTATTTCTGCTGAAAAACACGTTTTGACAATTTCTGCACACTGGGGTTAAGGGCTGACTCACTGTGCTCTTCTGAGCCAGGCAGTTACACTGTGATTCCAAGGGCTGAGAAAAAGCGTTTATTTCGGGCTGAAAAACACGTTTTGAAAACTGTGCTGTTCCTGCCCTATAAGTTACATGGTGGTGACCAAAGTTGCCAAAACGTGTTTATTTCTGCTGAAAAACACGTTTTGACAACTTCTGCACACTGGGGTTAAGGGCTGACTCAGTGTGCTCTTCTGAGCCAGGCAGTTACACTGCGATTCTAAGGGCTGAGAAAACGCGTTTATTTCGGGCTGAAAAACACGTTTTGAAAAGTGTGCTGTTCCTGCCCTATAACTTACATGGGGGTGACCAAAGTTGCCAAAACGTGTTTATTTCTGCTGAAAAACACGTTTTGACAATTTCTGCACACTGGGGTTAAGGGCTGACTCACTGTGCTCTTCTGAGCCAGGCAGTTACACTGCGATTCTAAAGGCTGAGAAAACGCGTTTATTTCGTGCTGAAAAACACGTTTTGAAAAGTGTGCTGTTCCTGCCCTATAACTTACATGGGGGTGACCAAAGTTGCCAAAACGTGTTTATTTCTGCTGAAAAACACGTTTTGACAATTTCTGCACACTGGGGTTAAGGGCTGACTCAGTGTGCTCTTCTGAGCCAGGCAGTTACACTGTGATTCCAAGGGCTGAGAAAACGCGTTTATTTCGGGCTGAAAAACACGTTTTGAAAACTGTGCTGTTCCTGCCCTATAACTTACATGGGGGTGACCAAAGTTGCCAAAACGTGTTCATTTCTGCTGAAAAACACGTTTTGACAATTTCTGCACACTGGGGTTAAGGGCTGACTCACTGTGCTCTTCTGAGCCAGGCAGTTACACTGTGATTCCAAGGGCTGAGAAAACGCGTTTATTTCGGGCTGAAAAACACGTTTTGAAAACTGTGCTGTTCCTGCCCTATAACTTACATGGTGGTGACCAAAGTTGCCAGAACGTGTTTATTTTTGCTGAAAAACACGTTTTGACAATTTCTGCACACTGGGGTTAAGGGCTGACTCAGTGTGCTCTTCTGAGCCAGGCAGTTACACTGTGATTCCAAGGGCTGAGAAAACGCGTTTATTTCGGGCTGAAAAACACGTTTTGAAAACTGTGCTGTTCCTGCCCTATAACTTACATGGGGGTGACCAAAGTTGCCAAAACGTGTTTATTTCTGCTGAAAAACACGTTTTGACAATTTCTGCACACTGGGGTTAAGGGCTGACTCACTGTGCTCTTCTGAGCCAGGCAGTTACACTGCGATTCTAAGGGCTGAGAAAACGCGTTTATTTCGGGCTGAAAAACACGTTTTGAAAAGTGTGCTGTTCCTGCCCTATAACTTACATGGGGGTGACCAAAGTTGCCAAAACGTGTTTATTTCTGCTGAAAAACACGTTTTGACAATTTCTGCACACTGGGGTTAAGGGCTGACTCAGTGTGCTCTTCTGAGCCAGGCAGTTACACTGTGATTCCAAGGGCTGAGAAAACGCGTTTATTTCGGGCTGAAAAACACGTATTGAAAACTGTGCTGTTCCTGCCCTATAACTTACATGGGGGTGACCAAAGTTGCCAAAACGTGTTTATTTCTGCTGAAAAACACGTTTTGACAATTTCTGCACACTGGGGTTAAGGGCTGACTCACTGTGCTCTTCTGAGCCAGGCAGTTACACTGCGATTCTAAAGGCTGAGAAAACGCGTTTATTTCGGGCTGAAAAACACGTTTTGAAAAGTGAGCTGTTCCTGCCCTATAACTTACATGGGGGTGACCAAAGTTGCCAAAACGTGTTTATTTCTGCTGAAAAACACGTTTTGACAATTTCTGCACACTGGGGTTAAGGGCTGACTCACTGTGCTCTTCTGAGCCAGGCAGTTACACTGCGATTCTAAGGGCTGAGAAAACGCGTTTATTTCGGGCTGAAAAACACGTTTTGAAATCTGTGCTGTTCCTGCCCTATAAGTTACATGGGGGTGACCAAAGTTGCCAAAACGTGTTTATTTCTGCTGAAAAACACGTTTTGACAATTTCTGCACACTGGGGTTAAGGGCTGAGTCAGTGTGCTCTTCTGAGCCAGGCAGTTACACTGTGATTCCAAGGGCTGAGAAAAAGCGTTTATTTCGGGCTGAAAAACACGTTTTGAAAACTGTGCTGTTCCTGCCCTATAAGTTACATGGTGGTGACCAAAGTTGCCAAAATGTGTTTATTTCTGCTGAAAAACACGTTTTGACAACTTCTGCACACTGGGGTTAAGGGCTGACTCAGTGTGCTCTTCTGAGCCAGGCAGTTACACTGCGATTCTAAGGGCTGAGAAAACGCGATTATTTCGGGCTGAAAAACACGTTTTGAAAAGTGTGCTGTTCCTGCCCTATAACTTACATGGGGGTGACCAAAGTTGCCAAAACGTGTTTATTTCTGCTGAAAAACACGTTTTGACAATTTCTGCACACTGGGGTTAAGGGCTGACTCACTGTGCTCTTCTGAGCCAGGCAGTTACACTGCGATTCTAAAGGCTGAGAAAACGCGTTTATTTCGGGCTGAAAAACACGTTTTGAAAAGTGTGCTGTTCCTGCCCTATAACTTACATGGGGGTGACCAAAGTTGCCAAAACGTGTTTATTTCTGCTGAAAAACACGTTTTGACAATTTCTGCACACTGGGGTTAAGGGCTGACTCAGTGTGCTCTTCTGAGCCAGGCAGTTACACTGTGATTCCAAGGGCTGAGAAAACGCGTTTATTTCGGGCTGAAAAACACGTTTTGAAAACTGTGCTGTTCCTGCCCTATAACTTACATGGGGGTGACCAAAGTTGCCAAAACGTGTTCATTTCTGCTGAAAAACACGTTTTGACAATTTCTGCACACTGGGGTTAAGGGCTGACTCACTGTGCTCTTCTGAGCCAGGCAGTTACACTGTGATTCCAAGGGCTGAGAAAACGCGTTTATTTCGGGCTGAAAAACACGTTTTGAAAACTGTGCTGTTCCTGCCCTATAACTTACATGGTGGTGACCAAAGTTGCCAGAACGTGTTTATTTTTGCTGAAAAACACGTTTTGACAATTTCTGCACACTGGGGTTAAGGGCTGACTCAGTGTGCTCTTCTGAGCCAGGCAGTTACATTGTGATTCCAAGGGCTGAGAAAACGCGTTTATTTCGGGCTGAAAAACACGTTTTGAAAACTGTGCTGTTCCTGCCCTATAACTTACATGGGGGTGACCAAAGTTGCCAAAACGTGTTTATTTCTGCTGAAAAACACGTTTTGACAATTTCTGCACACTGGGGTTAAGGGCTGACTCAGTGTGCTCTTCTGAGCCAGGCAGTTACACTGTGATTCCAAGGGCTGAGAAAACGCGTTTATTTCGGGCTGAAAAACACGTTTTGAAAACTGTGCTGTTCCTGCCCTATAAGTTACATGGTGGTGACCAAAGTTGCCAAAACGTGTTTATTTCTGCTGAAAAACACGTTTTGACAATTTCTGCACACTGGGGTTAAGGGCTGACTCAGTGTGCTCTTCTGAGCCAGGCAGTTACACTGTGATTCCAAGGGCTGAGAAAACGCGTTTATTTCGGGCTGAAAAACACGTTTTGAAAAGTGTGCTGTTCCTGCCCTATAACTTACATGGGAGTGACCAAAGTTGCCAAAACGTGTTTATTTCTGCTGAAAAACACGTTTTGACAATTTCTGCACACTGGGGTTAAGGGCTGACTCACTGTGCTCTTCTGAGCCAGGCAGTTACACTGCGATTCTAAAGGCTGAGAAAACGCGTTTATTTCGGGCTGAAAAACACGTTTTGAAAACTGTGCTGTTCCTGCCCTATAACTTACATGGGGGTGACCAAAGTTGCCAAAACGTGTTTATTTCTGCTGAAAAACACGTTTTGACAATTTCTGCACACTGGGGTTAAGGGCTGACTCAGTGTGCTCTTCTGAGCCAGGCAGTTACACTGTGATTCCAAGGGATGAGAAAACGCGTTTATTTCGGGCTGAAAAACACGTTTTGAAAAGTGTGCTGTTCCTGCCCTATAACTTACATGGGGGTGACCAAAGTTGCCAAAACGTGTTTATTTCTGCTGAAAAACACGTTTTGACAATATGTGCACACTGGGGTTAAGGCTGAGTCAGTGTGCTCTTCTGAGCCAGGCAGTTACACTGCGATTCTAAGGGCTGAGAAAACGTGTTTATTTCGGGCTGAAAAACACGTTTTGAAAACTGAGCTGTTCCTGCCCTATAACTTACATGGGGGTGACCAAAGTTGCCAAAACGTGTTTATTTCTGCTGAAAAACACGTTTTGACAATTTCTGCACACTGGGGTTAAGGGCTGACTCAGTGTGTTCTTCTGAGCCAGGCAGTTACACTGTGATTCCAAGGGCTGAGAAAACGCGTTTATTTCGGGCTGAAAAACACGTTTTGAAAACTGTGCTGTTCCTGCCCTATAACTTACATGGGGGTGACCAAAGTTGCCAAAACGTGTTTATTTCTGCTGAAAAACACGTTTTGACAATTTCTGCACACTGGGGTTAAGGGCTGACTCACTGTGCTCTTCTGAGCCAGGCAGTTACACTGCGATTCTAAGGGCTGAGAAAACGCGTTTATTTCGGGCTGAAAAACACGTTTTGAAAAGTGTGCTGTTCCTGCCCTATAACTTACATGGGGGTGACCAAAGTTGCCAAAACGTGTTTATTTCTGCTGAAAAACACGTTTTGACAATTTCTGCACACTGGGGTTAAGGGCTGACTCAGTGTGCTCTTCTGAGCCAGGCAGTTACACTGTGATTCCAAGGGCTGAGAAAACGCGTTTATTTCGGGCTGAAAAACACGTTTTGAAAACTGTGCTGTTCCTGCCCTATAACTTACATGGGGGTGACCAAAGTTGCCAAAACGTGTTTATTTCTGCTGAAAAACACGTTTTGACAATTTCTGCACACTGGGGTTAAGGGCTGAGTCAGTGTGCTCTTCTGAGCCAGGCAGTTACACTGTGATTCCAAGGGCTGAGAAAACGCGTTTATTTCGGGCTGAAAAACACGTTTTGAAAACTGTGCTGTTCCTGCCCTATAAGTTACATGGTGGTGACCAAAGTTGCCAAAACGTGTTTATTTCTGCTGAAAAACACGTTTTGACAACTTCTGCACACTGGGGTTAAGGGCTGACTCAGTGTGCTCTTCTGAGCCAGGCAGTTACACTGTGATTCCAAGGGCTGAGAAAACGCGTTTATTTCGGGCTGAAAAACACGTTTTGAAAACTGTGCTGTTCCTGCCCTATAACTTACATGGGGGTGACCAAAGTTGCCAAAACGTGTTTATTTCTGCTGAAAAACACGTTTTGACAATTTCTGCACACTGGGGTTAAGGGCTGACTCACTGTGCTCTTCTGAGCCAGGCAGTTACACTGCGATTCTAAGGGCTGAGAAAACGCGTTTATTTCGGGCTGAAAAACACGTTTTGAAAACTGTGCTGTTCCTGCCCTATAAGTTACATGGTGGTGACCAAAGTTGCCAAAACGTGTTTATTTCTGCTGAAAAACACGTTTTGACAATTTCTGCACACTGGGGTTAAGGGCTGACTCAGTGTGCTCTTCTGAGCCAGGCAGTTACACTGTGATTCCAAGGGCTGAGAAAACGCGTTTATTTCGGGCTGAAAAACACGTTTTGAAAAGTGTGCTGTTCCTGCCCTATAACTTACATGGGAGTGACCAAAGTTGCCAAAACGTGTTTATTTCTGCTGAAAAACACGTTTTGACAATTTCTGCACACTGGGGTTAAGGGCTGACTCACTGTGCTCTTCTGAGCCAGGCAGTTACACTGCGATTCTAAAGGCTGAGAAAACGCGTTTATTTCGGGCTGAAAAACACGTTTTGAAAACTGTGCTGTTCCTGCCCTATAACTTACATGGGGGTGACCAAAGTTGCCAAAACGTGTTTATTTCTGCTGAAAAACACGTTTTGACAATTTCTGCACACTGGGGTTAAGGGCTGACTCAGTGTGCTCTTCTGAGCCAGGCAGTTACACTGTGATTCCAAGGGATGAGAAAACGCGTTTATTTCGGGCTGAAAAACACGTTTTGAAAAGTGTGCTGTTCCTGCCCTATAACTTACATGGGGGTGACCAAAGTTGCCAAAACGTGTTTATTTCTGCTGAAAAACACGTTTTGACAATATGTGCACACTGGGGTTAAGGCTGAGTCAGTGTGCTCTTCTGAGCCAGGCAGTTACACTGCGATTCTAAGGGCTGAGAAAACGTGTTTATTTCGGGCTGAAAAACACGTTTTGAAAACTGAGCTGTTCCTGCCCTATAACTTACATGGGGGTGACCAAAGTTGCCAAAACGTGTTTATTTCTGCTGAAAAACACGTTTTGACAATTTCTGCACACTGGGGTTAAGGGCTGACTCAGTGTGTTCTTCTGAGCCAGGCAGTTACACTGTGATTCCAAGGGCTGAGAAAACGCGTTTATTTCGGGCTGAAAAACACGTTTTGAAAACTGTGCTGTTCCTGCCCTATAACTTACATGGGGGTGACCAAAGTTGCCAAAACGTGTTTATTTCTGCTGAAAAACACGTTTTGACAATTTCTGCACACTGGGGTTAAGGGCTGACTCACTGTGCTCTTCTGAGCCAGGCAGTTACACTGCGATTCTAAGGGCTGAGAAAACGCGTTTATTTCGGGCTGAAAAACACGTTTTGAAAAGTGTGCTGTTCCTGCCCTATAACTTACATGGGGGTGACCAAAGTTGCCAAAACGTGTTTATTTCTGCTGAAAAACACGTTTTGACAATTTCTGCACACTGGGGTTAAGGGCTGACTCAGTGTGCTCTTCTGAGCCAGGCAGTTACACTGTGATTCCAAGGGCTGAGAAAACGCGTTTATTTCGGGCTGAAAAACACGTTTTGAAAACTGTGCTGTTCCTGCCCTATAACTTACATGGGGGTGACCAAAGTTGCCAAAACGTGTTTATTTCTGCTGAAAAACACGTTTTGACAATTTCTGCACACTGGGGTTAAGGGCTGAGTCAGTGTGCTCTTCTGAGCCAGGCAGTTACACTGTGATTCCAAGGGCTGAGAAAACGCGTTTATTTCGGGCTGAAAAACACGTTTTGAAAACTGTGCTGTTCCTGCCCTATAAGTTACATGGTGGTGACCAAAGTTGCCAAAACGTGTTTATTTCTGCTGAAAAACACGTTTTGACAACTTCTGCACACTGGGGTTAAGGGCTGACTCAGTGTGCTCTTCTGAGCCAGGCAGTTACACTGTGATTCCAAGGGCTGAGAAAACGCGTTTATTTCGGGCTGAAAAACACGTTTTGAAAACTGTGCTGTTCCTGCCCTATAACTTACATGGGGGTGACCAAAGTTGCCAAAACGTGTTTATTTCTGCTGAAAAACACGTTTTGACAATTTCTGCACACTGGGGTTAAGGGCTGACTCACTGTGCTCTTCTGAGCCAGGCAGTTACACTGCGATTCTAAGGGCTGAGAAAACGCGTTTATTTCGGGCTGAAAAACACGTTTTGAAAAGTGTGCTGTTCCTGCCCTATAACTTACATGGGGGTGACCAAAGTTGCCAAAACGTGTTTATTTCTGCTGAAAAACACGTTTTGACAATTTCTGCACACTGGGGTTAAGGGCTGACTCAGTGTGCTCTTCTGAGCCAGGCAGTTACACTGTGATTCCAAGGGCTGAGAAAACGCGTTTATTTCGGGCTGAAAAACACGTTTTGAAAAGTGTGCTGTTCCTGCCCTATAACTTACATGGGGGTGACCAAAGTTGCCAAAACGTGTTTATTTCTGCTGAAAAACACGTTTTGACAATTTCTGCACACTGGGGTTAAGGGCTGACTCAGTGTGCTCTTCTGAGCCAGGCAGTTACACTGTGATTCCAAGGGCTGAGAAAACGCGTTTATTTCGGGCTGAAAAACACGTTTTGAAAACTGTGCTGTTCCTGCCCTATAACTTACATGGGGGTGACCAAAGTTGCCAAAACGTGTTTATTTCTGCTGAAAAACACGTTTTGACAATTTCTGCACACTGGGGTTAAGGGCTGACTCACTGTGCTCTTCTGAGCCAGGCAGTTACACTGTGATTCCAAGGGCTGAGAAAACGCGTTTATTTCGGGCTGAAAAACACGTTTTGAAAACTGTGCTGTTCCTGCCCTATAACTTACATGGTGGTGACCAAAGTTGCCAGAACGTGTTTATTTTTGCTGAAAAACACGTTTTGACAATTTCTGCACACTGGGGTTAAGGGCTGACTCAGTGTGCTCTTCTGAGCCAGGCAGTTACACTGTGATTCCAAGGGCTGAGAAAAAGCGTTTATTTCGGGCTGAAAAACACGTTTTGAAAACTGTGCTGTTCCTGCCCTATAAGTTACATGGTGGTGACCAAAGTTGCCAAAATGTGTTTATTTCTGCTGAAAAACACGTTTTGACAACTTCTGCACACTGGGGTTAAGGGCTGACTCAGTGTGCTCTTCTGAGCCAGGCAGTTACACTGCGATTCTAAGGGCTGAGAAAACGCGATTATTTCGGGCTGAAAAACACGTTTTGAAAAGTGTGCTGTTCCTGCCCTATAACTTACATGGGGGTGACCAAAGTTGCCAAAACGTGTTTATTTCTGCTGAAAAACACGTTTTGACAATTTCTGCACACTGGGGTTAAGGGCTGACTCACTGTGCTCTTCTGAGCCAGGCAGTTACACTGCGATTCTAAAGGCTGAGAAAACGCGTTTATTTCGGGCTGAAAAACACGTTTTGAAAAGTGTGCTGTTCCTGCCCTATAACTTACATGGGGGTGACCAAAGTTGCCAAAACGTGTTTATTTCTGCTGAAAAACACGTTTTGACAATTTCTGCACACTGGGGTTAAGGGCTGACTCAGTGTGCTCTTCTGAGCCAGGCAGTTACACTGTGATTCCAAGGGCTGAGAAAACGCGTTTATTTCGGGCTGAAAAACACGTTTTGAAAACTGTGCTGTTCCTGCCCTATAACTTACATGGGGGTGACCAAAGTTGCCAAAACGTGTTCATTTCTGCTGAAAAACACGTTTTGACAATTTCTGCACACTGGGGTTAAGGGCTGACTCACTGTGCTCTTCTGAGCCAGGCAGTTACACTGTGATTCCAAGGGCTGAGAAAACGCGTTTATTTCGGGCTGAAAAACACGTTTTGAAAACTGTGCTGTTCCTGCCCTATAACTTACATGGTGGTGACCAAAGTTGCCAGAACGTGTTTATTTTTGCTGAAAAACACGTTTTGACAATTTCTGCACACTGGGGTTAAGGGCTGACTCAGTGTGCTCTTCTGAGCCAGGCAGTTACATTGTGATTCCAAGGGCTGAGAAAACGCGTTTATTTCGGGCTGAAAAACACGTTTTGAAAACTGTGCTGTTCCTGCCCTATAACTTACATGGGGGTGACCAAAGTTGCCAAAACGTGTTTATTTCTGCTGAAAAACACGTTTTGACAATTTCTGCACACTGGGGTTAAGGGCTGACTCAGTGTGCTCTTCTGAGCCAGGCAGTTACACTGTGATTCCAAGGGCTGAGAAAACGCGTTTATTTCGGGCTGAAAAACACGTTTTGAAAACTGTGCTGTTCCTGCCCTATAAGTTACATGGTGGTGACCAAAGTTGCCAAAACGTGTTTATTTCTGCTGAAAAACACGTTTTGACAATTTCTGCACACTGGGGTTAAGGGCTGACTCAGTGTGCTCTTCTGAGCCAGGCAGTTACACTGTGATTCCAAGGGCTGAGAAAACGCGTTTATTTCGGGCTGAAAAACACGTTTTGAAAAGTGTGCTGTTCCTGCCCTATAACTTACATGGGAGTGACCAAAGTTGCCAAAACGTGTTTATTTCTGCTGAAAAACACGTTTTGACAATTTCTGCACACTGGGGTTAAGGGCTGACTCACTGTGCTCTTCTGAGCCAGGCAGTTACACTGCGATTCTAAAGGCTGAGAAAACGCGTTTATTTCGGGCTGAAAAACACGTTTTGAAAACTGTGCTGTTCCTGCCCTATAACTTACATGGGGGTGACCAAAGTTGCCAAAACGTGTTTATTTCTGCTGAAAAACACGTTTTGACAATTTCTGCACACTGGGGTTAAGGGCTGACTCAGTGTGCTCTTCTGAGCCAGGCAGTTACACTGTGATTCCAAGGGATGAGAAAACGCGTTTATTTCGGGCTGAAAAACACGTTTTGAAAAGTGTGCTGTTCCTGCCCTATAACTTACATGGGGGTGACCAAAGTTGCCAAAACGTGTTTATTTCTGCTGAAAAACACGTTTTGACAATATGTGCACACTGGGGTTAAGGCTGAGTCAGTGTGCTCTTCTGAGCCAGGCAGTTACACTGCGATTCTAAGGGCTGAGAAAACGTGTTTATTTCGGGCTGAAAAACACGTTTTGAAAACTGAGCTGTTCCTGCCCTATAACTTACATGGGGGTGACCAAAGTTGCCAAAACGTGTTTATTTCTGCTGAAAAACACGTTTTGACAATTTCTGCACACTGGGGTTAAGGGCTGACTCAGTGTGTTCTTCTGAGCCAGGCAGTTACACTGTGATTCCAAGGGCTGAGAAAACGCGTTTATTTCGGGCTGAAAAACACGTTTTGAAAACTGTGCTGTTCCTGCCCTATAACTTACATGGGGGTGACCAAAGTTGCCAAAACGTGTTTATTTCTGCTGAAAAACACGTTTTGACAATTTCTGCACACTGGGGTTAAGGGCTGACTCACTGTGCTCTTCTGAGCCAGGCAGTTACACTGCGATTCTAAGGGCTGAGAAAACGCGTTTATTTCGGGCTGAAAAACACGTTTTGAAAAGTGTGCTGTTCCTGCCCTATAACTTACATGGGGGTGACCAAAGTTGCCAAAACGTGTTTATTTCTGCTGAAAAACACGTTTTGACAATTTCTGCACACTGGGGTTAAGGGCTGACTCAGTGTGCTCTTCTGAGCCAGGCAGTTACACTGTGATTCCAAGGGCTGAGAAAACGCGTTTATTTCGGGCTGAAAAACACGTTTTGAAAACTGTGCTGTTCCTGCCCTATAACTTACATGGGGGTGACCAAAGTTGCCAAAACGTGTTTATTTCTGCTGAAAAACACGTTTTGACAATTTCTGCACACTGGGGTTAAGGGCTGAGTCAGTGTGCTCTTCTGAGCCAGGCAGTTACACTGTGATTCCAAGGGCTGAGAAAACGCGTTTATTTCGGGCTGAAAAACACGTTTTGAAAACTGTGCTGTTCCTGCCCTATAAGTTACATGGTGGTGACCAAAGTTGCCAAAACGTGTTTATTTCTGCTGAAAAACACGTTTTGACAACTTCTGCACACTGGGGTTAAGGGCTGACTCAGTGTGCTCTTCTGAGCCAGGCAGTTACACTGTGATTCCAAGGGCTGAGAAAACGCGTTTATTTCGGGCTGAAAAACACGTTTTGAAAACTGTGCTGTTCCTGCCCTATAACTTACATGGGGGTGACCAAAGTTGCCAAAACGTGTTTATTTCTGCTGAAAAACACGTTTTGACAATTTCTGCACACTGGGGTTAAGGGCTGACTCACTGTGCTCTTCTGAGCCAGGCAGTTACACTGCGATTCTAAGGGCTGAGAAAACGCGTTTATTTCGGGCTGAAAAACACGTTTTGAAAAGTGTGCTGTTCCTGCCCTATAACTTACATGGGGGTGACCAAAGTTGCCAAAACGTGTTTATTTCTGCTGAAAAACACGTTTTGACAATTTCTGCACACTGGGGTTAAGGGCTGACTCAGTGTGCTCTTCTGAGCCAGGCAGTTACACTGTGATTCCAAGGGCTGAGAAAACGCGTTTATTTCGGGCTGAAAAACACGTATTGAAAACTGTGCTGTTCCTGCCCTATAACTTACATGGGGGTGACCAAAGTTGCCAAAACGTGTTTATTTCTGCTGAAAAACACGTTTTGACAATTTCTGCACACTGGGGTTAAGGGCTGACTCACTGTGCTCTTCTGAGCCAGGCAGTTACACTGCGATTCTAAAGGCTGAGAAAACGCGTTTATTTCGGGCTGAAAAACACGTTTTGAAAAGTGAGCTGTTCCTGCCCTATAACTTACATGGGGGTGACCAAAGTTGCCAAAACGTGTTTATTTCTGCTGAAAAACACGTTTTGACAATTTCTGCACACTGGGGTTAAGGGCTGACTCACTGTGCTCTTCTGAGCCAGGCAGTTACACTGCGATTCTAAGGGCTGAGAAAACGCGTTTATTTCGGGCTGAAAAACACGTTTTGAAATCTGTGCTGTTCCTGCCCTATAAGTTACATGGGGGTGACCAAAGTTGCCAAAACGTGTTTATTTCTGCTGAAAAACACGTTTTGACAATTTCTGCACACTGGGGTTAAGGGCTGAGTCAGTGTGCTCTTCTGAGCCAGGCAGTTACACTGTGATTCCAAGGGCTGAGAAAAAGCGTTTATTTCGGGCTGAAAAACACGTTTTGAAAACTGTGCTGTTCCTGCCCTATAAGTTACATGGTGGTGACCAAAGTTGCCAAAATGTGTTTATTTCTGCTGAAAAACACGTTTTGACAACTTCTGCACACTGGGGTTAAGGGCTGACTCAGTGTGCTCTTCTGAGCCAGGCAGTTACACTGCGATTCTAAGGGCTGAGAAAACGCGATTATTTCGGGCTGAAAAACACGTTTTGAAAAGTGTGCTGTTCCTGCCCTATAACTTACATGGGGGTGACCAAAGTTGCCAAAACGTGTTTATTTCTGCTGAAAAACACGTTTTGACAATTTCTGCACACTGGGGTTAAGGGCTGACTCACTGTGCTCTTCTGAGCCAGGCAGTTACACTGCGATTCTAAAGGCTGAGAAAACGCGTTTATTTCGGGCTGAAAAACACGTTTTGAAAAGTGTGCTGTTCCTGCCCTATAACTTACATGGGGGTGACCAAAGTTGCCAAAACGTGTTTATTTCTGCTGAAAAACACGTTTTGACAATTTCTGCACACTGGGGTTAAGGGCTGACTCAGTGTGCTCTTCTGAGCCAGGCAGTTACACTGTGATTCCAAGGGCTGAGAAAACGCGTTTATTTCGGGCTGAAAAACACGTTTTGAAAACTGTGCTGTTCCTGCCCTATAACTTACATGGGGGTGACCAAAGTTGCCAAAACGTGTTCATTTCTGCTGAAAAACACGTTTTGACAATTTCTGCACACTGGGGTTAAGGGCTGACTCACTGTGCTCTTCTGAGCCAGGCAGTTACACTGTGATTCCAAGGGCTGAGAAAACGCGTTTATTTCGGGCTGAAAAACACGTTTTGAAAACTGTGCTGTTCCTGCCCTATAACTTACATGGTGGTGACCAAAGTTGCCAGAACGTGTTTATTTTTGCTGAAAAACACGTTTTGACAATTTCTGCACACTGGGGTTAAGGGCTGACTCAGTGTGCTCTTCTGAGCCAGGCAGTTACATTGTGATTCCAAGGGCTGAGAAAACGCGTTTATTTCGGGCTGAAAAACACGTTTTGAAAACTGTGCTGTTCCTGCCCTATAACTTACATGGGGGTGACCAAAGTTGCCAAAACGTGTTTATTTCTGCTGAAAAACACGTTTTGACAATTTCTGCACACTGGGGTTAAGGGCTGACTCAGTGTGCTCTTCTGAGCCAGGCAGTTACACTGTGATTCCAAGGGCTGAGAAAACGCGTTTATTTCGGGCTGAAAAACACGTTTTGAAAACTGTGCTGTTCCTGCCCTATAAGTTACATGGTGGTGACCAAAGTTGCCAAAACGTGTTTATTTCTGCTGAAAAACACGTTTTGACAATTTCTGCACACTGGGGTTAAGGGCTGACTCAGTGTGCTCTTCTGAGCCAGGCAGTTACACTGTGATTCCAAGGGCTGAGAAAACGCGTTTATTTCGGGCTGAAAAACACGTTTTGAAAAGTGTGCTGTTCCTGCCCTATAACTTACATGGGAGTGACCAAAGTTGCCAAAACGTGTTTATTTCTGCTGAAAAACACGTTTTGACAATTTCTGCACACTGGGGTTAAGGGCTGACTCACTGTGCTCTTCTGAGCCAGGCAGTTACACTGCGATTCTAAAGGCTGAGAAAACGCGTTTATTTCGGGCTGAAAAACACGTTTTGAAAACTGTGCTGTTCCTGCCCTATAACTTACATGGGGGTGACCAAAGTTGCCAAAACGTGTTTATTTCTGCTGAAAAACACGTTTTGACAATTTCTGCACACTGGGGTTAAGGGCTGACTCAGTGTGCTCTTCTGAGCCAGGCAGTTACACTGTGATTCCAAGGGATGAGAAAACGCGTTTATTTCGGGCTGAAAAACACGTTTTGAAAAGTGTGCTGTTCCTGCCCTATAACTTACATGGGGGTGACCAAAGTTGCCAAAACGTGTTTATTTCTGCTGAAAAACACGTTTTGACAATATGTGCACACTGGGGTTAAGGCTGAGTCAGTGTGCTCTTCTGAGCCAGGCAGTTACACTGCGATTCTAAGGGCTGAGAAAACGTGTTTATTTCGGGCTGAAAAACACGTTTTGAAAACTGAGCTGTTCCTGCCCTATAACTTACATGGGGGTGACCAAAGTTGCCAAAACGTGTTTATTTCTGCTGAAAAACACGTTTTGACAATTTCTGCACACTGGGGTTAAGGGCTGACTCAGTGTGTTCTTCTGAGCCAGGCAGTTACACTGTGATTCCAAGGGCTGAGAAAACGCGTTTATTTCGGGCTGAAAAACACGTTTTGAAAACTGTGCTGTTCCTGCCCTATAACTTACATGGGGGTGACCAAAGTTGCCAAAACGTGTTTATTTCTGCTGAAAAACACGTTTTGACAATTTCTGCACACTGGGGTTAAGGGCTGACTCACTGTGCTCTTCTGAGCCAGGCAGTTACACTGCGATTCTAAGGGCTGAGAAAACGCGTTTATTTCGGGCTGAAAAACACGTTTTGAAAAGTGTGCTGTTCCTGCCCTATAACTTACATGGGGGTGACCAAAGTTGCCAAAACGTGTTTATTTCTGCTGAAAAACACGTTTTGACAATTTCTGCACACTGGGGTTAAGGGCTGACTCAGTGTGCTCTTCTGAGCCAGGCAGTTACACTGTGATTCCAAGGGCTGAGAAAACGCGTTTATTTCGGGCTGAAAAACACGTTTTGAAAACTGTGCTGTTCCTGCCCTATAACTTACATGGGGGTGACCAAAGTTGCCAAAACGTGTTTATTTCTGCTGAAAAACACGTTTTGACAATTTCTGCACACTGGGGTTAAGGGCTGAGTCAGTGTGCTCTTCTGAGCCAGGCAGTTACACTGTGATTCCAAGGGCTGAGAAAACGCGTTTATTTCGGGCTGAAAAACACGTTTTGAAAACTGTGCTGTTCCTGCCCTATAAGTTACATGGTGGTGACCAAAGTTGCCAAAACGTGTTTATTTCTGCTGAAAAACACGTTTTGACAACTTCTGCACACTGGGGTTAAGGGCTGACTCAGTGTGCTCTTCTGAGCCAGGCAGTTACACTGTGATTCCAAGGGCTGAGAAAACGCGTTTATTTCGGGCTGAAAAACACGTTTTGAAAACTGTGCTGTTCCTGCCCTATAACTTACATGGGGGTGACCAAAGTTGCCAAAACGTGTTTATTTCTGCTGAAAAACACGTTTTGACAATTTCTGCACACTGGGGTTAAGGGCTGACTCACTGTGCTCTTCTGAGCCAGGCAGTTACACTGCGATTCTAAGGGCTGAGAAAACGCGATTATTTCGGGCTGAAAAACACGTTTTGAAAAGTGAGCTGTTCCTGCCCTATAACTTACATGAGGGTGACCAAAGTTGCCAAAACGTGTTTATTTCTGCTGAAAAACACGTTTTGACAATTTCTGCACACTGGGGTTAAGGGCTGACTCACTGTGCTCTTCTGAGCCAGGCAGTTACACTGCGATTCTAAAGGCTGAGAAAACGCGTTTATTTCGGGCTGAAAAACACGTTTTGAAAAGTGTGCTGTTCCTGCCCTATAACTTACATGGGGGTGACCAAAGTTGCCAAAACGTGTTTATTTCTGCTGAAAAACACGTTTTGACAATTTCTGCACACTGGGGTTAAGGGCTGACTCAGTGTGCTCTTCTGAGCCAGGCAGTTACACTGTGATTCCAAGGGCTGAGAAAACGCGTTTATTTCGGGCTGAAAAACACGTTTTGAAAACTGTGCTGTTCCTGCCCTATAACTTACATGGGGGTGACCAAAGTTGCCAAAACGTGTTTATTTCTGCTGAAAAACACGTTTTGACAATTTCTGCACACTGGGGTTAAGGGCTGACTCAGTGTGCTCTTCTGAGCCAGGCAGTTACACTGTGATTCCAAGGGCTGAGAAAACGCGTTTATTTCGGGCTGAAAAACACGTTTTGAAAACTGTGCTGTTCCTGCCCTATAACTTACATGGGGGTGACCAAAGTTGCCAAAACGTGTTTATTTCTGCTGAAAAACACGTTTTGACAATTTCTGCACACTGGGGTTAAGGGCTGACTCACTGTGCTCTTCTGAGCCAGGCAGTTACACTGCGATTCTAAGGGCTGAGAAAACGCGATTATTTCGGGCTGAAAAACACGTTTTGAAAAGTGAGCTGTTCCTGCCCTATAACTTACATGAGGGTGACCAAAGTTGCCAAAACGTGTTTATTTCTGCTGAAAAACACGTTTTGACAATTTCTGCACACTGGGGTTAAGGGCTGACTCACTGTGCTCTTCTGAGCCAGGCAGTTACACTGCGATTCTAAAGGCTGAGAAAACGCGTTTATTTCGGGCTGAAAAACACGTTTTGAAAAGTGTGCTGTTCCTGCCCTATAACTTACATGGGGGTGACCAAAGTTGCCAAAACGTGTTTATTTCTGCTGAAAAACACGTTTTGACAATTTCTGCACACTGGGGTTAAGGGCTGACTCAGTGTGCTCTTCTGAGCCAGGCAGTTACACTGTGATTCCAAGGGCTGAGAAAACGCGTTTATTTCGGGCTGAAAAACACGTTTTGAAAACTGTGCTGTTCCTGCCCTATAACTTACATGGGGGTGACCAAAGTTGCCAAAACGTGTTTATTTCTGCTGAAAAACACGTTTTGACAATTTCTGCACACTGGGGTTAAGGGCTGACTCACTGTGCTCTTCTGAGCCAGGCAGTTACACTGTGATTCCAAGGGCTGAGAAAACGCGTTTATTTCGGGCTGAAAAACACGTTTTGAAAACTGTGCTGTTCCTGCCCTATAACTTACATGGTGGTGACCAAAGTTGCCAGAACGTGTTTATTTTTGCTGAAAAACACGTTTTGACAATTTCTGCACACTGGGGTTAAGGGCTGACTCACTGTGCTCTTCTGAGCCAGGCAGTTACACTGCGATTCTAAGGGCTGAGAAAACGCGTTTATTTCGGGCTGAAAAACACGTTTTGAAAAGTGTGCTGTTCCTGCCCTATAACTTACATGGGGGTGACCAAAGTTGCCAAAACGTGTTTATTTCTGCTGAAAAACACGTTTTGACAATTTCTGCACACTGGGGTTAAGGGCTGACTCAGTGTGCTCTTCTGAGCCAGGCAGTTACACTGTGATTCCAAGGGCTGAGAAAACGCGTTTATTTCGGGCTGAAAAACACGTATTGAAAACTGTGCTGTTCCTGCCCTATAACTTACATGGGGGTGACCAAAGTTGCCAAAACGTGTTTATTTCTGCTGAAAAACACGTTTTGACAATTTCTGCACACTGGGGTTAAGGGCTGACTCACTGTGCTCTTCTGAGCCAGGCAGTTACACTGCGATTCTAAAGGCTGAGAAAACGCGTTTATTTCGGGCTGAAAAACACGTTTTGAAAAGTGAGCTGTTCCTGCCCTATAACTTACATGGGGGTGACCAAAGTTGCCAAAACGTGTTTATTTCTGCTGAAAAACACGTTTTGACAATTTCTGCACACTGGGGTTAAGGGCTGACTCACTGTGCTCTTCTGAGCCAGGCAGTTACACTGCGATTCTAAGGGCTGAGAAAACGCGTTTATTTCGGGCTGAAAAACACGTTTTGAAATCTGTGCTGTTCCTGCCCTATAAGTTACATGGGGGTGACCAAAGTTGCCAAAACGTGTTTATTTCTGCTGAAAAACACGTTTTGACAATTTCTGCACACTGGGGTTAAGGGCTGAGTCAGTGTGCTCTTCTGAGCCAGGCAGTTACACTGTGATTCCAAGGGCTGAGAAAAAGCGTTTATTTCGGGCTGAAAAACACGTTTTGAAAACTGTGCTGTTCCTGCCCTATAAGTTACATGGTGGTGACCAAAGTTGCCAAAATGTGTTTATTTCTGCTGAAAAACACGTTTTGACAACTTCTGCACACTGGGGTTAAGGGCTGACTCAGTGTGCTCTTCTGAGCCAGGCAGTTACACTGCGATTCTAAGGGCTGAGAAAACGCGATTATTTCGGGCTGAAAAACACGTTTTGAAAAGTGTGCTGTTCCTGCCCTATAACTTACATGGGGGTGACCAAAGTTGCCAAAACGTGTTTATTTCTGCTGAAAAACACGTTTTGACAATTTCTGCACACTGGGGTTAAGGGCTGACTCACTGTGCTCTTCTGAGCCAGGCAGTTACACTGCGATTCTAAAGGCTGAGAAAACGCGTTTATTTCGGGCTGAAAAACACGTTTTGAAAAGTGTGCTGTTCCTGCCCTATAACTTACATGGGGGTGACCAAAGTTGCCAAAACGTGTTTATTTCTGCTGAAAAACACGTTTTGACAATTTCTGCACACTGGGGTTAAGGGCTGACTCAGTGTGCTCTTCTGAGCCAGGCAGTTACACTGTGATTCCAAGGGCTGAGAAAACGCGTTTATTTCGGGCTGAAAAACACGTTTTGAAAACTGTGCTGTTCCTGCCCTATAACTTACATGGGGGTGACCAAAGTTGCCAAAACGTGTTCATTTCTGCTGAAAAACACGTTTTGACAATTTCTGCACACTGGGGTTAAGGGCTGACTCACTGTGCTCTTCTGAGCCAGGCAGTTACACTGTGATTCCAAGGGCTGAGAAAACGCGTTTATTTCGGGCTGAAAAACACGTTTTGAAAACTGTGCTGTTCCTGCCCTATAACTTACATGGTGGTGACCAAAGTTGCCAGAACGTGTTTATTTTTGCTGAAAAACACGTTTTGACAATTTCTGCACACTGGGGTTAAGGGCTGACTCAGTGTGCTCTTCTGAGCCAGGCAGTTACATTGTGATTCCAAGGGCTGAGAAAACGCGTTTATTTCGGGCTGAAAAACACGTTTTGAAAACTGTGCTGTTCCTGCCCTATAACTTACATGGGGGTGACCAAAGTTGCCAAAACGTGTTTATTTCTGCTGAAAAACACGTTTTGACAATTTCTGCACACTGGGGTTAAGGGCTGACTCAGTGTGCTCTTCTGAGCCAGGCAGTTACACTGTGATTCCAAGGGCTGAGAAAACGCGTTTATTTCGGGCTGAAAAACACGTTTTGAAAACTGTGCTGTTCCTGCCCTATAAGTTACATGGTGGTGACCAAAGTTGCCAAAACGTGTTTATTTCTGCTGAAAAACACGTTTTGACAATTTCTGCACACTGGGGTTAAGGGCTGACTCAGTGTGCTCTTCTGAGCCAGGCAGTTACACTGTGATTCCAAGGGCTGAGAAAACGCGTTTATTTCGGGCTGAAAAACACGTTTTGAAAAGTGTGCTGTTCCTGCCCTATAACTTACATGGGAGTGACCAAAGTTGCCAAAACGTGTTTATTTCTGCTGAAAAACACGTTTTGACAATTTCTGCACACTGGGGTTAAGGGCTGACTCACTGTGCTCTTCTGAGCCAGGCAGTTACACTGCGATTCTAAAGGCTGAGAAAACGCGTTTATTTCGGGCTGAAAAACACGTTTTGAAAACTGTGCTGTTCCTGCCCTATAACTTACATGGGGGTGACCAAAGTTGCCAAAACGTGTTTATTTCTGCTGAAAAACACGTTTTGACAATTTCTGCACACTGGGGTTAAGGGCTGACTCAGTGTGCTCTTCTGAGCCAGGCAGTTACACTGTGATTTCAAGGGATGAGAAAACGCGTTTATTTCGGGCTGAAAAACACGTTTTGAAAACTGTGCTGTTCCTGCCCTATAACTTACATGGGGGTGACCAAAGTTGCCAAAACGTGTTTATTTCTGCTGAAAAACACGTTTTGACAATATGTGCACACTGGGGTTAAGGCTGAGTCAGTGTGCTCTTCTGAGCCAGGCAGTTACACTGCGATTCTAAGGGCTGAGAAAACGTGTTTATTTCGGGCTGAAAAACACGTTTTGAAAACTGAGCTGTTCCTGCCCTATAACTTACATGGGGGTGACCAAAGTTGCCAAAACGTGTTTATTTCTGCTGAAAAACACGTTTTGACAATTTCTGCACACTGGGGTTAAGGGCTGACTCAGTGTGTTCTTCTGAGCCAGGCAGTTACACTGTGATTCCAAGGGCTGAGAAAACGCGTTTATTTCGGGCTGAAAAACACGTTTTGAAAACTGTGCTGTTCCTGCCCTATAACTTACATGGGGGTGACCAAAGTTGCCAAAACGTGTTTATTTCTGCTGAAAAACACGTTTTGACAATTTCTGCACACTGGGGTTAAGGGCTGACTCACTGTGCTCTTCTGAGCCAGGCAGTTACACTGCGATTCTAAGGGCTGAGAAAACGCGTTTATTTCGGGCTGAAAAACACGTTTTGAAAAGTGTGCTGTTCCTGCCCTATAACTTACATGGGGGTGACCAAAGTTGCCAAAACGTGTTTATTTCTGCTGAAAAACACGTTTTGACAATTTCTGCACACTGGGGTTAAGGGCTGACTCAGTGTGCTCTTCTGAGCCAGGCAGTTACACTGTGATTCCAAGGGCTGAGAAAACGCGTTTATTTCGGGCTGAAAAACACGTTTTGAAAACTGTGCTGTTCCTGCCCTATAACTTACATGGGGGTGACCAAAGTTGCCAAAACGTGTTTATTTCTGCTGAAAAACACGTTTTGACAATTTCTGCACACTGGGGTTAAGGGCTGAGTCAGTGTGCTCTTCTGAGCCAGGCAGTTACACTGTGATTCCAAGGGCTGAGAAAACGCGTTTATTTCGGGCTGAAAAACACGTTTTGAAAACTGTGCTGTTCCTGCCCTATAAGTTACATGGTGGTGACCAAAGTTGCCAAAACGTGTTTATTTCTGCTGAAAAACACGTTTTGACAACTTCTGCACACTGGGGTTAAGGGCTGACTCAGTGTGCTCTTCTGAGCCAGGCAGTTACACTGTGATTCCAAGGGCTGAGAAAACGCGTTTATTTCGGGCTGAAAAACACGTTTTGAAAACTGTGCTGTTCCTGCCCTATAACTTACATGGGGGTGACCAAAGTTGCCAAAACGTGTTTATTTCTGCTGAAAAACACGTTTTGACAATTTCTGCACACTGGGGTTAAGGGCTGACTCACTGTGCTCTTCTGAGCCAGGCAGTTACACTGCGATTCTAAGGGCTGAGAAAACGCGATTATTTCGGGCTGAAAAACACGTTTTGAAAAGTGAGCTGTTCCTGCCCTATAACTTACATGAGGGTGACCAAAGTTGCCAAAACGTGTTTATTTCTGCTGAAAAACACGTTTTGACAATTTCTGCACACTGGGGTTAAGGGCTGACTCACTGTGCTCTTCTGAGCCAGGCAGTTACACTGCGATTCTAAAGGCTGAGAAAACGCGTTTATTTCGGGCTGAAAAACACGTTTTGAAAAGTGTGCTGTTCCTGCCCTATAACTTACATGGGGGTGACCAAAGTTGCCAAAACGTGTTTATTTCTGCTGAAAAGCACGTTTTGACAATTTCTGCACACTGGGGTTAAGGGCTGACTCAGTGTGCTCTTCTGAGCCAGGCAGTTACACTGTGATTCCAAGGGCTGAGAAAACGCGTTTATTTCGGGCTGAAAAACACGTTTTGAAAACTGTGCTGTTCCTGCCCTATAACTTACATGGGGGTGACCAAAGTTGCCAAAACGTGTTTATTTCTGCTGAAAAACACGTTTTGACAATTTCTGCACACTGGGGTTAAGGGCTGACTCACTGTGCTCTTCTGAGCCAGGCAGTTACACTGCGATTCTAAGGGCTGAGAAATCGCGTTTATTTCGGGCTGAAAAACACGTTTTGAAAAGTGTGCTGTTCCTGCCCTATAACTTACATGGGGGTGACCAAAGTTGCCAAAACGTGTTTATTTCTGCTGAAAAACACGTTTTGACAATTTCTGCACACTGGGGTTAAGGGCTGACTCACTGTGCTCTTCTGAGCCAGGCAGTTACACTGCGATTCTAAAGGCTGAGAAAACGCGTTTATTTCGGGCTGAAAAACACGTTTTGAAAAGTGTGCTGTTCCTGCCCTATAACTTACATGGGGGTGACCAAAGTTGCCAAAACGTGTTTATTTCTGCTGAAAAACACGTTTTGACAATTTCTGCACACTGGGGTTAAGGGCTGACTCAGTGTGCTCTTCTGAGCCAGGCAGTTACACTGTGATTCCAAGGGATGAGAAAACGCGTTTATTTCGGGCTGAAAAACACGTTTTGAAAACTGTGCTGTTCCTGCCCTATAACTTACATGGGGGTGACCAAAGTTGCCAAAACGTGTTTATTTCTGCTGAAAAACACGTTTTGACAATATGTGCACACTGGGGTTAAGGGCTGACTCACTGTGCTCTTCTGAGCCAGGCAGTTACACTGCGATTCTAAGGGCTGAGAAAACGCGTTTATTTCGGGCTGAAAAACACGTTTTGAAATCTGTGCTGTTCCTGCCCTATAACTTACATGGGGGTGACCAAAGTTGCCAAAACGTGTTTATTTCTGCTGAAAAACACGTTTTGACAATTTCTGCACACTGGGGTTAAGGGCTGACTCAGTGTGCTCTTCTGAGCCAGGCAGTTACAATGTGATTCCAAGGGCTGAGAAAACGTGTTTATTTCGGGCTGAAAAACACGTTTTGAAAACTGAGCTGTTCCTGCCCTATAACTTACATGGGGGTGACCAAAGTTGCCAAAACGTGTTTATTTCTGCTGAAAAACACGTTTTGACAATTTCTGCACACTGGGGTTAAGGGCTGACTCAGTGTGCTCTTCTGAGCCAGGCAGTTACACTGTGATTCCAAGGGCTGAGAAAACGCGTTTATTTCGGGCTGAAAAACACGTTTTGAAAACTGTGCTGTTCCTGCCCTATAACTTACATGGGGGTGACCAAAGTTGCCAAAACGTGTTTATTTCTGCTGAAAAACACGTTTTGACAATTTCTGCACACTGGGGTTAAGGGCTGACTCACTCTGCTCTTCTGAGCCAGGCAGTTACACTGCGATTCTAAGGGCTGAGAAAACGCGTTTATTTCGGGCTGAAAAACACGTTTTGAAAAGTGTGCTGTTCCTGCCCTATAACTTACATGGGGGTGACCAAAGTTGCCAAAACGTGTTTATTTCTGCTGAAAAACACGTTTTGACAATTTCTGCACACTGGGGTTAAGGGCTGACTCACTGTGCTCTTCTGAGCCAGGCAGTTACACTGCGATTCTAAAGGCTGAGAAAACGCGTTTATTTCGGGCTGAAAAACACGTTTTGAAAAGTGTGCTGTTCCTGCCCTATAACTTACATGGGGGTGACCAAAGTTGCCAAAACGTGTTTATTTCTGCTGAAAAACACGTTTTGACAATTTCTGCACACTGGGGTTAAGGGCTGACTCAGTGTGCTCTTCTGAGCCAGGCAGTTACACTGTGATTCCAAGGGCTGAGAAAACGCGTTTATTTCGGGCTGAAAAACACGTTTTGAAAACTGTGCTGTTCCTGCCCTATAACTTACATGGGGGTGACCAAAGTTGCCAAAACGTGTTTATTTCTGCTGAAAAACACGTTTTGACAATATGTGCACACTGGGGTTAAGGGCTGACTCACTGTGCTCTTCTGAGCCTGGCAGTTACACTGCGATTCTAAGGGCTGAGAAAACGCGTTTATTTCGGGCTGAAAAACACGTTTTGAAAAGTGTGCTGTTCCTGCCCTATAACTTACATGGGGGTGACCAAAGTTGCCAAAACGTGTTTATTTCTGCTGAAAAACACGTTTTGACAATTTCTGCACACTGGGGTTAAGGGCTGTCTCAACTGTGCTCTTCTGAGCCAGACAGTTACACTGCGATTCTAAAGGCTGAGAAAACGCGTTTATTTCGGGCTGAAAAACACGTTTTGAAAACTGTGCTGTTCCTGCCCTATAACTTACATGGGGGTGACCAAAGTTGCCAAAACGTGTTTATTTCTGCTGAAAAACACGTTTTGACAATTTCTGCACACTGGGTTAAAGGGCTGACTCAGTGTGCTCTTCTGAGCCAGGCAGTTACACTGTGATTCCAAGGGCTGAGAAAACGTGTTTATTTCGGGCTGAAAAACACGTTTTGAAAACTGAGCTGTTCCTGCCCTATAACTTACATGGGGGTGACCAAAGTTGCCAAAACGTGTTTATTTCTGCTGAAAAACACGTTTTGACAATTTCTGCACACTGGGGTTAAGGGCTGACTCAGTGTGTTCTTCTGAGCCAGGCAGTTACACTGTGATTCCAAGGGCTGAGAAAACGCGTTTATTTCGGGCTGAAAAACACGTTTTGAAAACTGTGCTGTTCCTGCCCTATAACTTACATGGGGGTGACCAAAGTTGCCAAAACGTGTTTATTTCTGCTGAAAAACACGTTTTGACAATTTCTGCACACTGGGGTTAAGGGCTGACTCACTGTGCTCTTCTGAGCCAGGCAGTTACACTGCGATTCTAAGGGCTGAGAAATCGCGTTTATTTCGGGCTGAAAAACACGTTTTGAAAAGTGTGCTGTTCCTGCCCTATAACTTACATGGGGGTGACCAAAGTTGCCAAAACGTGTTTATTTCTGCTGAAAAACACGTTTTGACAATTTCTGCACACTGGGGTTAAGGGCTGACTCACTGTGCTCTTCTGAGCCAGGCAGTTACACTGCGATTCTAAAGGCTGAGAAAACGCGTTTATTTCGGGCTGAAAAACACGTTTTGAAAAGTGTGCTGTTCCTGCCCTATAACTTACATGGGGGTGACCAAAGTTGCCAAAACGTGTTTATTTCTGCTGAAAAACACGTTTTGACAATTTCTGCACACTGGGGTTAAGGGCTGACTCAGTGTGCTCTTCTGAGCCAGGCAGTTACACTGTGATTCCAAGGGCTGAGAAAACGCGTTTATTTCGGGCTGAAAAACACGTTTTGAAAACTGTGCTGTTCCTGCCCTATAACTTACATGGGGGTGACCAAAGTTGCCAAAACGTGTTTATTTCTGCTGAAAAACACGTTTTGACAATATGTGCACACTGGGGTTAAGGGCTGACTCACTGTGCTCTTCTGAGCCAGGCAGTTACACTGCGATTCTAAGGGCTGAGAAAACGCGTTTATTTCGGGCTGAAAAACACGTTTTGAAATCTGTGCTGTTCCTGCCCTATAACTTACATGGGGGTGACCAAAGTTGCCAAAACGTGTTTATTTCTGCTGAAAAACACGTTTTGACAATTTCTGCACACTGGGGTT
Source organism: Atractosteus spatula (assembly GCF_055471065.1). NCBI lineage: Eukaryota > Metazoa > Chordata > Actinopteri > Semionotiformes > Lepisosteidae > Atractosteus > Atractosteus spatula. Next base: position 17,919,538 of record NC_142716.1, on the reverse strand, counting down.
AAGGGCTGACTCAGTGTGTTCTTCTGAGCCAGGCAGTTACACTGTGATTCCAAGGGCTGAGAAAACGCGTTTATTTCGGGCTGAAAAACACGTTTTGAAAACTGTGCTGTTCCTGCCCTATAACTTACATGGGGGTGACCAAAGTTGCCAAAACGTGTTTATTTCTGCTGAAAAACACGTTTTGACAATTTCTGCACACTGGGGTTAAGGGCTGACTCAGTGTGCTCTTCTGAGCCAGGCAGTTACACTGTGATTCCAAGGGCTGAGAAAACGCGTTTATTTCGGGCTGAAAAACACGTTTTGAAAACTGTGCTGTTCCTGCCCTATAAGTTACATGGTGGTGACCAAAGTTGCCAAAACGTGTTTATTTCTGCTGAAAAACACGTTTTGACAATTTCTGCACACTGGGGTTAAGGGCTGACTCAGTGTGCTCTTCTGAGCCAGGCAGTTACACTGTGATTCCAAGGGCTGAGAAAACGCGTTTATTTCGGGCTGAAAAACACGTTTTGAAAAGTGTGCTGTTCCTGCCCTATAACTTACATGGGAGTGACCAAAGTTGCCAAAACGTGTTTATTTCTGCTGAAAAACACGTTTTGACAATTTCTGCACACTGGGGTTAAGGGCTGACTCACTGTGCTCTTCTGAGCCAGGCAGTTACACTGCGATTCTAAAGGCTGAGAAAACGCGTTTATTTCGGGCTGAAAAACACGTTTTGAAAACTGTGCTGTTCCTGCCCTATAACTTACATGGGGGTGACCAAAGTTGCCAAAACGTGTTTATTTCTGCTGAAAAACACGTTTTGACAATTTCTGCACACTGGGGTTAAGGGCTGACTCAGTGTGCTCTTCTGAGCCAGGCAGTTACACTGTGATTCCAAGGGATGAGAAAACGCGTTTATTTCGGGCTGAAAAACACGTTTTGAAAACTGTGCTGTTCCTGCCCTATAACTTACATGGGGGTGACCAAAGTTGCCAAAACGTGTTTATTTCTGCTGAAAAACACGTTTTGACAATATGTGCACACTGGGGTTAAGGCTGAGTCAGTGTGCTCTTCTGAGCCAGGCAGTTACACTGCGATTCCAAGGGCTGAGAAAACGCGTTTATTTCGGGCTGAAAAACACGTTTTGAAAACTGTGCTGTTCCTGCCCTATAACTTACATGGGGGTGACCAAAGTTGCCAAAACGTGTTTATTTCTGCTGAAAAACACGTTTTGACAATTTCTGCACACTGGGGTTAAGGGCTGAGTCAGTGTGCTCTTCTGAGCCAGGCAGTTACACTGTGATTCCAAGGGCTGAGAAAACGCGTTTATTTCGGGCTGAAAAACACGTTTTGAAAACTGTGCTGTTCCTGCCCTATAAGTTACATGGTGGTGACCAAAGTTGCCAAAACGTGTTTATTTCTGCTGAAAAACACGTTTTGACAACTTCTGCACACTGGGGTTAAGGGCTGACTCAGTGTGCTCTTCTGAGCCAGGCAGTTACACTGTGATTCCAAGGGCTGAGAAAACGCGTTTATTTCGGGCTGAAAAACACGTTTTGAAAACTGTGCTGTTCCTGCCCTATAACTTACATGGGGGTGACCAAAGTTGCCAAAACGTGTTTATTTCTGCTGAAAAACACGTTTTGACAATTTCTGCACACTGGGGTTAAGGGCTGACTCACTGTGCTCTTCTGAGCCAGGCAGTTACACTGCGATTCTAAGGGCTGAGAAAACGCGATTATTTCGGGCTGAAAAACACGTTTTGAAAAGTGAGCTGTTCCTGCCCTATAACTTACATGAGGGTGACCAAAGTTGCCAAAACGTGTTTATTTCTGCTGAAAAACACGTTTTGACAATTTCTGCACACTGGGGTTAAGGGCTGACTCACTGTGCTCTTCTGAGCCAGGCAGTTACACTGCGATTCTAAAGGCTGAGAAAACGCGTTTATTTCGGGCTGAAAAACACGTTTTGAAAAGTGTGCTGTTCCTGCCCTATAACTTACATGGGGGTGACCAAAGTTGCCAAAACGTGTTTATTTCTGCTGAAAAACACGTTTTGACAATTTCTGCACACTGGGGTTAAGGGCTGACTCAGTGTGCTCTTCTGAGCCAGGCAGTTACACTGTGATTCCAAGGGCTGAGAAAACGCGTTTATTTCGGGCTGAAAAACACGTTTTGAAAACTGTGCTGTTCCTGCCCTATAACTTACATGGGGGTGACCAAAGTTGCCAAAACGTGTTTATTTCTGCTGAAAAACACGTTTTGACAATTTCTGCACACTGGGGTTAAGGGCTGACACACTGTGCTCTTCTGAGCCAGGCAGTTACACTGCGATTCTAAGGGCTGAGAAATCGCGTTTATTTCGGGCTGAAAAACACGTTTTGAAAAGTGTGCTGTTCCTGCCCTATAACTTACATGGGGGTGACCAAAGTTGCCAAAACGTGTTTATTTCTGCTGAAAAACACGTTTTGACAATTTCTGCACACTGGGGTTAAGGGCTGACTCACTGTGCTCTTCTGAGCCAGGCAGTTACACTGCGATTCTAAAGGCTGAGAAAACGCGTTTATTTCGGGCTGAAAAACACGTTTTGAAAAGTGTGCTGTTCCTGCCCTATAACTTACATGGGGGTGACCAAAGTTGCCAAAACGTGTTTATTTCTGCTGAAAAACACGTTTTGACAATTTCTGCACACTGGGGTTAAGGGCTGACTCAGTGTGCTCTTCTGAGCCAGGCAGTTACACTGTGATTCCAAGGGATGAGAAAACGCGTTTATTTCGGGCTGAAAAACACGTTTTGAAAACTGTGCTGTTCCTGCCCTATAACTTACATGGGGGTGACCAAAGTTGCCAAAACGTGTTTATTTCTGCTGAAAAACACGTTTTGACAATATGTGCACACTGGGGTTAAGGGCTGACTCACTGTGCTCTTCTGAGCCAGGCAGTTACACTGCGATTCTAAGGGCTGAGAAAACGCGTTTATTTCGGGCTGAAAAACACGTTTTGAAATCTGTGCTGTTCCTGCCCTATAACTTACATGGGGGTGACCAAAGTTGCCAAAACGTGTTTATTTCTGCTGAAAAACACGTTTTGACAATTTCTGCACACTGGGGTTAAGGGCTGACTCAGTGTGCTCTTCTGAGCCAGGCAGTTACAATGTGATTCCAAGGGCTGAGAAAACGTGTTTATTTCGGGCTGAAAAACACGTTTTGAAAACTGAGCTGTTCCTGCCCTATAACTTACATGGGGGTGACCAAAGTTGCCAAAACGTGTTTATTTCTGCTGAAAAACACGTTTTGACAATTTCTGCACACTGGGGTTAAGGGCTGACTCAGTGTGCTCTTCTGAGCCAGGCAGTTACACTGTGATTCCAAGGGCTGAGAAAACGCGTTTATTTCGGGCTGAAAAACACGTTTTGAAAACTGTGCTGTTCCTGCCCTATAACTTACATGGGGGTGACCAAAGTTGCCAAAACGTGTTTATTTCTGCTGAAAAACACGTTTTGACAATTTCTGCACACTGGGGTTAAGGGCTGACTCACTCTGCTCTTCTGAGCCAGGCAGTTACACTGCGATTCTAAGGGCTGAGAAAACGCGTTTATTTCGGGCTGAAAAACACGTTTTGAAAAGTGTGCTGTTCCTGCCCTATAACTTACATGGGGGTGACCAAAGTTGCCAAAACGTGTTTATTTCTGCTGAAAAACACGTTTTGACAATTTCTGCACACTGGGGTTAAGGGCTGACTCACTGTGCTCTTCTGAGCCAGGCAGTTACACTGCGATTCTAAAGGCTGAGAAAACGCGTTTATTTCGGGCTGAAAAACACGTTTTGAAAAGTGTGCTGTTCCTGCCCTATAACTTACATGGGGGTGACCAAAGTTGCCAAAACGTGTTTATTTCTGCTGAAAAACACGTTTTGACAATTTCTGCACACTGGGGTTAAGGGCTGACTCAGTGTGCTCTTCTGAGCCAGGCAGTTACACTGTGATTCCAAGGGCTGAGAAAACGCGTTTATTTCGGGCTGAAAAACACGTTTTGAAAACTGTGCTGTTCCTGCCCTATAACTTACATGGGGGTGACCAAAGTTGCCAAAACGTGTTTATTTCTGCTGAAAAACACGTTTTGACAATATGTGCACACTGGGGTTAAGGGCTGACTCACTGTGCTCTTCTGAGCCTGGCAGTTACACTGCGATTCTAAGGGCTGAGAAAACGCGTTTATTTCGGGCTGAAAAACACGTTTTGAAAAGTGTGCTGTTCCTGCCCTATAACTTACATGGGGGTGACCAAAGTTGCCAAAACGTGTTTATTTCTGCTGAAAAACACGTTTTGACAATTTCTGCACACTGGGGTTAAGGGCTGTCTCAACTGTGCTCTTCTGAGCCAGACAGTTACACTGCGATTCTAAAGGCTGAGAAAACGCGTTTATTTCGGGCTGAAAAACACGTTTTGAAAACTGTGCTGTTCCTGCCCTATAACTTACATGGGGGTGACCAAAGTTGCCAAAACGTGTTTATTTCTGCTGAAAAACACGTTTTGACAATTTCTGCACACTGGGTTAAAGGGCTGACTCAGTGTGCTCTTCTGAGCCAGGCAGTTACACTGTGATTCCAAGGGCTGAGAAAACGTGTTTATTTCGGGCTGAAAAACACGTTTTGAAAACTGAGCTGTTCCTGCCCTATAACTTACATGGGGGTGACCAAAGTTGCCAAAACGTGTTTATTTCTGCTGAAAAACACGTTTTGACAATTTCTGCACACTGGGGTTAAGGGCTGACTCAGTGTGTTCTTCTGAGCCAGGCAGTTACACTGTGATTCCAAGGGCTGAGAAAACGCGTTTATTTCGGGCTGAAAAACACGTTTTGAAAACTGTGCTGTTCCTGCCCTATAACTTACATGGGGGTGACCAAAGTTGCCAAAACGTGTTTATTTCTGCTGAAAAACACGTTTTGACAATTTCTGCACACTGGGGTTAAGGGCTGACTCACTGTGCTCTTCTGAGCCAGGCAGTTACACTGCGATTCTAAGGGCTGAGAAATCGCGTTTATTTCGGGCTGAAAAACACGTTTTGAAAAGTGTGCTGTTCCTGCCCTATAACTTACATGGGGGTGACCAAAGTTGCCAAAACGTGTTTATTTCTGCTGAAAAACACGTTTTGACAATTTCTGCACACTGGGGTTAAGGGCTGACTCACTGTGCTCTTCTGAGCCAGGCAGTTACACTGCGATTCTAAAGGCTGAGAAAACGCGTTTATTTCGGGCTGAAAAACACGTTTTGAAAAGTGTGCTGTTCCTGCCCTATAACTTACATGGGGGTGACCAAAGTTGCCAAAACGTGTTTATTTCTGCTGAAAAACACGTTTTGACAATTTCTGCACACTGGGGTTAAGGGCTGACTCAGTGTGCTCTTCTGAGCCAGGCAGTTACACTGTGATTCCAAGGGCTGAGAAAACGCGTTTATTTCGGGCTGAAAAACACGTTTTGAAAACTGTGCTGTTCCTGCCCTATAACTTACATGGGGGTGACCAAAGTTGCCAAAACGTGTTTATTTCTGCTGAAAAACACGTTTTGACAATATGTGCACACTGGGGTTAAGGGCTGACTCACTGTGCTCTTCTGAGCCAGGCAGTTACACTGCGATTCTAAGGGCTGAGAAAACGCGTTTATTTCGGGCTGAAAAACACGTTTTGAAATCTGTGCTGTTCCTGCCCTATAACTTACATGGGGGTGACCAAAGTTGCCAAAACGTGTTTATTTCTGCTGAAAAACACGTTTTGACAATTTCTGCACACTGGGGTTAAGGGCTGACTCAGTGTGTTCTTCTGAGCCAGGCAGTTACACTGTGATTCCAAGGGCTGAGAAAACGCGTTTATTTCGGGCTGAAAAACACGTTTTGAAAACTGTGCTGTTCCTGCCCTATAACTTACATGGGGGTGACCAAAGTTGCCAAAACGTGTTTATTTCTGCTGAAAAACACGTTTTGACAATTTCTGCACACTGGGGTTAAGGGCTGACTCAGTGTGCTCTTCTGAGCCAGGCAGTTACACTGTGATTCCAAGGGCTGAGAAAACGCGTTTATTTCGGGCTGAAAAACACGTTTTGAAAACTGTGCTGTTCCTGCCCTATAAGTTACATGGTGGTGACCAAAGTTGCCAAAACGTGTTTATTTCTGCTGAAAAACACGTTTTGACAATTTCTGCACACTGGGGTTAAGGGCTGACTCAGTGTGCTCTTCTGAGCCAGGCAGTTACACTGTGATTCCAAGGGCTGAGAAAACGCGTTTATTTCGGGCTGAAAAACACGTTTTGAAAAGTGTGCTGTTCCTGCCCTATAACTTACATGGGAGTGACCAAAGTTGCCAAAACGTGTTTATTTCTGCTGAAAAACACGTTTTGACAATTTCTGCACACTGGGGTTAAGGGCTGACTCACTGTGCTCTTCTGAGCCAGGCAGTTACACTGCGATTCTAAAGGCTGAGAAAACGCGTTTATTTCGGGCTGAAAAACACGTTTTGAAAACTGTGCTGTTCCTGCCCTATAACTTACATGGGGGTGACCAAAGTTGCCAAAACGTGTTTATTTCTGCTGAAAAACACGTTTTGACAATTTCTGCACACTGGGGTTAAGGGCTGACTCAGTGTGCTCTTCTGAGCCAGGCAGTTACACTGTGATTCCAAGGGATGAGAAAACGCGTTTATTTCGGGCTGAAAAACACGTTTTGAAAACTGTGCTGTTCCTGCCCTATAACTTACATGGGGGTGACCAAAGTTGCCAAAACGTGTTTATTTCTGCTGAAAAACACGTTTTGACAATATGTGCACACTGGGGTTAAGGCTGAGTCAGTGTGCTCTTCTGAGCCAGGCAGTTACACTGCGATTCTAAGGGCTGAGAAAACGTGTTTATTTCGGGCTGAAAAACACGTTTTGAAAACTGAGCTGTTCCTGCCCTATAACTTACATGGGGGTGACCAAAGTTGCCAAAACGTGTTTATTTCTGCTGAAAAACACGTTTTGACAATTTCTAAACACTGGGGTTAAGGGCTGACTCAGTGTGTTCTTCTGAGCCAGGCAGTTACACTGTGATTCCAAGGGCTGAGAAAACGCGTTTATTTCGGGCTGAAAAACACGTTTTGAAAACTGTGCTGTTCCTGCCCTATAACTTACATGGGGGTGACCAAAGTTGCCAAAACGTGTTTATTTCTGCTGAAAAACACGTTTTGACAATTTCTGCACACTGGGGTTAAGGGCTGACTCACTGTGCTCTTCTGAGCCAGGCAGTTACACTGCGATTCTAAAGGCTGAGAAAACGCGTTTATTTCGGGCTGAAAAACACGTTTTGAAAAGTGTGCTGTTCCTGCCCTATAACTTACATGGGGGTGACCAAAGTTGCCAAAACGTGTTTATTTCTGCTGAAAAACACGTTTTGACAATTTCTGCACACTGGGGTTAAGGGCTGACTCAGTGTGCTCTTCTGAGCCAGGCAGTTACACTGTGATTCCAAGGGCTGAGAAAACGCGTTTATTTCGGGCTGAAAAACACGTTTTGAAAACTGTGCTGTTCCTGCCCTATAACTTACATGGGGGTGACCAAAGTTGCCAAAACGTGTTTATTTCTGCTGAAAAACACGTTTTGACAATTTCTGCACACTGGGGTTAAGGGCTGACTCACTGTGCTCTTCTGAGCCAGGCAGTTACACTGCGATTCTAAGGGCTGAGAAATCGCGTTTATTTCGGGCTGAAAAACACGTTTTGAAAAGTGTGCTGTTCCTGCCCTATAACTTACATGGGGGTGACCAAAGTTGCCAAAACGTGTTTATTTCTGCTGAAAAACACGTTTTGACAATTTCTGCACACTGGGGTTAAGGGCTGACTCACTGTGCTCTTCTGAGCCAGGCAGTTACACTGCGATTCTAAAGGCTGAGAAAACGCGTTTATTTCGGGCTGAAAAACACGTTTTGAAAAGTGTGCTGTTCCTGCCCTATAACTTACATGGGGGTGACCAAAGTTGCCAAAACGTGTTTATTTCTGCTGAAAAACACGTTTTGACAATTTCTGCACACTGGGGTTAAGGGCTGACTCAGTGTGCTCTTCTGAGCCAGGCAGTTACACTGTGATTCCAAGGGATGAGAAAACGCGTTTATTTCGGGCTGAAAAACACGTTTTGAAAACTGTGCTGTTCCTGCCCTATAACTTACATGGGGGTGACCAAAGTTGCCAAAACGTGTTTATTTCTGCTGAAAAACACGTTTTGACAATATGTGCACACTGGGGTTAAGGGCTGACTCACTGTGCTCTTCTGAGCCAGGCAGTTACACTGCGATTCTAAGGGCTGAGAAAACGCGTTTATTTCGGGCTGAAAAACACGTTTTGAAATCTGTGCTGTTCCTGCCCTATAACTTACATGGGGGTGACCAAAGTTGCCAAAACGTGTTTATTTCTGCTGAAAAACACGTTTTGACAATTTCTGCACACTGGGGTTAAGGGCTGACTCAGTGTGCTCTTCTGAGCCAGGCAGTTACAATGTGATTCCAAGGGCTGAGAAAACGTGTTTATTTCGGGCTGAAAAACACGTTTTGAAAACTGAGCTGTTCCTGCCCTATAACTTACATGGGGGTGACCAAAGTTGCCAAAACGTGTTTATTTCTGCTGAAAAACACGTTTTGACAATTTCTGCACACTGGGGTTAAGGGCTGACTCAGTGTGCTCTTCTGAGCCAGGCAGTTACACTGTGATTCCAAGGGCTGAGAAAACGCGTTTATTTCGGGCTGAAAAACACGTTTTGAAAACTGTGCTGTTCCTGCCCTATAACTTACATGGGGGTGACCAAAGTTGCCAAAACGTGTTTATTTCTGCTGAAAAACACGTTTTGACAATTTCTGCACACTGGGGTTAAGGGCTGACTCACTCTGCTCTTCTGAGCCAGGCAGTTACACTGCGATTCTAAGGGCTGAGAAAACGCGTTTATTTCGGGCTGAAAAACACGTTTTGAAAAGTGTGCTGTTCCTGCCCTATAACTTACATGGGGGTGACCAAAGTTGCCAAAACGTGTTTATTTCTGCTGAAAAACACGTTTTGACAATTTCTGCACACTGGGGTTAAGGGCTGACTCACTGTGCTCTTCTGAGCCAGGCAGTTACACTGCGATTCTAAAGGCTGAGAAAACGCGTTTATTTCGGGCTGAAAAACACGTTTTGAAAAGTGTGCTGTTCCTGCCCTATAACTTACATGGGGGTGACCAAAGTTGCCAAAACGTGTTTATTTCTGCTGAAAAACACGTTTTGACAATTTCTGCACACTGGGGTTAAGGGCTGACTCAGTGTGCTCTTCTGAGCCAGGCAGTTACACTGTGATTCCAAGGGCTGAGAAAACGCGTTTATTTCGGGCTGAAAAACACGTTTTGAAAACTGTGCTGTTCCTGCCCTATAACTTACATGGGGGTGACCAAAGTTGCCAAACCGTGTTTATTTCTGCTGAAAAACACGTTTTGACAATATGTGCACACTGGGGTTAAGGGCTGACTCACTGTGCTCTTCTGAGCCTGGCAGTTACACTGCGATTCTAAGGGCTGAGAAAACGCGTTTATTTCGGGCTGAAAAACACGTTTTGAAAAGTGTGCTGTTCCTGCCCTATAACTTACATGGGGGTGACCAAAGTTGCCAAAACGTGTTTATTTCTGCTGAAAAACACGTTTTGACAATTTCTGCACACTGGGGTTAAGGGCTGTCTCAACTGTGCTCTTCTGAGCCAGACAGTTACACTGCGATTCTAAAGGCTGAGAAAACGCGTTTATTTCGGGCTGAAAAACACGTTTTGAAAACTGTGCTGTTCCTGCCCTATAACTTACATGGGGGTGACCAAAGTTGCCAAAACGTGTTTATTTCTGCTGAAAAACACGTTTTGACAATTTCTGCACACTGGGTTAAAGGGCTGACTCAGTGTGCTCTTCTGAGCCAGGCAGTTACACTGTGATTCCAAGGGCTGAGAAAACGTGTTTATTTCGGGCTGAAAAACACGTTTTGAAAACTGAGCTGTTCCTGCCCTATAACTTACATGGGGGTGACCAAAGTTGCCAAAACGTGTTTATTTCTGCTGAAAAACACGTTTTGACAATTTCTGCACACTGGGGTTAAGGGCTGACTCAGTGTGTTCTTCTGAGCCAGGCAGTTACACTGTGATTCCAAGGGCTGAGAAAACGCGTTTATTTCGGGCTGAAAAACACGTTTTGAAAACTGTGCTGTTCCTGCCCTATAACTTACATGGGGGTGACCAAAGTTGCCAAAACGTGTTTATTTCTGCTGAAAAACACGTTTTGACAATTTCTGCACACTGGGGTTAAGGGCTGACTCACTGTGCTCTTCTGAGCCAGGCAGTTACACTGCGATTCTAAGGGCTGAGAAATCGCGTTTATTTCGGGCTGAAAAACACGTTTTGAAAAGTGTGCTGTTCCTGCCCTATAACTTACATGGGGGTGACCAAAGTTGCCAAAACGTGTTTATTTCTGCTGAAAAACACGTTTTGACAATTTCTGCACACTGGGGTTAAGGGCTGACTCACTGTGCTCTTCTGAGCCAGGCAGTTACACTGCGATTCTAAAGGCTGAGAAAACGCGTTTATTTCGGGCTGAAAAACACGTTTTGAAAAGTGTGCTGTTCCTGCCCTATAACTTACATGGGGGTGACCAAAGTTGCCAAAACGTGTTTATTTCTGCTGAAAAACACGTTTTGACAATTTCTGCACACTGGGGTTAAGGGCTGACTCAGTGTGCTCTTCTGAGCCAGGCAGTTACACTGTGATTCCAAGGGCTGAGAAAACGCGTTTATTTCGGGCTGAAAAACACGTTTTGAAAACTGTGCTGTTCCTGCCCTATAACTTACATGGGGGTGACCAAAGTTGCCAAAACGTGTTTATTTCTGCTGAAAAACACGTTTTGACAATATGTGCACACTGGGGTTAAGGGCTGACTCACTGTGCTCTTCTGAGCCAGGCAGTTACACTGCGATTCTAAGGGCTGAGAAAACGCGTTTATTTCGGGCTGAAAAACACGTTTTGAAATCTGTGCTGTTCCTGCCCTATAACTTACATGGGGGTGACCAAAGTTGCCAAAACGTGTTTATTTCTGCTGAAAAACACGTTTTGACAATTTCTGCACACTGGGGTTAAGGGCTGACTCAGTGTGTTCTTCTGAGCCAGGCAGTTACACTGTGATTCCAAGGGCTGAGAAAACGCGTTTATTTCGGGCTGAAAAACACGTTTTGAAAACTGTGCTGTTCCTGCCCTATAACTTACATGGGGGTGACCAAAGTTGCCAAAACGTGTTTATTTCTGCTGAAAAACACGTTTTGACAATTTCTGCACACTGGGGTTAAGGGCTGACTCAGTGTGTTCTTCTGAGCCTGGCAGTTACACTGTGATTCCAAGGGCTGAGAAAACGCGTTTATTTCGGGCTGAAAAACACGTTTTGAAAACTGTGCTGTTCCTGCCCTATAACTTACATGGGGGTGACCAAAGTTGCCAAAACGTGTTTATTTCTGCTGAAAAACACGTTTTGACAATTTCTGCACACTGGGGTTAAGGGCTGACTCAGTGTGCTCTTCTGAGCCAGGCAGTTACACTGTGATTCCAAGGGCTGAGAAAACGCGTTTATTTCGGGCTGAAAAACACGTTTTGAAAACTGTGCTGTTCCTGCCCTATAACTTACATGGGGGTGACCAAAGTTGCCAAAACGTGTTTATTTCTGCTGAAAAACACGTTTTGACAATTTCTGCACACTGGGGTTAAGGGCTGACTCACTGTGCTCTTCTGAGCCAGGCAGTTACACTGCGATTCTAAAGGCTGAGAAAACGCGTTTATTTCGGGCTGAAAAACACGTTTTGAAAAGTGTGCTGTTCCTGCCCTATAACTTACATGGGGGTGACCAAAGTTGCCAAAACGTGTTTATTTCTGCTGAAAAACACGTTTTGACAATTTCTGCACACTGGGGTTAAGGGCTGACTCACTGTGCTCTTCTGAGCCAGGCAGTTACACTGCGATTCTAAAGGCTGAGAAAACGCGTTTATTTCGGGCTGAAAAACACGTTTTGAAAAGTGTGCTGTTCCTGCCCTATAACTTACATGGGGGTGACCAAAGTTGCCAAAACGTGTTTATTTCTGCTGAAAAACACGTTTTGACAATTTCTGCACACTGGGGTTAAGGGCTGACTCAGTGTGCTCTTCTGAGCCAGGCAGTTACACTGTGATTCCAAGGGCTGAGAAAACGCGTTTATTTCGGGCTGAAAAACACGTTTTGAAAACTGTGCTGTTCCTGCCCTATAACTTACATGGGGGTGACCAAAGTTGCCAAAACGTGTTTATTTCTGCTGAAAAACACGTTTTGACAATTTCTGCACACTGGGGTTAAGGGCTGACTCACTGTGCTCTTCTGAGCCAGGCAGTTACACTGCGATTCTAAAGGCTGAGAAAACGCGTTTATTTCGGGCTGAAAAACACGTTTTGAAAAGTGAGCTGTTCCTGCCCTATAACTTACATGGGGGTGACCAAAGTTGCCAAAACGTGTTTATTTCTGCTGAAAAACACGTTTTGACAATTTCTGCACACTGGGGTTAAGGGCTGACTCACTGTGCTCTTCTGAGCCAGGCAGTTACACTGTGATTCCAAGGGCTGAGAAAACGCGTTTATTTCGGGCTGAAAAACACGTTTTGAAAACTGTGCTGTTCCTGCCCTATAACTTACATGGGGGTGACCAAAGTTGCCAAAACGTGTTCATTTCTGCTGAAAAACACGTTTTGACAATTTCTGCACACTGGGGTTAAGGGCTGACTCACTGTGCTCTTCTGAGCCAGGCAGTTACACTGTGATTCCAAGGGCTGAGAAAACGCGTTTATTTCGGGCTGAAAAACACGTTTTGAAAACTGTGCTGTTCCTGCCCTATAAGTTACATGGTGGTGACCAAAGTTGCCAAAACGTGTTTATTTCTGCTGAAAAACACGTTTTGACAATTTCTGCACACTGGGGTTAAGGGCTGACTCAGTGTGCTCTTCTGAGCCAGGCAGTTACACTGTGATTCCAAGGGCTGAGAAAACGCGTTTATTTCGGGCTGAAAAACACGTTTTGAAAAGTGTGCTGTTCCTGCCCTATAACTTACATGGGAGTGACCAAAGTTGCCAAAACGTGTTTATTTCTGCTGAAAAACACGTTTTGACAATTTCTGCACACTGGGGTTAAGGGCTGACTCACTGTGCTCTTCTGAGCCAGGCAGTTACACTGCGATTCTAAAGGCTGAGAAAACGCGTTTATTTCGGGCTGAAAAACACGTTTTGAAAACTGTGCTGTTCCTGCCCTATAACTTACATGGGGGTGACCAAAGTTGCCAAAACGTGTTTATTTCTGCTGAAAAACACGTTTTGACAATTTCTGCACACTGGGGTTAAGGGCTGACTCAGTGTGCTCTTCTGAGCCAGGCAGTTACACTGTGATTCCAAGGGATGAGAAAACGCGTTTATTTCGGGCTGAAAAACACGTTTTGAAAACTGTGCTGTTCCTGCCCTATAACTTACATGGGGGTGACCAAAGTTGCCAAAACGTGATTATTTCTGCTGAAAAACACGTTTTGACAATATGTGCACACTGGGGTTAAGGCTGAGTCAGTGTGCTCTTCTGAGCCAGGCAGTTACACTGCGATTCTAAGGGCTGAGAAAACGTGTTTATTTCGGGCTGAAAAACACGTTTTGAAAACTGAGCTGTTCCTGCCCTATAACTTACATGGGGGTGACCAAAGTTGCCAAAACGTGTTTATTTCTGCTGAAAAACACGTTTTGACAATTTCTGCACACTGGGGTTAAGGGCTGACTCAGTGTGTTCTTCTGAGCCAGGCAGTTACACTGTGATTCCAAGGGCTGAGAAAACGCGTTTATTTCGGGCTGAAAAACACGTTTTGAAAACTGTGCTGTTCCTGCCCTATAACTTACATGGGGGTGACCAAAGTTGCCAAAACGTGTTTATTTCTGCTGAAAAACACGTTTTGACAATTTCTGCACACTGGGGTTAAGGGCTGACTCACTGTGCTCTTCTGAGCCAGGCAGTTACACTGCGATTCTAAGGGCTGAGAAAACGCGTTTATTTCGGGCTGAAAAACACGTTTTGAAAAGTGTGCTGTTCCTGCCCTATAACTTACATGGGGGTGACCAAAGTTGCCAAAACGTGTTTATTTCTGCTGAAAAACACGTTTTGACAATTTCTGCACACTGGGGTTAAGGGCTGACTCAGTGTGCTCTTCTGAGCCAGGCAGTTACACTGTGATTCCAAGGGCTGAGAAAACGCGTTTATTTCGGGCTGAAAAACACGTTTTGAAAACTGTGCTGTTCCTGCCCTATAACTTACATGGGGGTGACCAAAGTTGCCAAAACGTGTTTATTTCTGCTGAAAAACACGTTTTGACAATTTCTGCACACTGGGGTTAAGGGCTGAGTCAGTGTGCTCTTCTGAGCCAGGCAGTTACACTGTGATTCCAAGGGCTGAGAAAACGCGTTTATTTCGGGCTGAAAAACACGTTTTGAAAACTGTGCTGTTCCTGCCCTATAAGTTACATGGTGGTGACCAAAGTTGCCAAAACGTGTTTATTTCTGCTGAAAAACACGTTTTGACAACTTCTGCACACTGGGGTTAAGGGCTGACTCAGTGTGCTCTTCTGAGCCAGGCAGTTACACTGTGATTCCAAGGGCTGAGAAAACGCGTTTATTTCGGGCTGAAAAACACGTTTTGAAAACTGTGCTGTTCCTGCCCTATAACTTACATGGGGGTGACCAAAGTTGCCAAAACGTGTTTATTTCTGCTGAAAAACACGTTTTGACAATTTCTGCACACTGGGGTTAAGGGCTGACTCACTGTGCTCTTCTGAGCCAGGCAGTTACACTGCGATTCTAAGGGCTGAGAAAACGCGATTATTTCGGGCTGAAAAACACGTTTTGAAAAGTGAGCTGTTCCTGCCCTATAACTTACATGAGGGTGACCAAAGTTGCCAAAACGTGTTTATTTCTGCTGAAAAACACGTTTTGACAATTTCTGCACACTGGGGTTAAGGGCTGACTCACTGTGCTCTTCTGAGCCAGGCAGTTACACTGCGATTCTAAAGGCTGAGAAAACGCGTTTATTTCGGGCTGAAAAACACGTTTTGAAAAGTGTGCTGTTCCTGCCCTATAACTTACATGGGGGTGACCAAAGTTGCCAAAACGTGTTTATTTCTGCTGAAAAACACGTTTTGACAATTTCTGCACACTGGGGTTAAGGGCTGACTCAGTGTGCTCTTCTGAGCCAGGCAGTTACACTGTGATTCCAAGGGCTGAGAAAACGCGTTTATTTCGGGCTGAAAAACACGTTTTGAAAACTGTGCTGTTCCTGCCCTATAACTTACATGGGGGTGACCAAAGTTGCCAAAACGTGTTTATTTCTGCTGAAAAACACGTTTTGACAATATGTGCACACTGGGGTTAAGGGCTGACTCACTGTGCTCTTCTGAGCCAGGCAGTTACACTGCGATTCTAAGGGCTGAGAAAACGCGTTTATTTCGGGCTGAAAAACACGTTTTGAAATCTGTGCTGTTCCTGCCCTATAACTTACATGGGGGTGACCAAAGTTGCCAAAACGTGTTTATTTCTGCTGAAAAACACGTTTTGACAATTTCTGCACACTGGGGTTAAGGGCTGACTCAGTGTGCTCTTCTGAGCCAGGCAGTTACAATGTGATTCCAAGGGCTGAGAAAACGTGTTTATTTCGGGCTGAAAAACACGTTTTGAAAACTGAGCTGTTCCTGCCCTATAACTTACATGGGGGTGACCAAAGTTGCCAAAACGTGTTTATTTCTGCTGAAAAACACGTTTTGACAATTTCTGCACACTGGGGTTAAGGGCTGACTCAGTGTGCTCTTCTGAGCCAGGCAGTTACACTGTGATTCCAAGGGCTGAGAAAACGCGTTTATTTCGGGCTGAAAAACACGTTTTGAAAACTGTGCTGTTCCTGCCCTATAACTTACATGGGGGTGACCAAAGTTGCCAAAACGTGTTTATTTCTGCTGAAAAACACGTTTTGACAATTTCTGCACACTGGGGTTAAGGGCTGACTCACTCTGCTCTTCTGAGCCAGGCAGTTACACTGCGATTCTAAGGGCTGAGAAAACGCGTTTATTTCGGGCTGAAAAACACGTTTTGAAAAGTGTGCTGTTCCTGCCCTATAACTTACATGGGGGTGACCAAAGTTGCCAAAACGTGTTTATTTCTGCTGAAAAACACGTTTTGACAATTTCTGCACACTGGGGTTAAGGGCTGACTCACTGTGCTCTTCTGAGCCAGGCAGTTACACTGCGATTCTAAAGGCTGAGAAAACGCGTTTATTTCGGGCTGAAAAACACGTTTTGAAAAGTGTGCTGTTCCTGCCCTATAACTTACATGGGGGTGACCAAAGTTGCCAAAACGTGTTTATTTCTGCTGAAAAACACGTTTTGACAATTTCTGCACACTGGGGTTAAGGGCTGACTCAGTGTGCTCTTCTGAGCCAGGCAGTTACACTGTGATTCCAAGGGCTGAGAAAACGCGTTTATTTCGGGCTGAAAAACACGTTTTGAAAACTGTGCTGTTCCTGCCCTATAACTTACATGGGGGTGACCAAAGTTGCCAAAACGTGTTTATTTCTGCTGAAAAACACGTTTTGACAATATGTGCACACTGGGGTTAAGGGCTGACTCACTGTGCTCTTCTGAGCCTGGCAGTTACACTGCGATTCTAAGGGCTGAGAAAACGCGTTTATTTCGGGCTGAAAAACACGTTTTGAAAAGTGTGCTGTTCCTGCCCTATAACTTACATGGGGGTGACCAAAGTTGCCAAAACGTGTTTATTTCTGCTGAAAAACACGTTTTGACAATTTCTGCACACTGGGGTTAAGGGCTGTCTCAACTGTGCTCTTCTGAGCCAGACAGTTACACTGCGATTCTAAAGGCTGAGAAAACGCGTTTATTTCGGGCTGAAAAACACGTTTTGAAAACTGTGCTGTTCCTGCCCTATAACTTA
Source organism: Atractosteus spatula (assembly GCF_055471065.1). Lineage (NCBI taxonomy): Eukaryota > Metazoa > Chordata > Actinopteri > Semionotiformes > Lepisosteidae > Atractosteus > Atractosteus spatula. The sequence continues at coordinate 17,902,519 of NC_142716.1, read as the reverse complement.
CATGGGGGTGACCAAAGTTGCCAAAACGTGTTTATTTCTGCTGAAAAACACGTTTTGACAATTTCTGCACACTGGGTTAAAGGGCTGACTCAGTGTGCTCTTCTGAGCCAGGCAGTTACACTGTGATTCCAAGGGCTGAGAAAACGCGTTTATTTCGGGCTGAAAAACACGTTTTGAAAACTGTGCTGTTCCTGCCCTATAACTTACATGGGGGTGACCAAAGTTGCCAAAACGTGTTCATTTCTGCTGAAAAACACGTTTTGACAATTTCTGCACACTGGGGTTAAGGGCTGACTCACTGTGCTCTTCTGAGCCAGGCAGTTACACTGTGATTCCAAGGGCTGAGAAAACGCGTTTATTTCGGGCTGAAAAACACGTTTTGAAAACTGTGCTGTTCCTGCCCTATAACTTACATGGTGGTGACCAAAGTTGCCAGAACGTGTTTATTTTTGCTGAAAAACACGTTTTGACAATTTCTGCACACTGGGGTTAAGGGCTGACTCAGTGTGCTCTTCTGAGCCAGGCAGTTACATTGTGATTCCAAGGGCTGAGAAAACGCGTTTATTTCGGGCTGAAAAACACGTTTTGAAAACTGTGCTGTTCCTGCCCTATAACTTACATGGGGGTGACCAAAGTTGCCAAAACGTGTTTATTTCTGCTGAAAAACACGTTTTGACAATTTCTGCACACTGGGGTTAAGGGCTGACTCAGTGTGCTCTTCTGAGCCAGGCAGTTACACTGTGATTCCAAGGGCTGAGAAAACGCGTTTATTTCGGGCTGAAAAACACGTTTTGAAAACTGTGCTGTTCCTGCCCTATAAGTTACATGGTGGTGACCAAAGTTGCCAAAACGTGTTTATTTCTGCTGAAAAACACGTTTTGACAATTTCTGCACACTGGGGTTAAGGGCTGACTCAGTGTGCTCTTCTGAGCCAGGCAGTTACACTGTGATTCCAAGGGCTGAGAAAACGCGTTTATTTCGGGCTGAAAAACACGTTTTGAAAAGTGTGCTGTTCCTGCCCTATAACTTACATGGGAGTGACCAAAGTTGCCAAAACGTGTTTATTTCTGCTGAAAAACACGTTTTGACAATTTCTGCACACTGGGGTTATGGGCTGACTCACTGTGCTCTTCTGAGCCAGGCAGTTACACTGCGATTCTAAAGGCTGAGAAAACGCGTTTATTTCGGGCTGAAAAACACGTTTTGAAAACTGTGCTGTTCCTGCCCTATAACTTACATGGGGGTGACCAAAGTTGCCAAAACGTGTTTATTTCTGCTGAAAAACACGTTTTGACAATTTCTGCACACTGGGGTTAAGGGCTGACTCAGTGTGCTCTTCTGAGCCAGGCAGTTACACTGTGATTCCAAGGGATGAGAAAACGCGTTTATTTCGGGCTGAAAAACACGTTTTGAAAACTGTGCTGTTCCTGCCCTATAACTTACATGGGGGTGACCAAAGTTGCCAAAACGTGTTTATTTCTGCTGAAAAACACGTTTTGACAATATGTGCACACTGGGGTTAAGGCTGAGTCAGTGTGCTCTTCTGAGCCAGGCAGTTACACTGCGATTCTAAGGGCTGAGAAAACGTGTTTATTTCGGGCTGAAAAACACGTTTTGAAAACTGAGCTGTTCCTGCCCTATAACTTACATGGGGGTGACCAAAGTTGCCAAAACGTGTTTATTTCTGCTGAAAAACACGTTTTGACAATTTCTGCACACTGGGGTTAAGGGCTGACTCAGTGTGTTCTTCTGAGCCAGGCAGTTACACTGTGATTCCAAGGGCTGAGAAAACGCGTTTATTTCGGGCTGAAAAACACGTTTTGAAAACTGTGCTGTTCCTGCCCTATAACTTACATGGGGGTGACCAAAGTTGCCAAAACGTGTTTATTTCTGCTGAAAAACACGTTTTGACAATTTCTGCACACTGGGGTTAAGGGCTGACTCACTGTGCTCTTCTGAGCCAGGCAGTTACACTGCGATTCTAAGGGCTGAGAAAACGCGTTTATTTCGGGCTGAAAAACACGTTTTGAAAAGTGTGCTGTTCCTGCCCTATAACTTACATGGGGGTGACCAAAGTTGCCAAAACGTGTTTATTTCTGCTGAAAAACACGTTTTGACAATTTCTGCACACTGGGGTTAAGGGCTGACTCAGTGTGCTCTTCTGAGCCAGGCAGTTACACTGTGATTCCAAGGGCTGAGAAAACGCGTTTATTTCGGGCTGAAAAACACGTTTTGAAAACTGTGCTGTTCCTGCCCTATAACTTACATGGGGGTGACCAAAGTTGCCAAAACGTGTTTATTTCTGCTGAAAAACACGTTTTGACAATTTCTGCACACTGGGGTTAAGGGCTGAGTCAGTGTGCTCTTCTGAGCCAGGCAGTTACACTGTGATTCCAAGGGCTGAGAAAACGCGTTTATTTCGGGCTGAAAAACACGTTTTGAAAACTGTGCTGTTCCTGCCCTATAAGTTACATGGTGGTGACCAAAGTTGCCAAAACGTGTTTATTTCTGCTGAAAAACACGTTTTGACAACTTCTGCACACTGGGGTTAAGGGCTGACTCAGTGTGCTCTTCTGAGCCAGGCAGTTACACTGTGATTCCAAGGGCTGAGAAAACGCGTTTATTTCGGGCTGAAAAACACGTTTTGAAAACTGTGCTGTTCCTGCCCTATAACTTACATGGGGGTGACCAAAGTTGCCAAAACGTGTTTATTTCTGCTGAAAAACACGTTTTGACAATTTCTGCACACTGGGGTTAAGGGCTGACTCACTGTGCTCTTCTGAGCCAGGCAGTTACACTGCGATTCTAAGGGCTGAGAAAACGCGATTATTTCGGGCTGAAAAACACGTTTTGAAAAGTGAGCTGTTCCTGCCCTATAACTTACATGAGGGTGACCAAAGTTGCCAAAACGTGTTTATTTCTGCTGAAAAACACGTTTTGACAATTTCTGCACACTGGGGTTAAGGGCTGACTCACTGTGCTCTTCTGAGCCAGGCAGTTACACTGCGATTCTAAAGGCTGAGAAAACGCGTTTATTTCGGGCTGAAAAACACGTTTTGAAAAGTGTGCTGTTCCTGCCCTATAACTTACATGGGGGTGACCAAAGTTGCCAAAACGTGTTTATTTCTGCTGAAAAACACGTTTTGACAATTTCTGCACACTGGGGTTAAGGGCTGACTCAGTGTGCTCTTCTGAGCCAGGCAGTTACACTGTGATTCCAAGGGCTGAGAAAACGCGTTTATTTCGGGCTGAAAAACACGTTTTGAAAACTGTGCTGTTCCTGCCCTATAACTTACATGGGGGTGACCAAAGTTGCCAAAACGTGTTTATTTCTGCTGAAAAACACGTTTTGACAATTTCTGCACACTGGGGTTAAGGGCTGACTCACTGTGCTCTTCTGAGCCAGGCAGTTACACTGCGATTCTAAGGGCTGAGAAATCGCGTTTATTTCGGGCTGAAAAACACGTTTTGAAAAGTGTGCTGTTCCTGCCCTATAACTTACATGGGGGTGACCAAAGTTGCCAAAACGTGTTTATTTCTGCTGAAAAACACGTTTTGACAATTTCTGCACACTGGGGTTAAGGGCTGACTCACTGTGCTCTTCTGAGCCAGGCAGTTACACTGCGATTCTAAAGGCTGAGAAAACGCGTTTATTTCGGGCTGAAAAACACGTTTTGAAAAGTGTGCTGTTCCTGCCCTATAACTTACATGGGGGTGACCAAAGTTGCCAAAACGTGTTTATTTCTGCTGAAAAACACGTTTTGACAATTTCTGCACACTGGGGTTAAGGGCTGACTCAGTGTGCTCTTCTGAGCCAGGCAGTTACACTGTGATTCCAAGGGATGAGAAAACGCGTTTATTTCGGGCTGAAAAACACGTTTTGAAAACTGTGCTGTTCCTGCCCTATAACTTACATGGGGGTGACCAAAGTTGCCAAAACGTGTTTATTTCTGCTGAAAAACACGTTTTGACAATATGTGCACACTGGGGTTAAGGGCTGACTCACTGTGCTCTTCTGAGCCTGGCAGTTACACTGCGATTCTAAGGGCTGAGAAAACGCGTTTATTTCGGGCTGAAAAACACGTTTTGAAAAGTGTGCTGTTCCTGCCCTATAACTTACATGGGGGTGACCAAAGTTGCCAAAACGTGTTTATTTCTGCTGAAAAACACGTTTTGACAATTTCTGCACACTGGGGTTAAGGGCTGTCTCAACTGTGCTCTTCTGAGCCAGACAGTTACACTGCGATTCTAAAGGCTGAGAAAACGCGTTTATTTCGGGCTGAAAAACACGTTTTGAAAACTGTGCTGTTCCTGCCCTATAACTTACATGGGGGTGACCAAAGTTGCCAAAACGTGTTTATTTCTGCTGAAAAACACGTTTTGACAATTTCTGCACACTGGGTTAAAGGGCTGACTCAGTGTGCTCTTCTGAGCCAGGCAGTTACACTGTGATTCCAAGGGCTGAGAAAACGTGTTTATTTCGGGCTGAAAAACACGTTTTGAAAACTGAGCTGTTCCTGCCCTATAACTTACATGGGGGTGACCAAAGTTGCCAAAACGTGTTTATTTCTGCTGAAAAACACGTTTTGACAATTTCTGCACACTGGGGTTAAGGGCTGACTCAGTGTGTTCTTCTGAGCCAGGCAGTTACACTGTGATTCCAAGGGCTGAGAAAACGCGTTTATTTCGGGCTGAAAAACACGTTTTGAAAACTGTGCTGTTCCTGCCCTATAACTTACATGGGGGTGACCAAAGTTGCCAAAACGTGTTTATTTCTGCTGAAAAACACGTTTTGACAATTTCTGCACACTGGGGTTAAGGGCTGACTCACTGTGCTCTTCTGAGCCAGGCAGTTACACTGCGATTCTAAGGGCTGAGAAATCGCGTTTATTTCGGGCTGAAAAACACGTTTTGAAAAGTGTGCTGTTCCTGCCCTATAACTTACATGGGGGTGACCAAAGTTGCCAAAACGTGTTTATTTCTGCTGAAAAACACGTTTTGACAATTTCTGCACACTGGGGTTAAGGGCTGACTCACTGTGCTCTTCTGAGCCAGGCAGTTACACTGCGATTCTAAAGGCTGAGAAAACGCGTTTATTTCGGGCTGAAAAACACGTTTTGAAAAGTGTGCTGTTCCTGCCCTATAACTTACATGGGGGTGACCAAAGTTGCCAAAACGTGTTTATTTCTGCTGAAAAACACGTTTTGACAATTTCTGCACACTGGGGTTAAGGGCTGACTCAGTGTGCTCTTCTGAGCCAGGCAGTTACACTGTGATTCCAAGGGCTGAGAAAACGCGTTTATTTCGGGCTGAAAAACACGTTTTGAAAACTGTGCTGTTCCTGCCCTATAACTTACATGGGGGTGACCAAAGTTGCCAAAACGTGTTTATTTCTGCTGAAAAACACGTTTTGACAATATGTGCACACTGGGGTTAAGGGCTGACTCACTGTGCTCTTCTGAGCCAGGCAGTTACACTGCGATTCTAAGGGCTGAGAAAACGCGTTTATTTCGGGCTGAAAAACACGTTTTGAAATCTGTGCTGTTCCTGCCCTATAACTTACATGGGGGTGACCAAAGTTGCCAAAACGTGTTTATTTCTGCTGAAAAACACGTTTTGACAATTTCTGCACACTGGGGTTAAGGGCTGACTCAGTGTGTTCTTCTGAGCCAGGCAGTTACACTGTGATTCCAAGGGCTGAGAAAACGCGTTTATTTCGGGCTGAAAAACACGTTTTGAAAACTGTGCTGTTCCTGCCCTATAACTTACATGGGGGTGACCAAAGTTGCCAAAACGTGTTTATTTCTGCTGAAAAACACGTTTTGACAATTTCTGCACACTGGGGTTAAGGGCTGACTCAGTGTGTTCTTCTGAGCCTGGCAGTTACACTGTGATTCCAAGGGCTGAGAAAACGCGTTTATTTCGGGCTGAAAAACACGTTTTGAAAACTGTGCTGTTCCTGCCCTATAACTTACATGGGGGTGACCAAAGTTGCCAAAACGTGTTTATTTCTGCTGAAAAACACGTTTTGACAATTTCTGCACACTGGGGTTAAGGGCTGACTCAGTGTGCTCTTCTGAGCCAGGCAGTTACACTGTGATTCCAAGGGCTGAGAAAACGCGTTTATTTCGGGCTGAAAAACACGTTTTGAAAACTGTGCTGTTCCTGCCCTATAACTTACATGGGGGTGACCAAAGTTGCCAAAACGTGTTTATTTCTGCTGAAAAACACGTTTTGACAATTTCTGCACACTGGGGTTAAGGGCTGACTCACTGTGCTCTTCTGAGCCAGGCAGTTACACTGCGATTCTAAAGGCTGAGAAAACGCGTTTATTTCGGGCTGAAAAACACGTTTTGAAAAGTGTGCTGTTCCTGCCCTATAACTTACATGGGGGTGACCAAAGTTGCCAAAACGTGTTTATTTCTGCTGAAAAACACGTTTTGACAATTTCTGCACACTGGGGTTAAGGGCTGACTCACTGTGCTCTTCTGAGCCAGGCAGTTACACTGCGATTCTAAAGGCTGAGAAAACGCGTTTATTTCGGGCTGAAAAACACGTTTTGAAAAGTGTGCTGTTCCTGCCCTATAACTTACATGGGGGTGACCAAAGTTGCCAAAACGTGTTTATTTCTGCTGAAAAACACGTTTTGACAATTTCTGCACACTGGGGTTAAGGGCTGACTCAGTGTGCTCTTCTGAGCCAGGCAGTTACACTGTGATTCCAAGGGCTGAGAAAACGCGTTTATTTCGGGCTGAAAAACACGTTTTGAAAACTGTGCTGTTCCTGCCCTATAACTTACATGGGGGTGACCAAAGTTGCCAAAACGTGTTTATTTCTGCTGAAAAACACGTTTTGACAATTTCTGCACACTGGGGTTAAGGGCTGACTCACTGTGCTCTTCTGAGCCAGGCAGTTACACTGCGATTCTAAAGGCTGAGAAAACGCGTTTATTTCGGGCTGAAAAACACGTTTTGAAAAGTGATCTGTTCCTGCCCTATAACTTACATGGGGGTGACCAAAGTTGCCAAAACGTGTTTATTTCTGCTGAAAAACACGTTTTGACAATTTCTGCACACTGGGGTTAAGGGCTGACTCACTGTGCTCTTCTGAGCCAGGCAGTTACACTGTGATTCCAAGGGCTGAGAAAACGCGTTTATTTCGGGCTGAAAAACACGTTTTGAAAACTGTGCTGTTCCTGCCCTATAACTTACATGGGGGTGACCAAAGTTGCCAAAACGTGTTCATTTCTGCTGAAAAACACGTTTTGACAATTTCTGCACACTGGGGTTAAGGGCTGACTCACTGTGCTCTTCTGAGCCAGGCAGTTACACTGTGATTCCAAGGGCTGAGAAAACGCGTTTATTTCGGGCTGAAAAACACGTTTTGAAAACTGTGCTGTTCCTGCCCTATAACTTACATGGTGGTGACCAAAGTTGCCAGAACGTGTTTATTTTTGCTGAAAAACACGTTTTGACAATTTCTGCACACTGGGGTTAAGGGCTGACTCAGTGTGCTCTTCTGAGCCAGGCAGTTACATTGTGATTCCAAGGGCTGAGAAAACGCGTTTATTTCGGGCTGAAAAACACGTTTTGAAAACTGTGCTGTTCCTGCCCTATAACTTACATGGGGGTGACCAAAGTTGCCAAAACGTGTTTATTTCTGCTGAAAAACACGTTTTGACAATTTCTGCACACTGGGGTTAAGGGCTGACTCAGTGTGCTCTTCTGAGCCAGGCAGTTACACTGTGATTCCAAGGGCTGAGAAAACGCGTTTATTTCGGGCTGAAAAACACGTTTTGAAAACTGTGCTGTTCCTGCCCTATAAGTTACATGGTGGTGACCAAAGTTGCCAAAACGTGTTTATTTCTGCTGAAAAACACGTTTTGACAATTTCTGCACACTGGGGTTAAGGGCTGACTCAGTGTGCTCTTCTGAGCCAGGCAGTTACACTGTGATTCCAAGGGCTGAGAAAACGCGTTTATTTCGGGCTGAAAAACACGTTTTGAAAAGTGTGCTGTTCCTGCCCTATAACTTACATGGGAGTGACCAAAGTTGCCAAAACGTGTTTATTTCTGCTGAAAAACACGTTTTGACAATTTCTGCACACTGGGGTTAAGGGCTGACTCACTGTGCTCTTCTGAGCCAGGCAGTTACACTGCGATTCTAAAGGCTGAGAAAACGCGTTTATTTCGGGCTGAAAAACACGTTTTGAAAACTGTGCTGTTCCTGCCCTATAACTTACATGGGGGTGACCAAAGTTGCCAAAACGTGTTTATTTCTGCTGAAAAACACGTTTTGACAATTTCTGCACACTGGGGTTAAGGGCTGACTCAGTGTGCTCTTCTGAGCCAGGCAGTTACACTGTGATTCCAAGGGATGAGAAAACGCGTTTATTTCGGGCTGAAAAACACGTTTTGAAAACTGTGCTGTTCCTGCCCTATAACTTACATGGGGGTGACCAAAGTTGCCAAAACGTGTTTATTTCTGCTGAAAAACACGTTTTGACAATATGTGCACACTGGGGTTAAGGCTGAGTCAGTGTGCTCTTCTGAGCCAGGCAGTTACACTGCGATTCTAAGGGCTGAGAAAAGGTGTTTATTTCGGGCTGAAAAACACGTTTTGAAAACTGAGCTGTTCCTGCCCTATAACTTACATGGGGGTGACCAAAGTTGCCAAAACGTGTTTATTTCTGCTGAAAAACACGTTTTGACAATTTCTGCACACTGGGGTTAAGGGCTGACTCAGTGTGTTCTTCTGAGCCAGGCAGTTACACTGTGATTCCAAGGGCTGAGAAAACGCGTTTATTTCGGGCTGAAAAACACGTTTTGAAAACTGTGCTGTTCCTGCCCTATAACTTACATGGGGGTGACCAAAGTTGCCAAAACGTGTTTATTTCTGCTGAAAAACACGTTTTGACAATTTCTGCACACTGGGGTTAAGGGCTGACTCACTGTGCTCTTCTGAGCCAGGCAGTTACACTGCGATTCTAAGGGCTGAGAAAACGCGTTTATTTCGGGCTGAAAAACACGTTTTGAAAAGTGTGCTGTTCCTGCCCTATAACTTACATGGGGGTGACCAAAGTTGCCAAAACGTGTTTATTTCTGCTGAAAAACACGTTTTGACAATTTCTGCACACTGGGGTTAAGGGCTGACTCAGTGTGCTCTTCTGAGCCAGGCAGTTACACTGTGATTCCAAGGGCTGAGAAAACGCGTTTATTTCGGGCTGAAAAACACGTTTTGAAAACTGTGCTGTTCCTGCCCTATAACTTACATGGGGGTGACCAAAGTTGCCAAAACGTGTTTATTTCTGCTGAAAAACACGTTTTGACAATTTCTGCACACTGGGGTTAAGGGCTGAGTCAGTGTGCTCTTCTGAGCCAGGCAGTTACACTGTGATTCCAAGGGCTGAGAAAACGCGTTTATTTCGGGCTGAAAAACACGTTTTGAAAACTGTGCTGTTCCTGCCCTATAAGTTACATGGTGGTGACCAAAGTTGCCAAAACGTGTTTATTTCTGCTGAAAAACACGTTTTGACAACTTCTGCACACTGGGGTTAAGGGCTGACTCAGTGTGCTCTTCTGAGCCAGGCAGTTACACTGTGATTCCAAGGGCTGAGAAAACGCGTTTATTTCGGGCTGAAAAACACGTTTTGAAAACTGTGCTGTTCCTGCCCTATAACTTACATGGGGGTGACCAAAGTTGCCAAAACGTGTTTATTTCTGCTGAAAAACACGTTTTGACAATTTCTGCACACTGGGGTTAAGGGCTGACTCACTGTGCTCTTCTGAGCCAGGCAGTTACACTGCGATTCTAAGGGCTGAGAAAACGCGATTATTTCGGGCTGAAAAACACGTTTTGAAAAGTGAGCTGTTCCTGCCCTATAACTTACATGAGGGTGACCAAAGTTGCCAAAACGTGTTTATTTCTGCTGAAAAACACGTTTTGACAATTTCTGCACACTGGGGTTAAGGGCTGACTCACTGTGCTCTTCTGAGCCAGGCAGTTACACTGCGATTCTAAAGGCTGAGAAAACGCGTTTATTTCGGGCTGAAAAACACGTTTTGAAAAGTGTGCTGTTCCTGCCCTATAACTTACATGGGGGTGACCAAAGTTGCCAAAACGTGTTTATTTCTGCTGAAAAACACGTTTTGACAATTTCTGCACACTGGGGTTAAGGGCTGACTCAGTGTGCTCTTCTGAGCCAGGCAGTTACACTGTGATTCCAAGGGCTGAGAAAACGCGTTTATTTCGGGCTGAAAAACACGTTTTGAAAACTGTGCTGTTCCTGCCCTATAACTTACATGGGGGTGACCAAAGTTGCCAAAACGTGTTTATTTCTGCTGAAAAACACGTTTTGACAATTTCTGCACACTGGGGTTAAGGGCTGACTCACTGTGCTCTTCTGAGCCAGGCAGTTACACTGCGATTCTAAGGGCTGAGAAATCGCGTTTATTTCGGGCTGAAAAACACGTTTTGAAAAGTGTGCTGTTCCTGCCCTATAACTTACATGGGGGTGACCAAAGTTGCCAAAACGTGTTTATTTCTGCTGAAAAACACGTTTTGACAATTTCTGCACACTGGGGTTAAGGGCTGACTCACTGTGCTCTTCTGAGCCAGGCAGTTACACTGCGATTCTAAAGGCTGAGAAAACGCGTTTATTTCGGGCTGAAAAACACGTTTTGAAAAGTGTGCTGTTCCTGCCCTATAACTTACATGGGGGTGACCAAAGTTGCCAAAACGTGTTTATTTCTGCTGAAAAACACGTTTTGACAATTTCTGCACACTGGGGTTAAGGGCTGACTCAGTGTGCTCTTCTGAGCCAGGCAGTTACACTGTGATTCCAAGGGATGAGAAAACGCGTTTATTTCGGGCTGAAAAACACGTTTTGAAAACTGTGCTGTTCCTGCCCTATAACTTACATGGGGGTGACCAAAGTTGCCAAAACGTGTTTATTTCTGCTGAAAAACACGTTTTGACAATATGTGCACACTGGGGTTAAGGGCTGACTCACTGTGCTCTTCTGAGCCAGGCAGTTACACTGCGATTCTAAGGGCTGAGAAAACGCGTTTATTTCGGGCTGAAAAACACGTTTTGAAATCTGTGCTGTTCCTGCCCTATAACTTACATGGGGGTGACCAAAGTTGCCAAAACGTGTTTATTTCTGCTGAAAAACACGTTTTGACAATTTCTGCACACTGGGGTTAAGGGCTGACTCAGTGTGCTCTTCTGAGCCAGGCAGTTACAATGTGATTCCAAGGGCTGAGAAAACGTGTTTATTTCGGGCTGAAAAACACGTTTTGAAAACTGAGCTGTTCCTGCCCTATAACTTACATGGGGGTGACCAAAGTTGCCAAAACGTGTTTATTTCTGCTGAAAAACACGTTTTGACAATTTCTGCACACTGGGGTTAAGGGCTGACTCAGTGTGCTCTTCTGAGCCAGGCAGTTACACTGTGATTCCAAGGGCTGAGAAAACGCGTTTATTTCGGGCTGAAAAACACGTTTTGAAAAGTGTGCTGTTCCTGCCCTATAACTTACATGGGGGTGACCAAAGTTGCCAAAACGTGTTTATTTCTGCTGAAAAACACGTTTTGACAATTTCTGCACACTGGGGTTAAGGGCTGACTCACTCTGCTCTTCTGAGCCAGGCAGTTACACTGCGATTCTAAGGGCTGAGAAAACGCGTTTATTTCGGGCTGAAAAACACGTTTTGAAAAGTGTGCTGTTCCTGCCCTATAACTTACATGGGGGTGACCAAAGTTGCCAAAACGTGTTTATTTCTGCTGAAAAACACGTTTTGACAATTTCTGCACACTGGGGTTAAGGGCTGACTCACTGTGCTCTTCTGAGCCAGGCAGTTACACTGCGATTCTAAAGACTGAGAAAACGCGTTTATTTCGGGCTGAAAAACACGTTTTGAAAAGTGTGCTGTTCCTGCCCTATAACTTACATGGGGGTGACCAAAGTTGCCAAAACGTGTTTATTTCTGCTGAAAAACACGTTTTGACAATTTCTGCACACTGGGGTTAAGGGCTGACTCAGTGTGCTCTTCTGAGCCAGGCAGTTACACTGTGATTCCAAGGGCTGAGAAAACGCGTTTATTTCGGGCTGAAAAACACGTTTTGAAAACTGTGCTGTTCCTGCCCTATAACTTACATGGGGGTGACCAAAGTTGCCAAAACGTGTTTATTTCTGCTGAAAAACACGTTTTGACAATATGTGCACACTGGGGTTAAGGGCTGACTCACTGTGCTCTTCTGAGCCTGGCAGTTACACTGCGATTCTAAGGGCTGAGAAAACGCGTTTATTTCGGGCTGAAAAACACGTTTTGAAAAGTGTGCTGTTCCTGCCCTATAACTTACATGGGGGTGACCAAAGTTGCCAAAACGTGTTTATTTCTGCTGAAAAACACGTTTTGACAATTTCTGCACACTGGGGTTAAGGGCTGTCTCAACTGTGCTCTTCTGAGCCAGACAGTTACACTGCGATTCTAAAGGCTGAGAAAACGCGTTTATTTCGGGCTGAAAAACACGTTTTGAAAACTGTGCTGTTCCTGCCCTATAACTTACATGGGGGTGACCAAAGTTGCCAAAACGTGTTTATTTCTGCTGAAAAACACGTTTTGACAATTTCTGCACACTGGGTTAAAGGGCTGACTCAGTGTGCTCTTCTGAGCCAGGCAGTTACACTGTGATTCCAAGGGCTGAGAAAACGCGTTTATTTCGGGCTGAAAAACACGTTTTGAAAACTGTGCTGTTCCTGCCCTATAACTTACATGGGGGTGACCAAAGTTGCCAAAACGTGTTCATTTCTGCTGAAAAACACGTTTTGACAATTTCTGCACACTGGGGTTAAGGGCTGACTCACTGTGCTCTTCTGAGCCAGGCAGTTACACTGTGATTCCAAGGGCTGAGAAAACGCGTTTATTTCGGGCTGAAAAACACGTTTTGAAAACTGTGCTGTTCCTGCCCTATAACTTACATGGTGGTGACCAAAGTTGCCAGAACGTGTTTATTTTTGCTGAAAAACACGTTTTGACAATTTCTGCACACTGGGGTTAAGGGCTGACTCAGTGTGCTCTTCTGAGCCAGGCAGTTACATTGTGATTCCAAGGGCTGAGAAAACGCGTTTATTTCGGGCTGAAAAACACGTTTTGAAAACTGTGCTGTTCCTGCCCTATAACTTACATGGGGGTGACCAAAGTTGCCAAAACGTGTTTATTTCTGCTGAAAAACACGTTTTGACAATTTCTGCACACTGGGGTTAAGGGCTGACTCAGTGTGCTCTTCTGAGCCAGGCAGTTACACTGTGATTCCAAGGGCTGAGAAAACGCGTTTATTTCGGGCTGAAAAACACGTTTTGAAAACTGTGCTGTTCCTGCCCTATAAGTTACATGGTGGTGACCAAAGTTGCCAAAACGTGTTTATTTCTGCTGAAAAACACGTTTTGACAATTTCTGCACACTGGGGTTAAGGGCTGACTCAGTGTGCTCTTCTGAGCCAGGCAGTTACACTGTGATTCCAAGGGCTGAGAAAACGCGTTTATTTCGGGCTGAAAAACACGTTTTGAAAAGTGTGCTGTTCCTGCCCTATAACTTACATGGGAGTGACCAAAGTTGCCAAAACGTGTTTATTTCTGCTGAAAAACACGTTTTGACAATTTCTGCACACTGGGGTTAAGGGCTGACTCACTGTGCTCTTCTGAGCCAGGCAGTTACACTGCGATTCTAAAGGCTGAGAAAACGCGTTTATTTCGGGCTGAAAAACACGTTTTGAAAACTGTGCTGTTCCTGCCCTATAACTTACATGGGGGTGACCAAAGTTGCCAAAACGTGTTTATTTCTGCTGAAAAACACGTTTTGACAATTTCTGCACACTGGGGTTAAGGGCTGACTCAGTGTGCTCTTCTGAGCCAGGCAGTTACACTGTGATTCCAAGGGATGAGAAAACGCGTTTATTTCGGGCTGAAAAACACGTTTTGAAAACTGTGCTGTTCCTGCCCTATAACTTACATGGGGGTGACCAAAGTTGCCAAAACGTGTTTATTTCTGCTGAAAAACACGTTTTGACAATATGTGCACACTGGGGTTAAGGCTGAGTCAGTGTGCTCTTCTGAGCCAGGCAGTTACACTGCGATTCTAAGGGCTGAGAAAACGTGTTTATTTCGGGCTGAAAAACACGTTTTGAAAACTGAGCTGTTCCTGCCCTATAACTTACATGGGGGTGACCAAAGTTGCCAAAACGTGTTTATTTCTGCTGAAAAACACGTTTTGACAATTTCTGCACACTGGGGTTAAGGGCTGACTCAGTGTGTTCTTCTGAGCCAGGCAGTTACACTGTGATTCCAAGGGCTGAGAAAACGCGTTTATTTCGGGCTGAAAAACACGTTTTGAAAACTGTGCTGTTCCTGCCCTATAACTTACATGGGGGTGACCAAAGTTGCCAAAACGTGTTTATTTCTGCTGAAAAACACGTTTTGACAATTTCTGCACACTGGGGTTAAGGGCTGACTCACTGTGCTCTTCTGAGCCAGGCAGTTACACTGCGATTCTAAGGGCTGAGAAAACGCGTTTATTTCGGGCTGAAAAACACGTTTTGAAAAGTGTGCTGTTCCTGCCCTATAACTTACATGGGGGTGACCAAAGTTGCCAAAACGTGTTTATTTCTGCTGAAAAACACGTTTTGACAATTTCTGCACACTGGGGTTAAGGGCTGACTCAGTGTGCTCTTCTGAGCCAGGCAGTTACACTGTGATTCCAAGGGCTGAGAAAACGCGTTTATTTCGGGCTGAAAAACACGTTTTGAAAACTGTGCTGTTCCTGCCCTATAACTTACATGGGGGTGACCAAAGTTGCCAAAACGTGTTTATTTCTGCTGAAAAACACGTTTTGACAATTTCTGCACACTGGGGTTAAGGGCTGAGTCAGTGTGCTCTTCTGAGCCAGGCAGTTACACTGTGATTCCAAGGGCTGAGAAAACGCGTTTATTTCGGGCTGAAAAACACGTTTTGAAAACTGTGCTGTTCCTGCCCTATAAGTTACATGGTGGTGACCAAAGTTGCCAAAACGTGTTTATTTCTGCTGAAAAACACGTTTTGACAACTTCTGCACACTGGGGTTAAGGGCTGACTCAGTGTGCTCTTCTGAGCCAGGCAGTTACACTGTGATTCCAAGGGCTGAGAAAACGCGTTTATTTCGGGCTGAAAAACACGTTTTGAAAACTGTGCTGTTCCTGCCCTATAACTTACATGGGGGTGACCAAAGTTGCCAAAACGTGTTTATTTCTGCTGAAAAACACGTTTTGACAATTTCTGCACACTGGGGTTAAGGGCTGACTCACTGTGCTCTTCTGAGCCAGGCAGTTACACTGCGATTCTAAGGGCTGAGAAAACGCGATTATTTCGGGCTGAAAAACACGTTTTGAAAAGTGAGCTGTTCCTGCCCTATAACTTACATGAGGGTGACCAAAGTTGCCAAAACGTGTTTATTTCTGCTGAAAAACACGTTTTGACAATTTCTGCACACTGGGGTTAAGGGCTGACTCACTGTGCTCTTCTGAGCCAGGCAGTTACACTGCGATTCTAAAGG
This sequence comes from Atractosteus spatula, assembly GCF_055471065.1. Lineage (NCBI taxonomy): Eukaryota > Metazoa > Chordata > Actinopteri > Semionotiformes > Lepisosteidae > Atractosteus > Atractosteus spatula. The sequence continues at coordinate 17,886,935 of NC_142716.1, read as the reverse complement.
CTGAGAAAACGCGTTTATTTCGGGCTGAAAAACACGTTTTGAAAAGTGTGCTGTTCCTGCCCTATAACTTACATGGGGGTGACCAAAGTTGCCAAAACGTGTTTATTTCTGCTGAAAAACACGTTTTGACAATTTCTGCACACTGGGGTTAAGGGCTGACTCAGTGTGCTCTTCTGAGCCAGGCAGTTACACTGTGATTCCAAGGGCTGAGAAAACGCGTTTATTTCGGGCTGAAAAACACGTTTTGAAAACTGTGCTGTTCCTGCCCTATAACTTACATGGGGGTGACCAAAGTTGCCAAAACGTGTTTATTTCTGCTGAAAAACACGTTTTGACAATTTCTGCACACTGGGGTTAAGGGCTGACTCACTGTGCTCTTCTGAGCCAGGCAGTTACACTGCGATTCTAAGGGCTGAGAAATCGCGTTTATTTCGGGCTGAAAAACACGTTTTGAAAAGTGTGCTGTTCCTGCCCTATAACTTACATGGGGGTGACCAAAGTTGCCAAAACGTGTTTATTTCTGCTGAAAAACACGTTTTGACAATTTCTGCACACTGGGGTTAAGGGCTGACTCACTGTGCTCTTCTGAGCCAGGCAGTTACACTGCGATTCTAAAGGCTGAGAAAACGCGTTTATTTCGGGCTGAAAAACACGTTTTGAAAAGTGTGCTGTTCCTGCCCTATAACTTACATGGGGGTGACCAAAGTTGCCAAAACGTGTTTATTTCTGCTGAAAAACACGTTTTGACAATTTCTGCACACTGGGGTTAAGGGCTGACTCAGTGTGCTCTTCTGAGCCAGGCAGTTACACTGTGATTCCAAGGGATGAGAAAACGCGTTTATTTCGGGCTGAAAAACACGTTTTGAAAACTGTGCTGTTCCTGCCCTATAACTTACATGGGGGTGACCAAAGTTGCCAAAACGTGTTTATTTCTGCTGAAAAACACGTTTTGACAATATGTGCACACTGGGGTTAAGGGCTGACTCACTGTGCTCTTCTGAGCCAGGCAGTTACACTGCGATTCTAAGGGCTGAGAAAACGCGTTTATTTCGGGCTGAAAAACACGTTTTGAAATCTGTGCTGTTCCTGCCCTATAACTTACATGGGGGTGACCAAAGTTGCCAAAACGTGTTTATTTCTGCTGAAAAACACGTTTTGACAATTTCTGCACACTGGGGTTAAGGGCTGACTCAGTGTGCTCTTCTGAGCCAGGCAGTTACAATGTGATTCCAAGGGCTGAGAAAACGTGTTTATTTCGGGCTGAAAAACACGTTTTGAAAACTGAGCTGTTCCTGCCCTATAACTTACATGGGGGTGACCAAAGTTGCCAAAACGTGTTTATTTCTGCTGAAAAACACGTTTTGACAATTTCTGCACACTGGGGTTAAGGGCTGACTCAGTGTGCTCTTCTGAGCCAGGCAGTTACACTGTGATTCCAAGGGCTGAGAAAACGCGTTTATTTCGGGCTGAAAAACACGTTTTGAAAACTGTGCTGTTCCTGCCCTATAACTTACATGGGGGTGACCAAAGTTGCCAAAACGTGTTCATTTCTGCTGAAAAACACGTTTTGACAATTTCTGCACACTGGGGTTAAGGGCTGACTCACTCTGCTCTTCTGAGCCAGGCAGTTACACTGCGATTCTAAGGGCTGAGAAAACGCGTTTATTTCGGGCTGAAAAACACGTTTTGAAAAGTGTGCTGTTCCTGCCCTATAACTTACATGGGGGTGACCAAAGTTGCCAAAACGTGTTTATTTCTGCTGAAAAACACGTTTTGACAATTTCTGCACACTGGGGTTAAGGGCTGACTCACTGTGCTCTTCTGAGCCAGGCAGTTACACTGCGATTCTAAAGGCTGAGAAAACGCGTTTATTTCGGGCTGAAAAACACGTTTTGAAAAGTGTGCTGTTCCTGCCCTATAACTTACATGGGGGTGACCAAAGTTGCCAAAACGTGTTTATTTCTGCTGAAAAACACGTTTTGACAATTTCTGCACACTGGGGTTAAGGGCTGACTCAGTGTGCTCTTCTGAGCCAGGCAGTTACACTGTGATTCCAAGGGCTGAGAAAACGCGTTTATTTCGGGCTGAAAAACACGTTTTGAAAACTGTGCTGTTCCTGCCCTATAACTTACATGGGGGTGACCAAAGTTGCCAAAACGTGTTTATTTCTGCTGAAAAACACGTTTTGACAATATGTGCACACTGGGGTTAAGGGCTGACTCACTGTGCTCTTCTGAGCCTGGCAGTTACACTGCGATTCTAAGGGCTGAGAAAACGCGTTTATTTCGGGCTGAAAAACACGTTTTGAAAAGTGTGCTGTTCCTGCCCTATAACTTACATGGGGGTGACCAAAGTTGCCAAAACGTGTTTATTTCTGCTGAAAAACACGTTTTGACAATTTCTGCACACTGGGGTTAAGGGCTGTCTCAACTGTGCTCTTCTGAGCCAGACAGTTACACTGCGATTCTAAAGGCTGAGAAAACGCGTTTATTTCGGGCTGAAAAACACGTTTTGAAAACTGTGCTGTTCCTGCCCTATAACTTACATGGGGGTGACCAAAGTTGCCAAAACGTGTTTATTTCTGCTGAAAAACACGTTTTGACAATTTCTGCACACTGGGTTAAAGGGCTGACTCAGTGTGCTCTTCTGAGCCAGGCAGTTACACTGTGATTCCAAGGGCTGAGAAAACGTGTTTATTTCGGGCTGAAAAACACGTTTTGAAAACTGAGCTGTTCCTGCCCTATAACTTACATGGGGGTGACCAAAGTTGCCAAAACGTGTTTATTTCTGCTGAAAAACACGTTTTGACAATTTCTGCACACTGGGGTTAAGGGCTGACTCAGTGTGTTCTTCTGAGCCAGGCAGTTACACTGTGATTCCAAGGGCTGAGAAAACGCGTTTATTTCGGGCTGAAAAACACGTTTTGAAAACTGTGCTGTTCCTGCCCTATAACTTACATGGGGGTGACCAAAGTTGCCAAAACGTGTTTATTTCTGCTGAAAAACACGTTTTGACAATTTCTGCACACTGGGGTTAAGGGCTGACTCACTGTGCTCTTCTGAGCCAGGCAGTTACACTGCGATTCTAAGGGCTGAGAAATCGCGTTTATTTCGGGCTGAAAAACACGTTTTGAAAAGTGTGCTGTTCCTGCCCTATAACTTACATGGGGGTGACCAAAGTTGCCAAAACGTGTTTATTTCTGCTGAAAAACACGTTTTGACAATTTCTGCACACTGGGGTTAAGGGCTGACTCACTGTGCTCTTCTGAGCCAGGCAGTTACACTGCGATTCTAAAGGCTGAGAAAACGCGTTTATTTCGGGCTGAAAAACACGTTTTGAAAAGTGTGCTGTTCCTGCCCTATAACTTACATGGGGGTGACCAAAGTTGCCAAAACGTGTTTATTTCTGCTGAAAAACACGTTTTGACAATTTCTGCACACTGGGGTTAAGGGCTGACTCAGTGTGCTCTTCTGAGCCAGGCAGTTACACTGTGATTCCAAGGGCTGAGAAAACGCGTTTATTTCGGGCTGAAAAACACGTTTTGAAAACTGTGCTGTTCCTGCCCTATAACTTACATGGGGGTGACCAAAGTTGCCAAAACGTGTTTATTTCTGCTGAAAAACACGTTTTGACAATATGTGCACACTGGGGTTAAGGGCTGACTCACTGTGCTCTTCTGAGCCAGGCAGTTACACTGCGATTCTAAGGGCTGAGAAAACGCGTTTATTTCGGGCTGAAAAACACGTTTTGAAATCTGTGCTGTTCCTGCCCTATAACTTACATGGGGGTGACCAAAGTTGCCAAAACGTGTTTATTTCTGCTGAAAAACACGTTTTGACAATTTCTGCACACTGGGGTTAAGGGCTGACTCAGTGTGTTCTTCTGAGCCAGGCAGTTACACTGTGATTCCAAGGGCTGAGAAAACGCGTTTATTTCGGGCTGAAAAACACGTTTTGAAAACTGTGCTGTTCCTGCCCTATAACTTACATGGGGGTGACCAAAGTTGCCAAAACGTGTTTATTTCTGCTGAAAAACACGTTTTGACAATTTCTGCACACTGGGGTTAAGGGCTGACTCAGTGTGTTCTTCTGAGCCTGGCAGTTACACTGTGATTCCAAGGGCTGAGAAAACGCGTTTATTTCGGGCTGAAAAACACGTTTTGAAAACTGTGCTGTTCCTGCCCTATAACTTACATGGGGGTGACCAAAGTTGCCAAAACGTGTTTATTTCTGCTGAAAAACACGTTTTGACAATTTCTGCACACTGGGGTTAAGGGCTGACTCAGTGTGCTCTTCTGAGCCAGGCAGTTACACTGTGATTCCAAGGGCTGAGAAAACGCGTTTATTTCGGGCTGAAAAACACGTTTTGAAAACTGTGCTGTTCCTGCCCTATAACTTACATGGGGGTGACCAAAGTTGCCAAAACGTGTTTATTTCTGCTGAAAAACACGTTTTGACAATTTCTGCACACTGGGGTTAAGGGCTGACTCACTGTGCTCTTCTGAGCCAGGCAGTTACACTGCGATTCTAAGGGCTGAGAAAACGCGTTTATTTCGGGCTGAAAAACACGTTTTGAAAAGTGTGCTGTTCCTGCCCTATAACTTACATGGGGGTGACCAAAGTTGCCAAAACGTGTTTATTTCTGCTGAAAAACACGTTTTGACAATTTCTGCACACTGGGGTTAAGGGCTGACTCACTGTGCTCTTCTGAGCCAGGCAGTTACACTGCGATTCTAAAGGCTGAGAAAACGCGTTTATTTCGGGCTGAAAAACACGTTTTGAAAAGTGTGCTGTTCCTGCCCTATAACTTACATGGGGGTGACCAAAGTTGCCAAAACGTGTTTATTTCTGCTGAAAAACACGTTTTGACAATTTCTGCACACTGGGGTTAAGGGCTGACTCAGTGTGCTCTTCTGAGCCAGGCAGTTACACTGTGATTCCAAGGGCTGAGAAAACGCGTTTATTTCGGGCTGAAAAACACGTTTTGAAAACTGTGCTGTTCCTGCCCTATAACTTACATGGGGGTGACCAAAGTTGCCAAAACGTGTTTATTTCTGCTGAAAAACACGTTTTGACAATTTCTGCACACTGGGGTTAAGGGCTGACTCACTGTGCTCTTCTGAGCCAGGCAGTTACACTGCGATTCTAAAGGCTGAGAAAACGCGTTTATTTCGGGCTGAAAAACACGTTTTGAAAAGTGAGCTGTTCCTGCCCTATAACTTACATGGGGGTGACCAAAGTTGCCAAAACGTGTTTATTTCTGCTGAAAAACACGTTTTGACAATTTCTGCACACTGGGGTTAAGGGCTGACTCACTGTGCTCTTCTGAGCCAGGCAGTTACACTGCGATTCTAAGGGCTGAGAAAACGCGTTTATTTCGGGCTGAAAAACACGTTTTGAAATCTGTGCTGTTCCTGCCCTATAAGTTACATGGGGGTGACCAAAGTTGCCAAAACGTGTTTATTTCTGCTGAAAAACACGTTTTGACAATTTCTGCACACTGGGGTTAAGGGCTGAGTCAGTGTGCTCTTCTGAGCCAGGCAGTTACACTGTGATTCCAAGGGCTGAGAAAACGCGTTTATTTCGGGCTGAAAAACACGTTTTGAAAAGTGTGCTGTTCCTGCCCTATAACTTACATGGGGGTGACCAAAGTTGCCAAAACGTGTTTATTTCTGCTGAAAAACACGTTTTGACAATTTCTGCACACTGGGGTTAAGGGCTGACTCAGTGTGCTCTTCTGAGCCAGGCAGTTACAATGTGATTCCAAGGGCTGAGAAAACGTGTTTATTTCGGGCTGAAAAACACGATTTGAAAACTGAGCTGTTCCTGCCCTATAACTTACATGGGGGTGACCAAAGTTGCCAAAACGTGTTTATTTCTGCTGAAAAACACGTTTTGACAATTTCTGCACACTGGGGTTAAGGGCTGACTCAGTGTGCTCTTCTGAGCCAGGCAGTTACACTGTGATTCCAAGGGCTGAGAAAACGCGTTTATTTAGGGCTGAAAAACACGTTTTGAAAACTGTGCTGTTCCTGCCCTATAACTTACATGGGGGTGACCAAAGTTGCCAAAACGTGTTTATTTCTGCTGAAAAACACGTTTTGACAATTTCTGCACACTGGGGTTAAGGGCTGACTCACTGTGCTCTTCTGAGCCAGGCAGTTACACTGCGATTCTAAGGGCTGAGAAAACGCGTTTATTTCGGGCTGAAAAACACGTTTTGAAAAGTGTGCTGTTCCTGCCCTATAACTTACATGGGGGTGACCAAAGTTGCCAAAACGTGTTTATTTCTGCTGAAAAACACGTTTTGACAATTTCTGCACACTGGGGTTAAGGGCTGACTCACTGTGCTCTTCTGAGCCAGGCAGTTACACTGCGATTCTAAAGGCTGAGAAAACGCGTTTATTTCGGGCTGAAAAACACGTTTTGAAAAGTGTGCTGTTCCTGCCCTATAACTTACATGGGGGTGACCAAAGTTGCCAAAACGTGTTTATTTCTGCTGAAAAACACGTTTTGACAATTTCTGCACACTGGGGTTAAGGGCTGACTCAGTGTGCTCTTCTGAGCCAGGCAGTTACACTGTGATTCCAAGGGCTGAGAAAACGCGTTTATTTCGGGCTGAAAAACACGTTTTGAAAACTGTGCTGTTCCTGCCCTATAACTTACATGGGGGTGACCAAAGTTGCCAAAACGTGTTTATTTCTGCTGAAAAACACGTTTTGACAATTTCTGCACACTGGGGTTAAGGGCTGACTCACTGTGCTCTTCTGAGCCAGGCAGTTACACTGCGATTCTAAAGGCTGAGAAAACGCGTTTATTTCGGGCTGAAAAACACGTTTTGAAAAGTGAGCTGTTCCTGCCCTATAACTTACATGGGGGTGACCAAAGTTGCCAAAACGTGTTTATTTCTGCTGAAAAACACGTTTTGACAATTTCTGCACACTGGGGTTAAGGGCTGACTCACTGTGCTCTTCTGAGCCAGGCAGTTACACTGCGATTCTAAGGGCTGAGAAAACGCGTTTATTTCGGGCTGAAAAACACGTTTTGAAATCTGTGCTGTTCCTGCCCTATAAGTTACATGGGGGTGACCAAAGTTGCCAAAACGTGTTTATTTCTGCTGAAAAACACGTTTTGACAATTTCTGCACACTGGGGTTAAGGGCTGAGTCAGTGTGCTCTTCTGAGCCAGGCAGTTACACTGTGATTCCAAGGGCTGAGAAAAAGCGTTTATTTCGGGCTGAAAAACACGTTTTGAAAACTGTGCTGTTCCTGCCCTATAAGTTACATGGTGGTGACCAAAGTTGCCAAAACTTGTTTATTTCTGCTGAAAAACACGTTTTGACAACTTCTGCACACTGGGGTTAAGGGCTGACTCAGTGTGCTCTTCTGAGCCAGGCAGTTACACTGCGATTCTAAGGGCTGAGAAAACGCGATTATTTCGGGCTGAAAAACACGTTTTGAAAAGTGTGCTGTTCCTGCCCTATAACTTACATGGGGGTGACCAAAGTTGCCAAAACGTGTTTATTTCTGCTGAAAAACACGTTTTGACAATTTCTGCACACTGGGGTTAAGGGCTGACTCACTGTGCTCTTCTGAGCCAGGCAGTTACACTGCGATTCTAAAGGCTGAGAAAACGCGTTTATTTCGGGCTGAAAAACACGTTTTGAAAACTGTGCTGTTCCTGCCCTATAACTTACATGGGGGTGACCAAAGTTGCCAAAACGTGTTTATTTCTGCTGAAAAACACGTTTTGACAATTTCTGCACACTGGGGTTAAGGGCTGACTCAGTGTGCTCTTCTGAGCCAGGCAGTTACACTGTGATTCCAAGGGCTGAGAAAACGCGTTTATTTCGGGCTGAAAAACACGTTTTGAAAAGTGTGCTGTTCCTGCCCTATAACTTACATGGGGGTGACCAAAGTTGCCAAAACGTGTTTATTTCTGCTGAAAAACACGTTTTGACAATTTCTGCACACTGGGGTTAAGGGCTGACTCACTGTGCTCTTCTGAGCCAGGCAGTTACACTGTGATTCCAATGGCTGAGAAAACGCGTTTATTTCGGGCTGAAAAACACGTTTTGAAAACTGTGCTGTTCCTGCCCTATAACTTACATGGTGGTGACCAAAGTTGCCAGAACGTGTTTATTTTTGCTGAAAAACACGTTTTGACAATTTCTGCACACTGGGGTTAAGGGCTGACTCAGTGTGCTCTTCTGAGCCAGGCAGTTACACTGTGATTCCAAGGGCTGAGAAAACGCGTTTATTTCGGGCTGAAAAACACGTTTTGAAAACTGTGCTGTTCCTGCCCTATAACTTACATGGGGGTGACCAAAGTTGCCAAAACGTGTTTATTTCTGCTGAAAAACACGTTTTGACAATTTCTGCACACTGGGGTTAAGGGCTGACTCACTGTGCTCTTCTGAGCCAGGCAGTTACACTGCGATTCTAAGGGCTGAGAAAACGCGTTTATTTCGGGTTGAAAAACACGTTTTGAAAAGTGTGCTGTTCCTGCCCTATAACTTACATGGGGGTGACCAAAGTTGCCAAAACGTGTTTATTTCTGCTGAAAAACACGTTTTGACAATTTCTGCACACTGGGGTTAAGGGCTGACTCACTGTGCTCTTCTGAGCCAGGCAGTTACACTGCGATTCTAAAGGCTGAGAAAACGCGTTTATTTCGGGCTGAAAAACACGTTTTGAAAAGTGTGCTGTTCCTGCCCTATAACTTACATGGGGGTGACCAAAGTTGCCAAAACGTGTTTATTTCTGCTGAAAAACACGTTTTGACAATTTCTGCACACTGGGGTTAAGGGCTGACTCACTGTGCTCTTCTGAGCCAGGCAGTTACACTGCGATTCTAAAGGCTGAGAAAACGCGTTTATTTCGGGCTGAAAAACACGTTTTGAAAAGTGTGCTGTTCCTGCCCTATAACTTACATGGGGGTGACCAAAGTTGCCAAAACGTGTTTATTTCTGCTGAAAAACACGTTTTGACAATTTCTGCACACTGGGGTTAAGGGCTGACTCAGTGTGCTCTTCTGAGCCAGGCAGTTACACTGTGATTCCAAGGGCTGAGAAAACGCGTTTATTTCGGGCTGAAAAACACGTTTTGAAAACTGTGCTGTTCCTGCCCTATAACTTACATGGGGGTGACCAAAGTTGCCAAAACGTGTTCATTTCTGCTGAAAAACACGTTTTGACAATTTCTGCACACTGGGGTTAAGGGCTGACTCACTGTGCTCTTCTGAGCCAGGCAGTTACACTGTGATTCCAAGGGCTGAGAAAACGCGTTTATTTCGGGCTGAAAAACACGTTTTGAAAACTGTGCTGTTCCTGCCCTATAACTTACATGGTGGTGACCAAAGTTGCCAGAACGTGTTTATTTTTGCTGAAAAACACGTTTTGACAATTTCTGCACACTGGGGTTAAGGGCTGACTCAGTGTGCTCTTCTGAGCCAGGCAGTTACATTGTGATTCCAAGGGCTGAGAAAACGCGTTTATTTCGGGCTGAAAAACACGTTTTGAAAACTGTGCTGTTCCTGCCCTATAACTTACATGGGGGTGACCAAAGTTGCCAAAACGTGTTTATTTCTGCTGAAAAACACGTTTTGACAATTTCTGCACACTGGGGTTAAGGGCTGACTCAGTGTGCTCTTCTGAGCCAGGCAGTTACACTGTGATTCCAAGGGCTGAGAAAACGCGTTTATTTCGGGCTGAAAAACACGTTTTGAAAACTGTGCTGTTCCTGCCCTATAAGTTACATGGTGGTGACCAAAGTTGCCAAAACGTGTTTATTTCTGCTGAAAAACACGTTTTGACAATTTCTGCACACTGGGGTTAAGGGCTGACTCAGTGTGCTCTTCTGAGCCAGGCAGTTACACTGTGATTCCAAGGGCTGAGAAATCGCGTTTATTTCGGGCTGAAAAACACGTTTTGAAAAGTGTGCTGTTCCTGCCCTATAACTTACATGGGGGTGACCAAAGTTGCCAAAACGTGTTTATTTCTGCTGAAAAACACGTTTTGACAATTTCTGCACACTGGGGTTAAGGGCTGACTCACTGTGCTCTTCTGAGCCAGGCAGTTACACTGCGATTCTAAAGGCTGAGAAAACGCGTTTATTTCGGGCTGAAAAACACGTTTTGAAAAGTGTGCTGTTCCTGCCCTATAACTTACATGGGGGTGACCAAAGTTGCCAAAACGTGTTTATTTCTGCTGAAAAACACGTTTTGACAATTTCTGCACACTGGGGTTAAGGGCTGACTCAGTGTGCTCTTCTGAGCCAGGCAGTTACACTGTGATTCCAAGGGATGAGAAAACGCGTTTATTTCGGGCTGAAAAACACGTTTTGAAATCTGTGCTGTTCCTGCCCTATAACTTACATGGGGGTGACCAAAGTTGCCAAAACGTGTTTATTTCTGCTGAAAAACACGTTTTGACAATTTCTGCACACTGGGGTTAAGGGCTGACTCAGTGTGCTCTTCTGAGCCAGGCAGTTACAATGTGATTCCAAGGGCTGAGAAAACGTGTTTATTTCGGGCTGAAAAACACGTTTTGAAAACTGAGCTGTTCCTGCCCTATAACTTACATGGGGGTGACCAAAGTTGCCAAAACGTGTTTATTTCTGCTGAAAAACACGTTTTGACAATTTCTGCACACTGGGGTTAAGGGCTGACTCAGTGTGCTCTTCTGAGCCAGGCAGTTACACTGTGATTCCAAGGGCTGAGAAAACGCGTTTATTTCGGGCTGAAAAACACGTTTTGAAAACTGTGCTGTTCCTGCCCTATAACTTACATGGGGGTGACCAAAGTTGCCAAAACGTGTTTATTTCTGCTGAAAAACACGTTTTGACAATTTCTGCACACTGGGGTTAAGGGCTGACTCACTCTGCTCTTCTGAGCCAGGCAGTTACACTGCGATTCTAAGGGCTGAGAAAACGCGTTTATTTCGGGCTGAAAAACACGTTTTGAAAAGTGTGCTGTTCCTGCCCTATAACTTACATGGGGGTGACCAAAGTTGCCAAAACGTGTTTATTTCTGCTGAAAAACACGTTTTGACAATTTCTGCACACTGGGGTTAAGGGCTGACTCACTTTGCTCTTCTGAGCCAGGCAGTTACACTGCGATTCTAAAGGCTGAGAAAACGCGTTTATTTCGGGCTGAAAAACACGTTTTGAAAAGTGTGCTGTTCCTGCCCTATAACTTACATGGGGGTGACCAAAGTTGCCAAAACGTGTTTATTTCTGCTGAAAAACACGTTTTGACAATTTCTGCACACTGGGGTTAAGGGCTGACTCAGTGTGCTCTTCTGAGCCAGGCAGTTACACTGTGATTCCAAGGGCTGAGAAAACGCGTTTATTTCGGGCTGAAAAACACGTTTTGAAAACTGTGCTGTTCCTGCCCTATAACTTACATGGGGGTGACCAAAGTTGCCAAAACGTGTTTATTTCTGCTGAAAAACACGTTTTGACAATATGTGCACACTGGGGTTAAGGGCTGACTCACTGTGCTCTTCTGAGCCTGGCAGTTACACTGCGATTCTAAGGGCTGAGAAAACGCGTTTATTTCGGGCTGAAAAACACGTTTTGAAAAGTGTGCTGTTCCTGCCCTATAACTTACATGGGGGTGACCAAAGTTGCCAAAACGTGTTTATTTCTGCTGAAAAACACGTTTTGACAATTTCTGCACACTGGGGTTAAGGGCTGTCTCAACTGTGCTCTTCTGAGCCAGACAGTTACACTGCGATTCTAAAGGCTGAGAAAACGCGTTTATTTCGGGCTGAAAAACACGTTTTGAAAACTGTGCTGTTCCTGCCCTATAACTTACATGGGGGTGACCAAAGTTGCCAAAACGTGTTTATTTCTGCTGAAAAACACGTTTTGACAATTTCTGCACACTGGGTTAAAGGGCTGACTCAGTGTGCTCTTCTGAGCCAGGCAGTTACACTGTGATTCCAAGGGCTGAGAAAACGTGTTTATTTCGGGCTGAAAAACACGTTTTGAAAACTGAGCTGTTCCTGCCCTATAACTTACATGGGGGTGACCAAAGTTGCCAAAACGTGTTTATTTCTGCTGAAAAACACGTTTTGACAATTTCTGCACACTGGGGTTAAGGGCTGACTCAGTGTGTTCTTCTGAGCCAGGCAGTTACACTGTGATTCCAAGGGCTGAGAAAACGCGTTTATTTCGGGCTGAAAAACACGTTTTGAAAACTGTGCTGTTCCTGCCCTATAACTTACATGGGGGTGACCAAAGTTGCCAAAACGTGTTTATTTCTGCTGAAAAACACGTTTTGACAATTTCTGCACACTGGGGTTAAGGGCTGACTCACTGTGCTCTTCTGAGCCAGGCAGTTACACTGCGATTCTAAGGGCTGAGAAATCGCGTTTATTTCGGGCTGAAAAACACGTTTTGAAAAGTGTGCTGTTCCTGCCCTATAACTTACATGGGGGTGACCAAAGTTGCCAAAACGTGTTTATTTCTGCTGAAAAACACGTTTTGACAATTTCTGCACACTGGGGTTAAGGGCTGACTCACTGTGCTCTTCTGAGCCAGGCAGTTACACTGCGATTCTAAAGGCTGAGAAAACGCGTTTATTTCGGGCTGAAAAACACGTTTTGAAAAGTGTGCTGTTCCTGCCCTATAACTTACATGGGGGTGACCAAAGTTGCCAAAACGTGTTTATTTCTGCTGAAAAACACGTTTTGACAATTTCTGCACACTGGGGTTAAGGGCTGACTCAGTGTGCTCTTCTGAGCCAGGCAGTTACACTGTGATTCCAAGGGCTGAGAAAACGCGTTTATTTCGGGCTGAAAAACACGTTTTGAAAACTGTGCTGTTCCTGCCCTATAACTTACATGGGGGTGACCAAAGTTGCCAAAACGTGTTTATTTCTGCTGAAAAACACGTTTTGACAATATGTGCACACTGGGGTTAAGGGCTGACTCACTGTGCTCTTCTGAGCCAGGCAGTTACACTGCGATTCTAAGGGCTGAGAAAACGCGTTTATTTCGGGCTGAAAAACACGTTTTGAAATCTGTGCTGTTCCTGCCCTATAACTTACATGGGGGTGACCAAAGTTGCCAAAACGTGTTTATTTCTGCTGAAAAACACGTTTTGACAATTTCTGCACACTGGGGTTAAGGGCTGACTCAGTGTGTTCTTCTGAGCCAGGCAGTTACACTGTGATTCCAAGGGCTGAGAAAACGCGTTTATTTCGGGCTGAAAAACACGTTTTGAAAACTGTGCTGTTCCTGCCCTATAACTTACATGGGGGTGACCAAAGTTGCCAAAACGTGTTTATTTCTGCTGAAAAACACGTTTTGACAATTTCTGCACACTGGGGTTAAGGGCTGACTCAGTGTGTTCTTCTGAGCCTGGCAGTTACACTGTGATTCCAAGGGCTGAGAAAACGCGTTTATTTCGGGCTGAAAAACACGTTTTGAAAACTGTGCTGTTCCTGCCCTATAACTTACATGGGGGTGACCAAAGTTGCCAAAACGTGTTTATTTCTGCTGAAAAACACGTTTTGACAATTTCTGCACACTGGGGTTAAGGGCTGACTCAGTGTGCTCTTCTGAGCCAGGCAGTTACACTGTGATTCCAAGGGCTGAGAAAACGCGTTTATTTCGGGCTGAAAAACACGTTTTGAAAACTGTGCTGTTCCTGCCCTATAACTTACATGGGGGTGACCAAAGTTGCCAAAACGTGTTTATTTCTGCTGAAAAACACGTTTTGACAATTTCTGCACACTGGGGTTAAGGGCTGACTCACTGTGCTCTTCTGAGCCAGGCAGTTACACTGCGATTCTAAGGGCTGAGAAAACGCGTTTATTTCGGGCTGAAAAACACGTTTTGAAAAGTGTGCTGTTCCTGCCCTATAACTTACATGGGGGTGACCAAAGTTGCCAAAACGTGTTTATTTCTGCTGAAAAACACGTTTTGACAATTTCTGCACACTGGGGTTAAGGGCTGACTCACTGTGCTCTTCTGAGCCAGGCAGTTACACTGCGATTCTAAAGGCTGAGAAAACGCGTTTATTTCGGGCTGAAAAACACGTTTTGAAAAGTGTGCTGTTCCTGCCCTATAACTTACATGGGGGTGACCAAAGTTGCCAAAACGTGTTTATTTCTGCTGAAAAACACGTTTTGACAATTTCTGCACACTGGGGTTAAGGGCTGACTCAGTGTGCTCTTCTGAGCCAGGCAGTTACACTGTGATTCCAAGGGCTGAGAAAACGCGTTTATTTCGGGCTGAAAAACACGTTTTGAAAACTGTGCTGTTCCTGCCCTATAACTTACATGGGGGTGACCAAAGTTGCCAAAACGTGTTTATTTCTGCTGAAAAACACGTTTTGACAATTTCTGCACACTGGGGTTAAGGGCTGACTCACTGTGCTCTTCTGAGCCAGGCAGTTACACTGCGATTCTAAAGGCTGAGAAAACGCGTTTATTTCGGGCTGAAAAACACGTTTTGAAAAGTGAGCTGTTCCTGCCCTATAACTTACATGGGGGTGACCAAAGTTGCCAAAACGTGTTTATTTCTGCTGAAAAACACGTTTTGACAATTTCTGCACACTGGGGTTAAGGGCTGACTCACTGTGCTCTTCTGAGCCAGGCAGTTACACTGCGATTCTAAGGGCTGAGAAAACGCGTTTATTTCGGGCTGAAAAACACGTTTTGAAATCTGTGCTGTTCCTGCCCTATAAGTTACATGGGGGTGACCAAAGTTGCCAAAACGTGTTTATTTCTGCTGAAAAACACGTTTTGACAATTTCTGCACACTGGGGTTAAGGGCTGAGTCAGTGTGCTCTTCTGAGCCAGGCAGTTACACTGTGATTCCAAGGGCTGAGAAAACGCGTTTATTTCGGGCTGAAAAACACGTTTTGAAAAGTGTGCTGTTCCTGCCCTATAACTTACATGGGGGTGACCAAAGTTGCCAAAACGTGTTTATTTCTGCTGAAAAACACGTTTTGACAATTTCTGCACACTGGGGTTAAGGGCTGACTCAGTGTGCTCTTCTGAGCCAGGCAGTTACAATGTGATTCCAAGGGCTGAGAAAACGTGTTTATTTCGGGCTGAAAAACACGATTTGAAAACTGAGCTGTTCCTGCCCTATAACTTACATGGGGGTGACCAAAGTTGCCAAAACGTGTTTATTTCTGCTGAAAAACACGTTTTGACAATTTCTGCACACTGGGGTTAAGGGCTGACTCAGTGTGCTCTTCTGAGCCAGGCAGTTACACTGTGATTCCAAGGGCTGAGAAAACGCGTTTATTTAGGGCTGAAAAACACGTTTTGAAAACTGTGCTGTTCCTGCCCTATAACTTACATGGGGGTGACCAAAGTTGCCAAAACGTGTTTATTTCTGCTGAAAAACACGTTTTGACAATTTCTGCACACTGGGGTTAAGGGCTGACTCACTGTGCTCTTCTGAGCCAGGCAGTTACACTGCGATTCTAAGGGCTGAGAAAACGCGTTTATTTCGGGCTGAAAAACACGTTTTGAAAAGTGTGCTGTTCCTGCCCTATAACTTACATGGGGGTGACCAAAGTTGCCAAAACGTGTTTATTTCTGCTGAAAAACACGTTTTGACAATTTCTGCACACTGGGGTTAAGGGCTGACTCACTGTGCTCTTCTGAGCCAGGCAGTTACACTGCGATTCTAAAGGCTGAGAAAACGCGTTTATTTCGGGCTGAAAAACACGTTTTGAAAAGTGTGCTGTTCCTGCCCTATAACTTACATGGGGGTGACCAAAGTTGCCAAAACGTGTTTATTTCTGCTGAAAAACACGTTTTGACAATTTCTGCACACTGGGGTTAAGGGCTGACTCAGTGTGCTCTTCTGAGCCAGGCAGTTACACTGTGATTCCAAGGGCTGAGAAAACGCGTTTATTTCGGGCTGAAAAACACGTTTTGAAAACTGTGCTGTTCCTGCCCTATAACTTACATGGGGGTGACCAAAGTTGCCAAAACGTGTTTATTTCTGCTGAAAAACACGTTTTGACAATTTCTGCACACTGGGGTTAAGGGCTGACTCACTGTGCTCTTCTGAGCCAGGCAGTTACACTGCGATTCTAAGGGCCGAGAAAACGCGTTTATTTCGGGCTGAAAAACACGTTTTGAAAAGTGTGCTGTTCCTGCCCTATAACTTACATGGGGGTGACCAAAGTTGCCAAAACGTGTTTATTTCTGCTGAAAAACACGTTTTGACAATTTCTGCACACTGGGGTTAAGGGCTGACTCACTGTGCTCTTCTGAGCCAGGCAGTTACACTGCGATTCTAAAGGCTGAGAAAACGCGTTTATTTCGGGCTGAAAAACACGTTTTGAAAAGTGTGCTGTTCCTGCCCTATAACTTACATGGGGGTGACCAAAGTTGCCAAAACGTGTTTATTTCTGCTGAAAAACACGTTTTGACAATTTCTGCACACTGGGGTTAAGGGCTGACTCACTGTGCTCTTCTGAGCCAGGCAGTTACACTGCGATTCTAAAGGCTGAGAAAACGCGTTTATTTCGGGCTGAAAAACACGTTTTGAAAAGTGTGCTGTTCCTGCCCTATAACTTACATGGGGGTGACCAAAGTTGCCAAAACGTGTTTATTTCTGCTGAAAAACACGTTTTGACAATTTCTGCACACTGGGGTTAAGGGCTGACTCAGTGTGCTCTTCTGAGCCAGGCAGTTACACTGTGATTCCAAGGGCTGAGAAAACGCGTTTATTTCGGGCTGAAAAACACGTTTTGAAAACTGTGCTGTTCCTGCCCTATAACTTACATGGGGGTGACCAAAGTTGCCAAAACGTGTTCATTTCTGCTGAAAAACACGTTTTGACAATTTCTGCACACTGGGGTTAAGGGCTGACTCACTGTGCTCTTCTGAGCCAGGCAGTTACACTGTGATTCCAAGGGCTGAGAAAACGCGTTTATTTCGGGCTGAAAAACACGTTTTGAAAACTGTGCTGTTCCTGCCCTATAACTTACATGGTGGTGACCAAAGTTGCCAGAACGTGTTTATTTTTGCTGAAAAACACGTTTTGACAATTTCTGCACACTGGGGTTAAGGGCTGACTCAGTGTGCTCTTCTGAGCCAGGCAGTTACATTGTGATTCCAAGGGCTGAGAAAACGCGTTTATTTCGGGCTGAAAAACACGTTTTGAAAACTGTGCTGTTCCTGCCCTATAACTTACATGGGGGTGACCAAAGTTGCCAAAACGTGTTTATTTCTGCTGAAAAACACGTTTTGACAATTTCTGCACACTGGGGTTAAGGGCTGACTCAGTGTGCTCTTCTGAGCCAGGCAGTTACACTGTGATTCCAAGGGCTGAGAAAACGCGTTTATTTCGGGCTGAAAAACACGTTTTGAAAACTGTGCTGTTCCTGCCCTATAAGTTACATGGTGGTGACCAAAGTTGCCAAAACGTGTTTATTTCTGCTGAAAAACACGTTTTGACAATTTCTGCACACTGGGGTTAAGGGCTGACTCAGTGTGCTCTTCTGAGCCAGGCAGTTACACTGTGATTCCAAGGGCTGAGAAAACGCGTTTATTTCGGGCTGAAAAACACGTTTTGAAAAGTGTGCTGTTCCTGCCCTATAACTTACATGGGAGTGACCAAAGTTGCCAAAACGTGTTTATTTCTGCTGAAAAACACGTTTTGACAATTTCTGCACACTGGGGTTAAGGGCTGACTCACTGTGCTCTTCTGAGCCAGGCAGTTACACTGCGATTCTAAAGGCTGAGAAAACGCGTTTATTTCGGGCTGAAAAACACGTTTTGAAAAGTGTGCTGTTCCTGCCCTATAACTTACATGGGGGTGACCAAAGTTGCCAAAACGTGTTTATTTCTGCTGAAAAACACGTTTTGACAATTTCTGCACACTGGGGTTAAGGGCTGACTCACTGTGCTCTTCTGAGCCAGGCAGTTACACTGTGATTCCAATGGCTGAGAAAACGCGTTTATTTCGGGCTGAAAAACACGTTTTGAAAACTGTGCTGTTCCTGCCCTATAACTTACATGGTGGTGACCAAAGTTGCCAGAACGTGTTTATTTTTGCTGAAAAACACGTTTTGACAATTTCTGCACACTGGGGTTAAGGGCTGACTCAGTGTGCTCTTCTGAGCCAGGCAGTTACACTGT
The DNA here is from genome assembly GCF_055471065.1 of Atractosteus spatula. Taxonomy (NCBI): domain Eukaryota; kingdom Metazoa; phylum Chordata; class Actinopteri; order Semionotiformes; family Lepisosteidae; genus Atractosteus; species Atractosteus spatula. The sequence goes on along the minus strand of NC_142716.1, from coordinate 17,868,816 downwards.
GATTCCAAGGGCTGAGAAAACGCGTTTATTTCGGGCTGAAAAACACGTTTTGAAAACTGTGCTGTTCCTGCCCTATAACTTACATGGGGGTGACCAAAGTTGCCAAAACGTGTTTATTTCTGCTGAAAAACACGTTTTGACAATTTCTGCACACTGGGGTTAAGGGCTGACTCACTGTGCTCTTCTGAGCCAGGCAGTTACACTGCGATTCTAAGGGCTGAGAAAACGCGTTTATTTCGGGCTGAAAAACACGTTTTGAAAAGTGTGCTGTTCCTGCCCTATGACTTACATGGGGGTGACCAAAGTTGCCAAAACGTGTTTATTTCTGCTGAAAAACACGTTTTGACAATTTCTGCACACTGGGGTTAAGGGCTGACTCACTGTGCTCTTCTGAGCCAGGCAGTTACACTGCGATTCTAAAGGCTGAGAAAACGCGTTTATTTCGGGCTGAAAAACACGTTTTGAAAAGTGTGCTGTTCCTGCCCTATAACTTACATGGGGGTGACCAAAGTTGCCAAAACGTGTTTATTTCTGCTGAAAAACACGTTTTGACAATTTCTGCACACTGGGGTTAAGGGCTGACTCACTGTGCTCTTCTGAGCCAGGCAGTTACACTGCGATTCTAAAGGCTGAGAAAACGCGTTTATTTCGGGCTGAAAAACACGTTTTGAAAAGTGTGCTGTTCCTGCCCTATAACTTACATGGGGGTGACCAAAGTTGCCAAAACGTGTTTATTTCTGCTGAAAAACACGTTTTGACAATTTCTGCACACTGGGGTTAAGGGCTGACTCAGTGTGCTCTTCTGAGCCAGGCAGTTACACTGTGATTCCAAGGGCTGAGAAAACGCGTTTATTTCGGGCTGAAAAACACGTTTTGAAAACTGTGCTGTTCCTGCCCTATAACTTACATGGGGGTGACCAAAGTTGCCAAAACGTGTTCATTTCTGCTGAAAAACACGTTTTGACAATTTCTGCACACTGGGGTTAAGGGCTGACTCACTGTGCTCTTCTGAGCCAGGCAGTTACACTGTGATTCCAAGGGCTGAGAAAACGCGTTTATTTCGGGCTGAAAAACACGTTTTGAAAACTGTGCTGTTCCTGCCCTATAACTTACATGGTGGTGACCAAAGTTGCCAGAACGTGTTTATTTTTGCTGAAAAACACGTTTTGACAATTTCTGCACACTGGGGTTAAGGGCTGACTCAGTGTGCTCTTCTGAGCCAGGCAGTTACATTGTGATTCCAAGGGCTGAGAAAACGCGTTTATTTCGGGCTGAAAAACACGTTTTGAAAACTGTGCTGTTCCTGCCCTATAACTTACATGGGGGTGACCAAAGTTGCCAAAACGTGTTTATTTCTGCTGAAAAACACGTTTTGACAATTTCTGCACACTGGGGTTAAGGGCTGACTCAGTGTGCTCTTCTGAGCCAGGCAGTTACACTGTGATTCCAAGGGCTGAGAAAACGCGTTTATTTCGGGCTGAAAAACACGTTTTGAAAACTGTGCTGTTCCTGCCCTATAAGTTACATGGTGGTGACCAAAGTTGCCAAAACGTGTTTATTTCTGCTGAAAAACACGTTTTGACAATTTCTGCACACTGGGGTTAAGGGCTGACTCAGTGTGCTCTTCTGAGCCAGGCAGTTACACTGTGATTCCAAGGGCTGAGAAAACGCGTTTATTTCGGGCTGAAAAACACGTTTTGAAAAGTGTGCTGTTCCTGCCCTATAACTTACATGGGAGTGACCAAAGTTGCCAAAACGTGTTTATTTCTGCTGAAAAACACGTTTTGACAATTTCTGCACACTGGGGTTAAGGGCTGACTCACTGTGCTCTTCTGAGCCAGGCAGTTACACTGCGATTCTAAAGGCTGAGAAAACGCGTTTATTTCGGGCTGAAAAACACGTTTTGAAAACTGTGCTGTTCCTGCCCTATAACTTACATGGGGGTGACCAAAGTTGCCAAAACGTGTTTATTTCTGCTGAAAAACACGTTTTGACAATTTCTGCACACTGGGGTTAAGGGCTGACTCAGTGTGCTCTTCTGAGCCAGGCAGTTACACTGTGATTCCAAGGGCTGAGAAAACGCGTTTATTTCGGGCTGAAAAACACGTTTTGAAAACTGTGCTGTTCCTGCCCTATAACTTACATGGGGGTGACCAAAGTTGCCAAAACGTGTTTATTTCTGCTGAAAAACACGTTTTGACAATTTCTGCACACTGGGGTTAAGGGCTGACTCACTGTGCTCTTCTGAGCCAGGCAGTTACACTGCGATTCTAAAGGCTGAGAAAACGCGTTTATTTCGGGCTGAAAAACACGTTTTGAAAAGTGAGCTGTTCCTGCCCTATAACTTACATGGGGGTGACCAAAGTTGCCAAAACGTGTTTATTTCTGCTGAAAAACACGTTTTGACAATTTCTGCACACTGGGGTTAAGGGCTGACTCACTGTGCTCTTCTGAGCCAGGCAGTTACACTGCGATTCTAAGGGCTGAGAAAACGCGTTTATTTCGGGCTGAAAAACACGTTTTGAAAACTGTGCTGTTCCTGCCCTATAACTTACATGGGGGTGACCAAAGTTGCCAAAACGTGTTTATTTCTGCTGAAAAACACGTTTTGACAATTTCTGCACACTGGGGTTAAGGGCTGACTCAGTGTGCTCTTCTGAGCCAGGCAGTTACACTGTGATTCCAAGGGCTGAGAAAACGCGTTTATTTCGGGCTGAAAAACACGTTTTGAAAACTGTGCTGTTCCTGCCCTATAAGTTACATGGTGGTGACCAAAGTTGCCAAAACGTGTTTATTTCTGCTGAAAAACACGTTTTGACAATTTCTGCACACTGGGGTTAAGGGCTGACTCAGTGTGCTCTTCTGAGCCAGGCAGTTACACTGTGATTCCAAGGGCTGAGAAAACGCGTTTATTTCGGGCTGAAAAACACGTTTTGAAAAGTGTGCTGTTCCTGCCCTATAACTTACATGGGAGTGACCAAAGTTGCCAAAACGTGTTTATTTCTGCTGAAAAACACGTTTTGACAATTTCTGCACACTGGGGTTAAGGGCTGACTCACTGTGCTCTTCTGAGCCAGGCAGTTACACTGCGATTCTAAAGGCTGAGAAAACGCGTTTATTTCGGGCTGAAAAACACGTTTTGAAAACTGTGCTGTTCCTGCCCTATAACTTACATGGGGGTGACCAAAGTTGCCAAAACGTGTTTATTTCTGCTGAAAAACACGTTTTGACAATTTCTGCACACTGGGGTTAAGGGCTGACTCAGTGTGCTCTTCTGAGCCAGGCAGTTACACTGTGATTCCAAGGGCTGAGAAAACGCGTTTATTTCGGGCTGAAAAACACGTTTTGAAAACTGTGCTGTTCCTGCCCTATAACTTACATGGGGGTGACCAAAGTTGCCAAAACGTGTTTATTTCTGCTGAAAAACACGTTTTGACAATTTCTGCACACTGGGGTTAAGGGCTGACTCAGTGTGCTCTTCTGAGCCAGGCAGTTACACTGTGATTCCAAGGGCTGAGAAAACGCGTTTATTTCGGGCTGAAAAACACGTTTTGAAAACTGTGCTGTTCCTGCCCTATAACTTACATGGGGGTGACCAAAGTTGCCAAAACGTGTTCATTTCTGCTGAAAAACACGTTTTGACAATTTCTGCACACTGGGGTTAAGGGCTGACTCACTGTGCTCTTCTGAGCCAGGCAGTTACACTGTGATTCCAAGGGCTGAGAAAACGCGTTTATTTCGGGCTGAAAAACACGTTTTGAAAACTGTGCTGTTCCTGCCCTATAACTTACATGGTGGTGACCAAAGTTGCCAGAACGTGTTTATTTTTGCTGAAAAACACGTTTTGACAATTTCTGCACACTGGGGTTAAGGGCTGACTCAGTGTGCTCTTCTGAGCCAGGCAGTTACATTGTGATTCCAAGGGCTGAGAAAACGCGTTTATTTCGGGCTGAAAAACACGTTTTGAAAACTGTGCTGTTCCTGCCCTATAACTTACATGGGGGTGACCAAAGTTGCCAAAACGTGTTTATTTCTGCTGAAAAACACGTTTTGACAATTTCTGCACACTGGGGTTAAGGGCTGACTCAGTGTGCTCTTCTGAGCCAGGCAGTTACACTGTGATTCCAAGGGCTGAGAAAACGCGTTTATTTCGGGCTGAAAAACACGTTTTGAAAACTGTGCTGTTCCTGCCCTATAAGTTACATGGTGGTGACCAAAGTTGCCAAAACGTGTTTATTTCTGCTGAAAAACACGTTTTGACAATTTCTGCACACTGGGGTTAAGGGCTGACTCAGTGTGCTCTTCTGAGCCAGGCAGTTACACTGTGATTCCAAGGGCTGAGAAAACGCGTTTATTTCGGGCTGAAAAACACGTTTTGAAAAGTGTGCTGTTCCTGCCCTATAACTTACATGGGGGTGACCAAAGTTGCCAAAACGTGTTTATTTCTGCTGAAAAACACGTTTTGACAATTTCTGCACACTGGGGTTAAGGGCTGACTCAGTGTGTTCTTCTGAGCCAGGCAGTTACACTGCGATTCTAAAGGCTGAGAAAACGCGTTTATTTCGGGCTGAAAAACACGTTTTGAAAAGTGTGCTGTTCCTGCCCTATAACTTACATGGGGGTGACCAAAGTTGCCAAAACGTGTTTATTTCTGCTGAAAAACACGTTTTGACAATTTCTGCACACTGGGGTTAAGGGCTGACTCACTGTGCTCTTCTGAGCCAGGCAGTTACACTGCGATTCTAAGGGCTGAGAAAACGCGTTTATTTCGGGCTGAAAAACACGTTTTGAAAAGTGTGCTGTTCCTGCCCTATAACTTACATGGGGGTGACCAAAGTTGCCAAAACGTGTTTATTTCTGCTGAAAAACACGTTTTGACAATTTCTGCACACTGGGGTTAAGGGCTGACTCAGTGTGCTCTTCTGAGCCAGGCAGTTACACTGTGATTCCAAGGGCTGAGAAAACGCGTTTATTTCGGGCTGAAAAACACGTTTTGAAAACTGTGCTGTTCCTGCCCTATAACTTACATGGGGGTGACCAAAGTTGCCAAAACGTGTTTATTTCTGCTGAAAAACACGTTTTGACAATATGTGCACACTGGGGTTAAGGCTGAGTCAGTGTGCTCTTCTGAGCCAGGCAGTTACACTGCGATTCTAAGGGCTGAGAAAACGTGTTTATTTCGGGCTGAAAAACACGTTTTGAAAACTGAGCTGTTCCTGCCCTATAACTTACATGGGGGTGACCAAAGTTGCCAAAACGTGTTTATTTCTGCTGAAAAACACGTTTTGACAATTTCTGCACACTGGGGTTAAGGGCTGACTCAGTGTGTTCTTCTGAGCCAGGCAGTTACACTGTGATTCCAAGGGCTGAGAAAACGCGTTTATTTCGGGCTGAAAAACACGTTTTGAAAACTGTGCTGTTCCTGCCCTATAACTTACATGGGGGTGACCAAAGTTGCCAAAACGTGTTTATTTCTGCTGAAAAACACGTTTTGACAATTTCTGCACACTGGGGTTAAGGGCTGACTCACTGTGCTCTTCTGAGCCAGGCAGTTACACTGCGATTCTAAGGGCTGAGAAAACGCGTTTATTTCGGGCTGAAAAACACGTTTTGAAAAGTGTGCTGTTCCTGCCCTATAACTTACATGGGGGTGACCAAAGTTGCCAAAACGTGTTTATTTCTGCTGAAAAACACGTTTTGACAATTTCTGCACACTGGGGTTAAGGGCTGACTCAGTGTGCTCTTCTGAGCCAGGCAGTTACACTGTGATTCCAAGGGCTGAGAAAACGCGTTTATTTCGGGCTGAAAAACACGTTTTGAAAACTGTGCTGTTCCTGCCCTATAACTTACATGGGGGTGACCAAAGTTGCCAAAACGTGTTTATTTCTGCTGAAAAACACGTTTTGACAATTTCTGCACACTGGGGTTAAGGGCTGAGTCAGTGTGCTCTTCTGAGCCAGGCAGTTACACTGTGATTCCAAGGGCTGAGAAAACGCGTTTATTTCGGGCTGAAAAACACGTTTTGAAAACTGTGCTGTTCCTGCCCTATAAGTTACATGGTGGTGACCAAAGTTGCCAAAACGTGTTTATTTCTGCTGAAAAACACGTTTTGACAACTTCTGCACACTGGGGTTAAGGGCTGACTCAGTGTGCTCTTCTGAGCCAGGCAGTTACACTGTGATTCCAAGGGCTGAGAAAACGCGTTTATTTCGGGCTGAAAAACACGTTTTGAAAACTGTGCTGTTCCTGCCCTATAACTTACATGGGGGTGACCAAAGTTGCCAAAACGTGTTTATTTCTGCTGAAAAACACGTTTTGACAATTTCTGCACACTGGGGTTAAGGGCTGACTCACTGTGCTCTTCTGAGCCAGGCAGTTACACTGCGATTCTAAGGGCTGAGAAAACGCGATTATTTCGGGCTGAAAAACACGTTTTGAAAAGTGAGCTGTTCCTGCCCTATAACTTACATGAGGGTGACCAAAGTTGCCAAAACGTGTTTATTTCTGCTGAAAAACACGTTTTGACAATTTCTGCACACTGGGGTTAAGGGCTGACTCACTGTGCTCTTCTGAGCCAGGCAGTTACACTGCGATTCTAAAGGCTGAGAAAACGCGTTTATTTCGGGCTGAAAAACACGTTTTGAAAACTGTGCTGTTCCTGCCCTATAACTTACATGGGGGTGACCAAAGTTGCCAAAACGTGTTTATTTCTGCTGAAAAACACGTTTTGACAATTTCTGCACACTGGGGTTAAGGGCTGACTCACTGTGCTCTTCTGAGCCAGGCAGTTACACTGTGATTCCAAGGGCTGAGAAAACGCGTTTATTTCGGGCTGAAAAACACGTTTTGAAAACTGTGCTGTTCCTGCCCTATAACTTACATGGGGGTGACCAAAGTTGCCAAAACGTGTTTATTTCTGCTGAAAAACACGTTTTGACAATTTCTGCACACTGGGGTTAAGGGCTGACTCACTGTGCTCTTCTGAGCCAGGCAGTTACACTGCGATTCTAAGGGCTGAGAAATCGCGTTTATTTCGGGCTGAAAAACACGTTTTGAAAAGTGTGCTGTTCCTGCCCTATAACTTACATGGGGGTGACCAAAGTTGCCAAAACGTGTTTATTTCTGCTGAAAAACACGTTTTGACAATTTCTGCACACTGGGGTTAAGGGCTGACTCACTGTGCTCTTCTGAGCCAGGCAGTTACACTGCGATTCTAAAGGCTGAGAAAACGCGTTTATTTCGGGCTGAAAAACACGTTTTGAAAAGTGTGCTGTTCCTGCCCTATAACTTACATGGGGGTGACCAAAGTTGCCAAAACGTGTTTATTTCTGCTGAAAAACACGTTTTGACAATTTCTGCACACTGGGGTTAAGGGCTGACTCAGTGTGCTCTTCTGAGCCAGGCAGTTACACTGTGATTCCAAGGGATGAGAAAACGCGTTTATTTCGGGCTGAAAAACACGTTTTGAAAACTGTGCTGTTCCTGCCCTATAACTTACATGGGGGTGACCAAAGTTGCCAAAACGTGTTTATTTCTGCTGAAAAACACGTTTTGACAATATGTGCACACTGGGGTTAAGGGCTGACTCACTGTGCTCTTCTGAGCCAGGCAGTTACACTGCGATTCTAAGGGCTGAGAAAACGCGTTTATTTCGGGCTGAAAAACACGTTTTGAAATCTGTGCTGTTCCTGCCCTATAACTTACATGGGGGTGACCAAAGTTGCCAAAACGTGTTTATTTCTGCTGAAAAACACGTTTTGACAATTTCTGCACACTGGGGTTAAGGGCTGACTCAGTGTGCTCTTCTGAGCCAGGCAGTTACAATGTGATTCCAAGGGCTGAGAAAACGTGTTTATTTCGGGCTGAAAAACACGTTTTGAAAACTGAGCTGTTCCTGCCCTATAACTTACATGGGGGTGACCAAAGTTGCCAAAACGTGTTTATTTCTGCTGAAAAACACGTTTTGACAATTTCTGCACACTGGGGTTAAGGGCTGACTCAGTGTGCTCTTCTGAGCCAGGCAGTTACACTGTGATTCCAAGGGCTGAGAAAACGCGTTTATTTCGGGCTGAAAAACACGTTTTGAAAACTGTGCTGTTCCTGCCCTATAACTTACATGGGGGTGACCAAAGTTGCCAAAACGTGTTTATTTCTGCTGAAAAACACGTTTTGACAATTTCTGCACACTGGGGTTAAGGGCTGACTCACTCTGCTCTTCTGAGCCAGGCAGTTACACTGCGATTCTAAGGGCTGAGAAAACGCGTTTATTTCGGGCTGAAAAACACGTTTTGAAAAGTGTGCTGTTCCTGCCCTATAACTTACATGGGGGTGACCAAAGTTGCCAAAACGTGTTTATTTCTGCTGAAAAACACGTTTTGACAATTTCTGCACACTGGGGTTAAGGGCTGACTCACTGTGCTCTTCTGAGCCAGGCAGTTACACTGCGATTCTAAAGGCTGAGAAAACGCGTTTATTTCGGGCTGAAAAACACGTTTTGAAAAGTGTGCTGTTCCTGCCCTATAACTTACATGGGGGTGACCAAAGTTGCCAAAACGTGTTTATTTCTGCTGAAAAACACGTTTTGACAATTTCTGCACACTGGGGTTAAGGGCTGACTCAGTGTGCTCTTCTGAGCCAGGCAGTTACACTGTGATTCCAAGGGCTGAGAAAACGCGTTTATTTCGGGCTGAAAAACACGTTTTGAAAACTGTGCTGTTCCTGCCCTATAACTTACATGGGGGTGACCAAAGTTGCCAAAACGTGTTTATTTCTGCTGAAAAACACGTTTTGACAATATGTGCACACTGGGGTTAAGGGCTGACTCACTGTGCTCTTCTGAGCCTGGCAGTTACACTGCGATTCTAAGGGCTGAGAAAACGCGTTTATTTCGGGCTGAAAAACACGTTTTGAAAAGTGTGCTGTTCCTGCCCTATAACTTACATGGGGGTGACCAAAGTTGCCAAAACGTGTTTATTTCTGCTGAAAAACACGTTTTGACAATTTCTGCACACTGGGGTTAAGGGCTGTCTCAACTGTGCTCTTCTGAGCCAGACAGTTACACTGCGATTCTAAAGGCTGAGAAAACGCGTTTATTTCGGGCTGAAAAACACGTTTTGAAAACTGTGCTGTTCCTGCCCTATAACTTACATGGGGGTGACCAAAGTTGCCAAAACGTGTTTATTTCTGCTGAAAAACACGTTTTGACAATTTCTGCACACTGGGTTAAAGGGCTGACTCAGTGTGCTCTTCTGAGCCAGGCAGTTACACTGTGATTCCAAGGGCTGAGAAAACGTGTTTATTTCGGGCTGAAAAACACGTTTTGAAAACTGAGCTGTTCCTGCCCTATAACTTACATGGGGGTGACCAAAGTTGCCAAAACGTGTTTATTTCTGCTGAAAAACACGTTTTGACAATTTCTGCACACTGGGGTTAAGGGCTGACTCAGTGTGTTCTTCTGAGCCAGGCAGTTACACTGTGATTCCAAGGGCTGAGAAAACGCGTTTATTTCGGGCTGAAAAACACGTTTTGAAAACTGTGCTGTTCCTGCCCTATAACTTACATGGGGGTGACCAAAGTTGCCAAAACGTGTTTATTTCTGCTGAAAAACACGTTTTGACAATTTCTGCACACTGGGGTTAAGGGCTGACTCACTGTGCTCTTCTGAGCCAGGCAGTTACACTGCGATTCTAAGGGCTGAGAAATCGCGTTTATTTCGGGCTGAAAAACACGTTTTGAAAAGTGTGCTGTTCCTGCCCTATAACTTACATGGGGGTGACCAAAGTTGCCAAAACGTGTTTATTTCTGCTGAAAAACACGTTTTGACAATTTCTGCACACTGGGGTTAAGGGCTGACTCACTGTGCTCTTCTGAGCCAGGCAGTTACACTGCGATTCTAAAGGCTGAGAAAACGCGTTTATTTCGGGCTGAAAAACACGTTTTGAAAAGTGTGCTGTTCCTGCCCTATAACTTACATGGGGGTGACCAAAGTTGCCAAAACGTGTTTATTTCTGCTGAAAAACACGTTTTGACAATTTCTGCACACTGGGGTTAAGGGCTGACTCAGTGTGCTCTTCTGAGCCAGGCAGTTACACTGTGATTCCAAGGGCTGAGAAAACGCGTTTATTTCGGGCTGAAAAACACGTTTTGAAAACTGTGCTGTTCCTGCCCTATAACTTACATGGGGGTGACCAAAGTTGCCAAAACGTGTTTATTTCTGCTGAAAAACACGTTTTGACAATATGTGCACACTGGGGTTAAGGGCTGACTCACTGTGCTCTTCTGAGCCAGGCAGTTACACTGCGATTCTAAGGGCTGAGAAAACGCGTTTATTTCGGGCTGAAAAACACGTTTTGAAATCTGTGCTGTTCCTGCCCTATAACTTACATGGGGGTGACCAAAGTTGCCAAAACGTGTTTATTTCTGCTGAAAAACACGTTTTGACAATTTCTGCACACTGGGGTTAAGGGCTGACTCAGTGTGTTCTTCTGAGCCAGGCAGTTACACTGTGATTCCAAGGGCTGAGAAAACGCGTTTATTTCGGGCTGAAAAACACGTTTTGAAAACTGTGCTGTTCCTGCCCTATAACTTACATGGGGGTGACCAAAGTTGCCAAAACGTGTTTATTTCTGCTGAAAAACACGTTTTGACAATTTCTGCACACTGGGGTTAAGGGCTGACTCAGTGTGCTCTTCTGAGCCAGGCAGTTACACTGTGATTCCAAGGGCTGAGAAAACGCGTTTATTTCGGGCTGAAAAACACGTTTTGAAAACTGTGCTGTTCCTGCCCTATAAGTTACATGGTGGTGACCAAAGTTGCCAAAACGTGTTTATTTCTGCTGAAAAACACGTTTTGACAATTTCTGCACACTGGGGTTAAGGGCTGACTCAGTGTGCTCTTCTGAGCCAGGCAGTTACACTGTGATTCCAAGGGCTGAGAAAACGCGTTTATTTCGGGCTGAAAAACACGTTTTGAAAAGTGTGCTGTTCCTGCCCTATAACTTACATGGGAGTGACCAAAGTTGCCAAAACGTGTTTATTTCTGCTGAAAAACACGTTTTGACAATTTCTGCACACTGGGGTTAAGGGCTGACTCACTGTGCTCTTCTGAGCCAGGCAGTTACACTGCGATTCTAAAGGCTGAGAAAACGCGTTTATTTCGGGCTGAAAAACACGTTTTGAAAACTGTGCTGTTCCTGCCCTATAACTTACATGGGGGTGACCAAAGTTGCCAAAACGTGTTTATTTCTGCTGAAAAACACGTTTTGACAATTTCTGCACACTGGGGTTAAGGGCTGACTCAGTGTGCTCTTCTGAGCCAGGCAGTTACACTGTGATTCCAAGGGCTGAGAAAACGCGTTTATTTCGGGCTGAAAAACACGTTTTGAAAACTGTGCTGTTCCTGCCCTATAACTTACATGGGGGTGACCAAAGTTGCCAAAACGTGTTTATTTCTGCTGAAAAACACGTTTTGACAATTTCTGCACACTGGGGTTAAGGGCTGACTCACTGTGCTCTTCTGAGCCAGGCAGTTACACTGCGATTCTAAAGGCTGAGAAAACGCGTTTATTTCGGGCTGAAAAACACGTTTTGAAAAGTGTGCTGTTCCTGCCCTATAACTTACATGGGGGTGACCAAAGTTGCCAAAACGTGTTTATTTCTGCTGAAAAACACGTTTTGACAATTTCTGCACACTGGGGTTAAGGGCTGACTCAGTGTGCTCTTCTGAGCCAGGCAGTTACACTGTGATTCCAAGGGCTGAGAAAACGCGTTTATTTCGGGCTGAAAAACACGTTTTGAAAACTGTGCTGTTCCTGCCCTATAACTTACATGGGGGTGACCAAAGTTGCCAAAACGTGTTTATTTCTGCTGAAAAACACGTTTTGACAATTTCTGCACACTGGGGTTAAGGGCTGACTCACTGTGCTCTTCTGAGCCAGGCAGTTACACTGCGATTCTAAGGGCTGAGAAATCGCGTTTATTTCGGGCTGAAAAACACGTTTTGAAAAGTGTGCTGTTCCTGCCCTATAACTTACATGGGGGTGACCAAAGTTGCCAAAACGTGTTTATTTCTGCTGAAAAACACGTTTTGACAATTTCTGCACACTGGGGTTAAGGGCTGACTCACTGTGCTCTTCTGAGCCAGGCAGTTACACTGCGATTCTAAAGGCTGAGAAAACGCGTTTATTTCGGGCTGAAAAACACGTTTTGAAAAGTGTGCTGTTCCTGCCCTATAACTTACATGGGGGTGACCAAAGTTGCCAAAACGTGTTTATTTCTGCTGAAAAACACGTTTTGACAATTTCTGCACACTGGGGTTAAGGGCTGACTCAGTGTGCTCTTCTGAGCCAGGCAGTTACACTGTGATTCCAAGGGATGAGAAAACGCGTTTATTTCGGGCTGAAAAACACGTTTTGAAAACTGTGCTGTTCCTGCCCTATAACTTACATGGGGGTGACCAAAGTTGCCAAAACGTGTTTATTTCTGCTGAAAAACACGTTTTGACAATATGTGCACACTGGGGTTAAGGGCTGACTCACTGTGCTCTTCTGAGCCAGGCAGTTACACTGCGATTCTAAGGGCTGAGAAAACGCGTTTATTTCGGGCTGAAAAACACGTTTTGAAATCTGTGCTGTTCCTGCCCTATAACTTACATGGGGGTGACCAAAGTTGCCAAAACGTGTTTATTTCTGCTGAAAAACACGTTTTGACAATTTCTGCACACTGGGGTTAAGGGCTGACTCAGTGTGCTCTTCTGAGCCAGGCAGTTACAATGTGATTCCAAGGGCTGAGAAAACGTGTTTATTTCGGGCTGAAAAACACGTTTTGAAAACTGAGCTGTTCCTGCCCTATAACTTACATGGGGGTGACCAAAGTTGCCAAAACGTGTTTATTTCTGCTGAAAAACACGTTTTGACAATTTCTGCACACTGGGGTTAAGGGCTGACTCAGTGTGCTCTTCTGAGCCAGGCAGTTACACTGTGATTCCAAGGGCTGAGAAAACGCGTTTATTTCGGGCTGAAAAACACGTTTTGAAAACTGTGCTGTTCCTGCCCTATAACTTACATGGGGGTGACCAAAGTTGCCAAAACGTGTTTATTTCTGCTGAAAAACACGTTTTGACAATTTCTGCACACTGGGGTTAAGGGCTGACTCACTCTGCTCTTCTGAGCCAGGCAGTTACACTGCGATTCTAAGGGCTGAGAAAACGCGTTTATTTCGGGCTGAAAAACACGTTTTGAAAAGTGTGCTGTTCCTGCCCTATAACTTACATGGGGGTGACCAAAGTTGCCAAAACGTGTTTATTTCTGCTGAAAAACACGTTTTGACAATTTCTGCACACTGGGGTTAAGGGCTGACTCACTGTGCTCTTCTGAGCCAGGCAGTTACACTGCGATTCTAAAGGCTGAGAAAACGCGTTTATTTCGGGCTGAAAAACACGTTTTGAAAAGTGTGCTGTTCCTGCCCTATAACTTACATGGGGGTGACCAAAGTTGCCAAAACGTGTTTATTTCTGCTGAAAAACACGTTTTGACAATTTCTGCACACTGGGGTTAAGGGCTGACTCAGTGTGCTCTTCTGAGCCAGGCAGTTACACTGTGATTCCAAGGGCTGAGAAAACGCGTTTATTTCGGGCTGAAAAACACGTTTTGAAAACTGTGCTGTTCCTGCCCTATAACTTACATGGGGGTGACCAAAGTTGCCAAAACGTGTTTATTTCTGCTGAAAAACACGTTTTGACAATATGTGCACACTGGGGTTAAGGGCTGACTCACTGTGCTCTTCTGAGCCTGGCAGTTACACTGCGATTCTAAGGGCTGAGAAAACGCGTTTATTTCGGGCTGAAAAACACGTTTTGAAAAGTGTGCTGTTCCTGCCCTATAACTTACATGGGGGTGACCAAAGTTGCCAAAACGTGTTTATTTCTGCTGAAAAACACGTTTTGACAATTTCTGCACACTGGGGTTAAGGGCTGTCTCAACTGTGCTCTTCTGAGCCAGACAGTTACACTGCGATTCTAAAGGCTGAGAAAACGCGTTTATTTCGGGCTGAAAAACACGTTTTGAAAACTGTGCTGTTCCTGCCCTATAACTTACATGGGGGTGACCAAAGTTGCCAAAACGTGTTTATTTCTGCTGAAAAACACGTTTTGACAATTTCTGCACACTGGGTTAAAGGGCTGACTCAGTGTGCTCTTCTGAGCCAGGCAGTTACACTGTGATTCCAAGGGCTGAGAAAACGTGTTTATTTCGGGCTGAAAAACACGTTTTGAAAACTGAGCTGTTCCTGCCCTATAACTTACATGGGGGTGACCAAAGTTGCCAAAACGTGTTTATTTCTGCTGAAAAACACGTTTTGACAATTTCTGCACACTGGGGTTAAGGGCTGACTCAGTGTGTTCTTCTGAGCCAGGCAGTTACACTGTGATTCCAAGGGCTGAGAAAACGCGTTTATTTCGGGCTGAAAAACACGTTTTGAAAACTGTGCTGTTCCTGCCCTATAACTTACATGGGGGTGACCAAAGTTGCCAAAACGTGTTTATTTCTGCTGAAAAACACGTTTTGACAATTTCTGCACACTGGGGTTAAGGGCTGACTCACTGTGCTCTTCTGAGCCAGGCAGTTACACTGCGATTCTAAGGGCTGAGAAATCGCGTTTATTTCGGGCTGAAAAACACGTTTTGAAAAGTGTGCTGTTCCTGCCCTATAACTTACATGGGGGTGACCAAAGTTGCCAAAACGTGTTTATTTCTGCTGAAAAACACGTTTTGACAATTTCTGCACACTGGGGTTAAGGGCTGACTCACTGTGCTCTTCTGAGCCAGGCAGTTACACTGCGATTCTAAAGGCTGAGAAAACGCGTTTATTTCGGGCTGAAAAACACGTTTTGAAAAGTGTGCTGTTCCTGCCCTATAACTTACATGGGGGTGACCAAAGTTGCCAAAACGTGTTTATTTCTGCTGAAAAACACGTTTTGACAATTTCTGCACACTGGGGTTAAGGGCTGACTCAGTGTGCTCTTCTGAGCCAGGCAGTTACACTGTGATTCCAAGGGCTGAGAAAACGCGTTTATTTCGGGCTGAAAAACACGTTTTGAAAACTGTGCTGTTCCTGCCCTATAACTTACATGGGGGTGACCAAAGTTGCCAAAACGTGTTTATTTCTGCTGAAAAACACGTTTTGACAATATGTGCACACTGGGGTTAAGGGCTGACTCACTGTGCTCTTCTGAGCCAGGCAGTTACACTGCGATTCTAAGGGCTGAGAAAACGCGTTTATTTCGGGCTGAAAAACACGTTTTGAAATCTGTGCTGTTCCTGCCCTATAACTTACATGGGGGTGACCAAAGTTGCCAAAACGTGTTTATTTCTGCTGAAAAACACGTTTTGACAATTTCTGCACACTGGGGTTAAGGGCTGACTCAGTGTGTTCTTCTGAGCCAGGCAGTTACACTGTGATTCCAAGGGCTGAGAAAACGCGTTTATTTCGGGCTGAAAAACACGTTTTGAAAACTGTGCTGTTCCTGCCCTATAACTTACATGGGGGTGACCAAAGTTGCCAAAACGTGTTTATTTCTGCTGAAAAACACGTTTTGACAATTTCTGCACACTGGGGTTAAGGGCTGACTCAGTGTGCTCTTCTGAGCCAGGCAGTTACACTGTGATTCCAAGGGCTGAGAAAACGCGTTTATTTCGGGCTGAAAAACACGTTTTGAAAACTGTGCTGTTCCTGCCCTATAAGTTACATGGTGGTGACCAAAGTTGCCAAAACGTGTTTATTTCTGCTGAAA
The DNA here is from genome assembly GCF_055471065.1 of Atractosteus spatula. NCBI lineage: Eukaryota > Metazoa > Chordata > Actinopteri > Semionotiformes > Lepisosteidae > Atractosteus > Atractosteus spatula. Next base: position 17,853,031 of record NC_142716.1, on the reverse strand, counting down.
AACACGTTTTGACAATTTCTGCACACTGGGGTTAAGGGCTGACTCAGTGTGCTCTTCTGAGCCAGGCAGTTACACTGTGATTCCAAGGGCTGAGAAAACGCGTTTATTTCGGGCTGAAAAACACGTTTTGAAAAGTGTGCTGTTCCTGCCCTATAACTTACATGGGAGTGACCAAAGTTGCCAAAACGTGTTTATTTCTGCTGAAAAACACGTTTTGACAATTTCTGCACACTGGGGTTAAGGGCTGACTCACTGTGCTCTTCTGAGCCAGGCAGTTACACTGCGATTCTAAAGGCTGAGAAAACGCGTTTATTTCGGGCTGAAAAACACGTTTTGAAAACTGTGCTGTTCCTGCCCTATAACTTACATGGGGGTGACCAAAGTTGCCAAAACGTGTTTATTTCTGCTGAAAAACACGTTTTGACAATTTCTGCACACTGGGGTTAAGGGCTGACTCAGTGTGCTCTTCTGAGCCAGGCAGTTACACTGTGATTCCAAGGGCTGAGAAAACGCGTTTATTTCGGGCTGAAAAACACGTTTTGAAAACTGTGCTGTTCCTGCCCTATAACTTACATGGGGGTGACCAAAGTTGCCAAAACGTGTTTATTTCTGCTGAAAAACACGTTTTGACAATTTCTGCACACTGGGGTTAAGGGCTGACTCACTGTGCTCTTCTGAGCCAGGCAGTTACACTGCGATTCTAAAGGCTGAGAAAACGCGTTTATTTCGGGCTGAAAAACACGTTTTGAAAAGTGTGCTGTTCCTGCCCTATAACTTACATGGGGGTGACCAAAGTTGCCAAAACGTGTTTATTTCTGCTGAAAAACACGTTTTGACAATTTCTGCACACTGGGGTTAAGGGCTGACTCAGTGTGCTCTTCTGAGCCAGGCAGTTACACTGTGATTCCAAGGGCTGAGAAAACGCGTTTATTTCGGGCTGAAAAACACGTTTTGAAAAGTGTGCTGTTCCTGCCCTATAACTTACATGGGGGTGACCAAAGTTGCCAAAACGTGTTTATTTCTGCTGAAAAACACGTTTTGACAATTTCTGCACACTGGGGTTAAGGGCTGACTCACTGTGCTCTTCTGAGCCAGGCAGTTACACTGCGATTCTAAGGGCTGAGAAATCGCGTTTATTTCGGGCTGAAAAACACGTTTTGAAAAGTGTGCTGTTCCTGCCCTATAACTTACATGGGGGTGACCAAAGTTGCCAAAACGTGTTTATTTCTGCTGAAAAACACGTTTTGACAATTTCTGCACACTGGGGTTAAGGGCTGACTCACTGTGCTCTTCTGAGCCAGGCAGTTACACTGCGATTCTAAAGGCTGAGAAAACGCGTTTATTTCGGGCTGAAAAACACGTTTTGAAAAGTGTGCTGTTCCTGCCCTATAACTTACATGGGGGTGACCAAAGTTGCCAAAACGTGTTTATTTCTGCTGAAAAACACGTTTTGACAATTTCTGCACACTGGGGTTAAGGGCTGACTCAGTGTGCTCTTCTGAGCCAGGCAGTTACACTGTGATTCCAAGGGATGAGAAAACGCGTTTATTTCGGGCTGAAAAACACGTTTTGAAAACTGTGCTGTTCCTGCCCTATAACTTACATGGGGGTGACCAAAGTTGCCAAAACGTGTTTATTTCTGCTGAAAAACACGTTTTGACAATATGTGCACACTGGGGTTAAGGGCTGACTCACTGTGCTCTTCTGAGCCAGGCAGTTACACTGCGATTCTAAGGGCTGAGAAAACGCGTTTATTTCGGGCTGAAAAACACGTTTTGAAATCTGTGCTGTTCCTGCCCTATAACTTACATGGGGGTGACCAAAGTTGCCAAAACGTGTTTATTTCTGCTGAAAAACACGTTTTGACAATTTCTGCACACTGGGGTTAAGGGCTGACTCAGTGTGCTCTTCTGAGCCAGGCAGTTACAATGTGATTCCAAGGGCTGAGAAAACGTGTTTATTTCGGGCTGAAAAACACGTTTTGAAAACTGAGCTGTTCCTGCCCTATAACTTACATGGGGGTGACCAAAGTTGCCAAAACGTGTTTATTTCTGCTGAAAAACACGTTTTGACAATTTCTGCACACTGGGGTTAAGGGCTGACTCAGTGTGCTCTTCTGAGCCAGGCAGTTACACTGTGATTCCAAGGGCTGAGAAAACGCGTTTATTTCGGGCTGAAAAACACGTTTTGAAAACTGTGCTGTTCCTGCCCTATAACTTACATGGGGGTGACCAAAGTTGCCAAAACGTGTTTATTTCTGCTGAAAAACACGTTTTGACAATTTCTGCACACTGGGGTTAAGGGCTGACTCACTCTGCTCTTCTGAGCCAGGCAGTTACACTGCGATTCTAAGGGCTGAGAAAACGCGTTTATTTCGGGCTGAAAAACACGTTTTGAAAAGTGTGCTGTTCCTGCCCTATAACTTACATGGGGGTGACCAAAGTTGCCAAAACGTGTTTATTTCTGCTGAAAAACACGTTTTGACAATTTCTGCACACTGGGGTTAAGGGCTGACTCACTGTGCTCTTCTGAGCCAGGCAGTTACACTGCGATTCTAAAGGCTGAGAAAACGCGTTTATTTCGGGCTGAAAAACACGTTTTGAAAAGTGTGCTGTTCCTGCCCTATAACTTACATGGGGGTGACCAAAGTTGCCAAAACGTGTTTATTTCTGCTGAAAAACACGTTTTGACAATTTCTGCACACTGGGGTTAAGGGCTGACTCAGTGTGCTCTTCTGAGCCAGGCAGTTACACTGTGATTCCAAGGGCTGAGAAAACGCGTTTATTTCGGGCTGAAAAACACGTTTTGAAAACTGTGCTGTTCCTGCCCTATAACTTACATGGGGGTGACCAAAGTTGCCAAAACGTGTTTATTTCTGCTGAAAAACACGTTTTGACAATATGTGCACACTGGGGTTAAGGGCTGACTCACTGTGCTCTTCTGAGCCTGGCAGTTACACTGCGATTCTAAGGGCTGAGAAAACGCGTTTATTTCGGGCTGAAAAACACGTTTTGAAAAGTGTGCTGTTCCTGCCCTATAACTTACATGGGGGTGACCAAAGTTGCCAAAACGTGTTTATTTCTGCTGAAAAACACGTTTTGACAATTTCTGCACACTGGGGTTAAGGGCTGTCTCAACTGTGCTCTTCTGAGCCAGACAGTTACACTGCGATTCTAAAGGCTGAGAAAACGCGTTTATTTCGGGCTGAAAAACACGTTTTGAAAACTGTGCTGTTCCTGCCCTATAACTTACATGGGGGTGACCAAAGTTGCCAAAACGTGTTTATTTCTGCTGAAAAACACGTTTTGACAATTTCTGCACACTGGGTTAAAGGGCTGACTCAGTGTGCTCTTCTGAGCCAGGCAGTTACACTGTGATTCCAAGGGCTGAGAAAACGTGTTTATTTCGGGCTGAAAAACACGTTTTGAAAACTGAGCTGTTCCTGCCCTATAACTTACATGGGGGTGACCAAAGTTGCCAAAACGTGTTTATTTCTGCTGAAAAACACGTTTTGACAATTTCTGCACACTGGGGTTAAGGGCTGACTCAGTGTGTTCTTCTGAGCCAGGCAGTTACACTGTGATTCCAAGGGCTGAGAAAACGCGTTTATTTCGGGCTGAAAAACACGTTTTGAAAACTGTGCTGTTCCTGCCCTATAACTTACATGGGGGTGACCAAAGTTGCCAAAACGTGTTTATTTCTGCTGAAAAACACGTTTTGACAATTTCTGCACACTGGGGTTAAGGGCTGACTCACTGTGCTCTTCTGAGCCAGGCAGTTACACTGCGATTCTAAGGGCTGAGAAATCGCGTTTATTTCGGGCTGAAAAACACGTTTTGAAAAGTGTGCTGTTCCTGCCCTATAACTTACATGGGGGTGACCAAAGTTGCCAAAACGTGTTTATTTCTGCTGAAAAACACGTTTTGACAATTTCTGCACACTGGGGTTAAGGGCTGACTCACTGTGCTCTTCTGAGCCAGGCAGTTACACTGCGATTCTAAAGGCTGAGAAAACGCGTTTATTTCGGGCTGAAAAACACGTTTTGAAAAGTGTGCTGTTCCTGCCCTATAACTTACATGGGGGTGACCAAAGTTGCCAAAACGTGTTTATTTCTGCTGAAAAACACGTTTTGACAATTTCTGCACACTGGGGTTAAGGGCTGACTCAGTGTGCTCTTCTGAGCCAGGCAGTTACACTGTGATTCCAAGGGCTGAGAAAACGCGTTTATTTCGGGCTGAAAAACACGTTTTGAAAACTGTGCTGTTCCTGCCCTATAACTTACATGGGGGTGACCAAAGTTGCCAAAACGTGTTTATTTCTGCTGAAAAACACGTTTTGACAATATGTGCACACTGGGGTTAAGGGCTGACTCACTGTGCTCTTCTGAGCCAGGCAGTTACACTGCGATTCTAAGGGCTGAGAAAACGCGTTTATTTCGGGCTGAAAAACACGTTTTGAAATCTGTGCTGTTCCTGCCCTATAACTTACATGGGGGTGACCAAAGTTGCCAAAACGTGTTTATTTCTGCTGAAAAACACGTTTTGACAATTTCTGCACACTGGGGTTAAGGGCTGACTCAGTGTGCTCTTCTGAGCCAGGCAGTTACAATGTGATTCCAAGGGCTGAGAAAACGTGTTTATTTCGGGCTGAAAAACACGTTTTGAAAACTGAGCTGTTCCTGCCCTATAACTTACATGGGGGTGACCAAAGTTGCCAAAACGTGTTTATTTCTGCTGAAAAACACGTTTTGACAATTTCTGCACACTGGGGTTAAGGGCTGACTCAGTGTGCTCTTCTGAGCCAGGCAGTTACACTGTGATTCCAAGGGCTGAGAAAACGCGTTTATTTCGGGCTGAAAAACACGTTTTGAAAACTGTGCTGTTCCTGCCCTATAACTTACATGGGGGTGACCAAAGTTGCCAAAACGTGTTTATTTCTGCTGAAAAACACGTTTTGACAATTTCTGCACACTGGGGTTAAGGGCTGACTCACTCTGCTCTTCTGAGCCAGGCAGTTACACTGCGATTCTAAGGGCTGAGAAAACGCGTTTATTTCGGGCTGAAAAACACGTTTTGAAAAGTGTGCTGTTCCTGCCCTATAACTTACATGGGGGTGACCAAAGTTGCCAAAACGTGTTTATTTCTGCTGAAAAACACGTTTTGACAATTTCTGCACACTGGGGTTAAGGGCTGACTCACTGTGCTCTTCTGAGCCAGGCAGTTACACTGCGATTCTAAAGGCTGAGAAAACGCGTTTATTTCGGGCTGAAAAACACGTTTTGAAAAGTGTGCTGTTCCTGCCCTATAACTTACATGGGGGTGACCAAAGTTGCCAAAACGTGTTTATTTCTGCTGAAAAACACGTTTTGACAATTTCTGCACACTGGGGTTAAGGGCTGACTCAGTGTGCTCTTCTGAGCCAGGCAGTTACACTGTGATTCCAAGGGCTGAGAAAACGCGTTTATTTCGGGCTGAAAAACACGTTTTGAAAACTGTGCTGTTCCTGCCCTATAACTTACATGGGGGTGACCAAAGTTGCCAAAACGTGTTTATTTCTGCTGAAAAACACGTTTTGACAATATGTGCACACTGGGGTTAAGGGCTGACTCACTGTGCTCTTCTGAGCCTGGCAGTTACACTGCGATTCTAAGGGCTGAGAAAACGCGTTTATTTCGGGCTGAAAAACACGTTTTGAAAAGTGTGCTGTTCCTGCCCTATAACTTACATGGGGGTGACCAAAGTTGCCAAAACGTGTTTATTTCTGCTGAAAAACACGTTTTGACAATTTCTGCACACTGGGGTTAAGGGCTGTCTCAACTGTGCTCTTCTGAGCCAGACAGTTACACTGCGATTCTAAAGGCTGAGAAAACGCGTTTATTTCGGGCTGAAAAACACGTTTTGAAAACTGTGCTGTTCCTGCCCTATAACTTACATGGGGGTGACCAAAGTTGCCAAAACGTGTTTATTTCTGCTGAAAAACACGTTTTGACAATTTCTGCACACTGGGTTAAAGGGCTGACTCAGTGTGCTCTTCTGAGCCAGGCAGTTACACTGTGATTCCAAGGGCTGAGAAAACGTGTTTATTTCGGGCTGAAAAACACGTTTTGAAAACTGAGCTGTTCCTGCCCTATAACTTACATGGGGGTGACCAAAGTTGCCAAAACGTGTTTATTTCTGCTGAAAAACACGTTTTGACAATTTCTGCACACTGGGGTTAAGGGCTGACTCAGTGTGTTCTTCTGAGCCAGGCAGTTACACTGTGATTCCAAGGGCTGAGAAAACGCGTTTATTTCGGGCTGAAAAACACGTTTTGAAAACTGTGCTGTTCCTGCCCTATAACTTACATGGGGGTGACCAAAGTTGCCAAAACGTGTTTATTTCTGCTGAAAAACACGTTTTGACAATTTCTGCACACTGGGGTTAAGGGCTGACTCACTGTGCTCTTCTGAGCCAGGCAGTTACACTGCGATTCTAAGGGCTGAGAAATCGCGTTTATTTCGGGCTGAAAAACACGTTTTGAAAAGTGTGCTGTTCCTGCCCTATAACTTACATGGGGGTGACCAAAGTTGCCAAAACGTGTTTATTTCTGCTGAAAAACACGTTTTGACAATTTCTGCACACTGGGGTTAAGGGCTGACTCACTGTGCTCTTCTGAGCCAGGCAGTTACACTGCGATTCTAAAGGCTGAGAAAACGCGTTTATTTCGGGCTGAAAAACACGTTTTGAAAAGTGTGCTGTTCCTGCCCTATAACTTACATGGGGGTGACCAAAGTTGCCAAAACGTGTTTATTTCTGCTGAAAAACACGTTTTGACAATTTCTGCACACTGGGGTTAAGGGCTGACTCAGTGTGCTCTTCTGAGCCAGGCAGTTACACTGTGATTCCAAGGGCTGAGAAAACGCGTTTATTTCGGGCTGAAAAACACGTTTTGAAAACTGTGCTGTTCCTGCCCTATAACTTACATGGGGGTGACCAAAGTTGCCAAAACGTGTTTATTTCTGCTGAAAAACACGTTTTGACAATATGTGCACACTGGGGTTAAGGGCTGACTCACTGTGCTCTTCTGAGCCAGGCAGTTACACTGCGATTCTAAGGGCTGAGAAAACGCGTTTATTTCGGGCTGAAAAACACGTTTTGAAATCTGTGCTGTTCCTGCCCTATAACTTACATGGGGGTGACCAAAGTTGCCAAAACGTGTTTATTTCTGCTGAAAAACACGTTTTGACAATTTCTGCACACTGGGGTTAAGGGCTGACTCAGTGTGTTCTTCTGAGCCAGGCAGTTACACTGTGATTCCAAGGGCTGAGAAAACGCGTTTATTTCGGGCTGAAAAACACGTTTTGAAAACTGTGCTGTTCCTGCCCTATAACTTACATGGGGGTGACCAAAGTTGCCAAAACGTGTTTATTTCTGCTGAAAAACACGTTTTGACAATTTCTGCACACTGGGGTTAAGGGCTGACTCAGTGTGTTCTTCTGAGCCTGGCAGTTACACTGTGATTCCAAGGGCTGAGAAAACGCGTTTATTTCGGGCTGAAAAACACGTTTTGAAAACTGTGCTGTTCCTGCCCTATAACTTACATGGGGGTGACCAAAGTTGCCAAAACGTGTTTATTTCTGCTGAAAAACACGTTTTGACAATTTCTGCACACTGGGGTTAAGGGCTGACTCAGTGTGCTCTTCTGAGCCAGGCAGTTACACTGTGATTCCAAGGGCTGAGAAAACGCGTTTATTTCGGGCTGAAAAACACGTTTTGAAAACTGTGCTGTTCCTGCCCTATAACTTACATGGGGGTGACCAAAGTTGCCAAAACGTGTTTATTTCTGCTGAAAAACACGTTTTGACAATTTCTGCACACTGGGGTTAAGGGCTGACTCACTGTGCTCTTCTGAGCCAGGCAGTTACACTGCGATTCTAAAGGCTGAGAAAACGCGTTTATTTCGGGCTGAAAAACACGTTTTGAAAAGTGTGCTGTTCCTGCCCTATAACTTACATGGGGGTGACCAAAGTTGCCAAAACGTGTTTATTTCTGCTGAAAAACACGTTTTGACAATTTCTGCACACTGGGGTTAAGGGCTGACTCACTGTGCTCTTCTGAGCCAGGCAGTTACACTGCGATTCTAAAGGCTGAGAAAACGCGTTTATTTCGGGCTGAAAAACACGTTTTGAAAAGTGTGCTGTTCCTGCCCTATAACTTACATGGGGGTGACCAAAGTTGCCAAAACGTGTTTATTTCTGCTGAAAAACACGTTTTGACAATTTCTGCACACTGGGGTTAAGGGCTGACTCAGTGTGCTCTTCTGAGCCAGGCAGTTACACTGTGATTCCAAGGGCTGAGAAAACGCGTTTATTTCGGGCTGAAAAACACGTTTTGAAAACTGTGCTGTTCCTGCCCTATAACTTACATGGGGGTGACCAAAGTTGCCAAAACGTGTTTATTTCTGCTGAAAAACACGTTTTGACAATTTCTGCACACTGGGGTTAAGGGCTGACTCACTGTGCTCTTCTGAGCCAGGCAGTTACACTGCGATTCTAAAGGCTGAGAAAACGCGTTTATTTCGGGCTGAAAAACACGTTTTGAAAAGTGAGCTGTTCCTGCCCTATAACTTACATGGGGGTGACCAAAGTTGCCAAAACGTGTTTATTTCTGCTGAAAAACACGTTTTGACAATTTCTGCACACTGGGGTTAAGGGCTGACTCACTGTGCTCTTCTGAGCCAGGCAGTTACACTGTGATTCCAAGGGCTGAGAAAACGCGTTTATTTCGGGCTGAAAAACACGTTTTGAAAACTGTGCTGTTCCTGCCCTATAACTTACATGGGGGTGACCAAAGTTGCCAAAACGTGTTCATTTCTGCTGAAAAACACGTTTTGACAATTTCTGCACACTGGGGTTAAGGGCTGACTCACTGTGCTCTTCTGAGCCAGGCAGTTACACTGTGATTCCAAGGGCTGAGAAAACGCGTTTATTTCGGGCTGAAAAACACGTTTTGAAAACTGTGCTGTTCCTGCCCTATAACTTACATGGTGGTGACCAAAGTTGCCAGAACGTGTTTATTTTTGCTGAAAAACACGTTTTGACAATTTCTGCACACTGGGGTTAAGGGCTGACTCAGTGTGCTCTTCTGAGCCAGGCAGTTACATTGTGATTCCAAGGGCTGAGAAAACGCGTTTATTTCGGGCTGAAAAACACGTTTTGAAAACTGTGCTGTTCCTGCCCTATAACTTACATGGGGGTGACCAAAGTTGCCAAAACGTGTTTATTTCTGCTGAAAAACACGTTTTGACAATTTCTGCACACTGGGGTTAAGGGCTGACTCAGTGTGCTCTTCTGAGCCAGGCAGTTACACTGTGATTCTAAGGGCTGAGAAAACGCGTTTATTTCGGGCTGAAAAACACGTTTTGAAAACTGTGCTGTTCCTGCCCTATAAGTTACATGGTGGTGACCAAAGTTGCCAAAACGTGTTTATTTCTGCTGAAAAACACGTTTTGACAATTTCTGCACACTGGGGTTAAGGGCTGACTCAGTGTGCTCTTCTGAGCCAGGCAGTTACACTGTGATTCCAAGGGCTGAGAAAACGCGTTTATTTCGGGCTGAAAAACACGTTTTGAAAAGTGTGCTGTTCCTGCCCTATAACTTACATGGGAGTGACCAAAGTTGCCAAAACGTGTTTATTTCTGCTGAAAAACACGTTTTGACAATTTCTGCACACTGGGGTTAAGGGCTGACTCACTGTGCTCTTCTGAGCCAGGCAGTTACACTGCGATTCTAAAGGCTGAGAAAACGCGTTTATTTCGGGCTGAAAAACACGTTTTGAAAACTGTGCTGTTCCTGCCCTATAACTTACATGGGGGTGACCAAAGTTGCCAAAACGTGTTTATTTCTGCTGAAAAACACGTTTTGACAATTTCTGCACACTGGGGTTAAGGGCTGACTCAGTGTGCTCTTCTGAGCCAGGCAGTTACACTATGATTCCAAGGGATGAGAAAACGCGTTTATTTCGGGCTGAAAAACACGTTTTGAAAACTGTGCTGTTCCTGCCCTATAACTTACATGGGGGTGACCAAAGTTGCCAAAACGTGTTTATTTCTGCTGAAAAACACGTTTTGACAATATGTGCACACTGGGGTTAAGGCTGAGTCAGTGTGCTCTTCTGAGCCAGGCAGTTACACTGCGATTCTAAGGGCTGAGAAAACGTGTTTATTTCGGGCTGAAAAACACGTTTTGAAAACTGAGCTGTTCCTGCCCTATAACTTACATGGGGGTGACCAAAGTTGCCAAAACGTGTTTATTTCTGCTGAAAAACACGTTTTGACAATTTCTGCACACTGGGGTTAAGGGCTGACTCAGTGTGTTCTTCTGAGCCAGGCAGTTACACTGCGATTCTAAGGGCTGAGAAAACGCGTTTATTTCGGGCTGAAAAACACGTTTTGAAAAGTGTGCTGTTCCTGCCCTATAACTTACATGGGGGTGACCAAAGTTGCCAAAACGTGTTTATTTCTGCTGAAAAACACGTTTTGACAATTTCTGCACACTGGGGTTAAGGGCTGACTCAGTGTGCTCTTCTGAGCCAGGCAGTTACACTGTGATTCCAAGGGCTGAGAAAACGCGTTTATTTCGGGCTGAAAAACACGTTTTGAAAACTGTGCTGTTCCTGCCCTATAACTTACATGGGGGTGACCAAAGTTGCCAAAACGTGTTTATTTCTGCTGAAAAACACGTTTTGACAATTTCTGCACACTGGGGTTAAGGGCTGAGTCAGTGTGCTCTTCTGAGCCAGGCAGTTACACTGTGATTCCAAGGGCTGAGAAAACGCGTTTATTTCGGGCTGAAAAACACGTTTTGAAAACTGTGCTGTTCCTGCCCTATAAGTTACATGGTGGTGACCAAAGTTGCCAAAACGTGTTTATTTCTGCTGAAAAACACGTTTTGACAACTTCTGCACACTGGGGTTAAGGGCTGACTCAGTGTGCTCTTCTGAGCCAGGCAGTTACACTGTGATTCCAAGGGCTGAGAAAACGCGTTTATTTCGGGCTGAAAAACACGTTTTGAAAACTGTGCTGTTCCTGCCCTATAACTTACATGGGGGTGACCAAAGTTGCCAAAACGTGTTTATTTCTGCTGAAAAACACGTTTTGACAATTTCTGCACACTGGGGTTAAGGGCTGACTCACTGTGCTCTTCTGAGCCAGGCAGTTACACTGCGATTCTAAGGGCTGAGAAAACGCGATTATTTCGGGCTGAAAAACACGTTTTGAAAAGTGAGCTGTTCCTGCCCTATAACTTACATGAGGGTGACCAAAGTTGCCAAAACGTGTTTATTTCTGCTGAAAAACACGTTTTGACAATTTCTGCACACTGGGGTTAAGGGCTGACTCACTGTGCTCTTCTGAGCCAGGCAGTTACACTGCGATTCTAAAGGCTGAGAAAACGCGTTTATTTCGGGCTGAAAAACACGTTTTGAAAAGTGTGCTGTTCCTGCCCTATAACTTACATGGGGGTGACCAAAGTTGCCAAAACGTGTTTATTTCTGCTGAAAAACACGTTTTGACAATTTCTGCACACTGGGGTTAAGGGCTGACTCAGTGTGCTCTTCTGAGCCAGGCAGTTACACTGTGATTCCAAGGGCTGAGAAAACGCGTTTATTTCGGGCTGAAAAACACGTTTTGAAAACTGTGCTGTTCCTGCCCTATAACTTACATGGGGGTGACCAAAGTTGCCAAAACGTGTTTATTTCTGCTGAAAAACACGTTTTGACAATATGTGCACACTGGGGTTAAGGGCTGACTCACTGTGCTCTTCTGAGCCAGGCAGTTACACTGCGATTCTAAGGGCTGAGAAAACGCGTTTATTTCGGGCTGAAAAACACGTTTTGAAATCTGTGCTGTTCCTGCCCTATAACTTACATGGGGGTGACCAAAGTTGCCAAAACGTGTTTATTTCTGCTGAAAAACACGTTTTGACAATTTCTGCACACTGGGGTTAAGGGCTGACTCAGTGTGCTCTTCTGAGCCAGGCAGTTACAATGTGATTCCAAGGGCTGAGAAAACGTGTTTATTTCGGGCTGAAAAACACGTTTTGAAAACTGAGCTGTTCCTGCCCTATAACTTACATGGGGGTGACCAAAGTTGCCAAAACGTGTTTATTTCTGCTGAAAAACACGTTTTGACAATTTCTGCACACTGGGGTTAAGGGCTGACTCAGTGTGCTCTTCTGAGCCAGGCAGTTACACTGTGATTCCAAGGGCTGAGAAAACGCGTTTATTTCGGGCTGAAAAACACGTTTTGAAAACTGTGCTGTTCCTGCCCTATAACTTACATGGGGGTGACCAAAGTTGCCAAAACGTGTTTATTTCTGCTGAAAAACACGTTTTGACAATTTCTGCACACTGGGGTTAAGGGCTGACTCACTCTGCTCTTCTGAGCCAGGCAGTTACACTGCGATTCTAAGGGCTGAGAAAACGCGTTTATTTCGGGCTGAAAAACACGTTTTGAAAAGTGTGCTGTTCCTGCCCTATAACTTACATGGGGGTGACCAAAGTTGCCAAAACGTGTTTATTTCTGCTGAAAAACACGTTTTGACAATTTCTGCACACTGGGGTTAAGGGCTGACTCACTGTGCTCTTCTGAGCCAGGCAGTTACACTGCGATTCTAAAGGCTGAGAAAACGCGTTTATTTCGGGCTGAAAAACACGTTTTGAAAAGTGTGCTGTTCCTGCCCTATAACTTACATGGGGGTGACCAAAGTTGCCAAAACGTGTTTATTTCTGCTGAAAAACACGTTTTGACAATTTCTGCACACTGGGGTTAAGGGCTGACTCAGTGTGCTCTTCTGAGCCAGGCAGTTACACTGTGATTCCAAGGGCTGAGAAAACGCGTTTATTTCGGGCTGAAAAACACGTTTTGAAAACTGTGCTGTTCCTGCCCTATAACTTACATGGGGGTGACCAAAGTTGCCAAAACGTGTTTATTTCTGCTGAAAAACACGTTTTGACAATATGTGCACACTGGGGTTAAGGGCTGACTCACTGTGCTCTTCTGAGCCTGGCAGTTACACTGCGATTCTAAGGGCTGAGAAAACGCGTTTATTTCGGGCTGAAAAACACGTTTTGAAAAGTGTGCTGTTCCTGCCCTATAACTTACATGGGGGTGACCAAAGTTGCCAAAACGTGTTTATTTCTGCTGAAAAACACGTTTTGACAATTTCTGCACACTGGGGTTAAGGGCTGTCTCAACTGTGCTCTTCTGAGCCAGACAGTTACACTGCGATTCTAAAGGCTGAGAAAACGCGTTTATTTCGGGCTGAAAAACACGTTTTGAAAACTGTGCTGTTCCTGCCCTATAACTTACATGGGGGTGACCAAAGTTGCCAAAACGTGTTTATTTCTGCTGAAAAACACGTTTTGACAATTTCTGCACACTGGGTTAAAGGGCTGACTCAGTGTGCTCTTCTGAGCCAGGCAGTTACACTGTGATTCCAAGGGCTGAGAAAACGTGTTTATTTCGGGCTGAAAAACACGTTTTGAAAACTGAGCTGTTCCTGCCCTATAACTTACATGGGGGTGACCAAAGTTGCCAAAACGTGTTTATTTCTGCTGAAAAACACGTTTTGACAATTTCTGCACACTGGGGTTAAGGGCTGACTCAGTGTGTTCTTCTGAGCCAGGCAGTTACACTGTGATTCCAAGGGCTGAGAAAACGCGTTTATTTCGGGCTGAAAAACACGTTTTGAAAACTGTGCTGTTCCTGCCCTATAACTTACATGGGGGTGACCAAAGTTGCCAAAACGTGTTTATTTCTGCTGAAAAACACGTTTTGACAATTTCTGCACACTGGGGTTAAGGGCTGACTCACTGTGCTCTTCTGAGCCAGGCAGTTACACTGCGATTCTAAGGGCTGAGAAATCGCGTTTATTTCGGGCTGAAAAACACGTTTTGAAAAGTGTGCTGTTCCTGCCCTATAACTTACATGGGGGTGACCAAAGTTGCCAAAACGTGTTTATTTCTGCTGAAAAACACGTTTTGACAATTTCTGCACACTGGGGTTAAGGGCTGACTCACTGTGCTCTTCTGAGCCAGGCAGTTACACTGCGATTCTAAAGGCTGAGAAAACGCGTTTATTTCGGGCTGAAAAACACGTTTTGAAAAGTGTGCTGTTCCTGCCCTATAACTTACATGGGGGTGACCAAAGTTGCCAAAACGTGTTTATTTCTGCTGAAAAACACGTTTTGACAATTTCTGCACACTGGGGTTAAGGGCTGACTCAGTGTGCTCTTCTGAGCCAGGCAGTTACACTGTGATTCCAAGGGCTGAGAAAACGCGTTTATTTCGGGCTGAAAAACACGTTTTGAAAACTGTGCTGTTCCTGCCCTATAACTTACATGGGGGTGACCAAAGTTGCCAAAACGTGTTTATTTCTGCTGAAAAACACGTTTTGACAATATGTGCACACTGGGGTTAAGGGCTGACTCACTGTGCTCTTCTGAGCCAGGCAGTTACACTGCGATTCTAAGGGCTGAGAAAACGCGTTTATTTCGGGCTGAAAAACACGTTTTGAAATCTGTGCTGTTCCTGCCCTATAACTTACATGGGGGTGACCAAAGTTGCCAAAACGTGTTTATTTCTGCTGAAAAACACGTTTTGACAATTTCTGCACACTGGGGTTAAGGGCTGACTCAGTGTGTTCTTCTGAGCCAGGCAGTTACACTGTGATTCCAAGGGCTGAGAAAACGCGTTTATTTCGGGCTGAAAAACACGTTTTGAAAACTGTGCTGTTCCTGCCCTATAACTTACATGGGGGTGACCAAAGTTGCCAAAACGTGTTTATTTCTGCTGAAAAACACGTTTTGACAATTTCTGCACACTGGGGTTAAGGGCTGACTCAGTGTGTTCTTCTGAGCCTGGCAGTTACACTGTGATTCCAAGGGCTGAGAAAACGCGTTCATTTCGGGCTGAAAAACACGTTTTGAAAACTGTGCTGTTCCTGCCCTATAACTTACATGGGGGTGACCAAAGTTGCCAAAACGTGTTTATTTCTGCTGAAAAACACGTTTTGACAATTTCTGCACACTGGGGTTAAGGGCTGACTCAGTGTGCTCTTCTGAGCCAGGCAGTTACACTGTGATTCCAAGGGCTGAGAAAACGCGTTTATTTCGGGCTGAAAAACACGTTTTGAAAACTGTGCTGTTCCTGCCCTATAACTTACATGGGGGTGACCAAAGTTGCCAAAACGTGTTTATTTCTGCTGAAAAACACGTTTTGACAATTTCTGCACACTGGGGTTAAGGGCTGACTCACTGTGCTCTTCTGAGCCAGGCAGTTACACTGCGATTCTAAAGGCTGAGAAAACGCGTTTATTTCGGGCTGAAAAACACGTTTTGAAAAGTGTGCTGTTCCTGCCCTATAACTTACATGGGGGTGACCAAAGTTGCCAAAACGTGTTTATTTCTGCTGAAAAACACGTTTTGACAATTTCTGCACACTGGGGTTAAGGGCTGACTCAGTGTGCTCTTCTGAGCCAGGCAGTTACACTGTGATTCCAAGGGCTGAGAAAACGCGTTTATTTCGGGCTGAAAAACACGTTTTGAAAACTGTGCTGTTCCTGCCCTATAACTTACATGGGGGTGACCAAAGTTGCCAAAACGTGTTTATTTCTGCTGAAAAACACGTTTTGACAATATGTGCACACTGGGGTTAAGGGCTGACTCACTGTGCTCTTCTGAGCCAGGCAGTTACACTGCGATTCTAAGGGCTGAGAAAACGCGTTTATTTCGGGCTGAAAAACACGTTTTGAAATCTGTGCTGTTCCTGCCCTATAACTTACATGGGGGTGACCAAAGTTGCCAAAACGTGTTTATTTCTGCTGAAAAACACGTTTTGACAATTTCTGCACACTGGGGTTAAGGGCTGACTCACTGTGCTCTTCTGAGCCAGGCAGTTACACTGTGATTCCAAGGGCTGAGAAAACGCGTTTATTTCGGGCTGAAAAACACGTTTTGAAAACTGTGCTGTTCCTGCCCTATAACTTACATGGGGGTGACCAAAGTTGCCAAAACGTGTTTATTTCTGCTGAAAAACACGTTTTGACAATTTCTGCACACTGGGGTTAAGGGCTGACTCACTGTGCTCTTCTGAGCCAGGCAGTTACACTGCGATTCTAAAGGCTGAGAAAACGCGTTTATTTCGGGCTGAAAAACACGTTTTGAAAAGTGTGCTGTTCCTGCCCTATAACTTACATGGGGGTGACCAAAGTTGCCAAAACGTGTTTATTTCTGCTGAAAAACACGTTTTGACAATTTCTGCACACTGGGGTTAAGGGCTGACTCAGTGTGCTCTTCTGAGCCAGGCAGTTACACTGTGATTCCAAGGGCTGAGAAAACGCGTTTATTTCGGGCTGAAAAACACGTTTTGAAAACTGTGCTGTTCCTGCCCTATAACTTACATGGGGGTGACCAAAGTTGCCAAAACGTGTTTATTTCTGCTGAAAAACACGTTTTGACAATATGTGCACACTGGGGTTAAGGGCTGACTCACTGTGCTCTTCTGAGCCAGGCAGTTACACTGCGATTCTAAGGGCTGAGAAAACGCGTTTATTTCGGGCTGAAAAACACGTTTTGAAATCTGTGCTGTTCCTGCCCTATAACTTACATGGGGGTGACCAAAGTTGCCAAAACGTGTTTATTTCTGCTGAAAAACACGTTTTGACAATTTCTGCACACTGGGGTTAAGGGCTGACTCAGTGTGTTCTTCTGAGCCAGGCAGTTACACTGTGATTCCAAGGGCTGAGAAAACGCGTTTATTTCGGGCTGAAAAACACGTTTTGAAAACTGTGCTGTTCCTGCCCTATAACTTACATGGGGGTGACCAAAGTTGCCAAAACGTGTTTATTTCTGCTGAAAAACACGTTTTGACAATTTCTGCACACTGGGGTTAAGGGCTGACTCAGTGTGTTCTTCTGAGCCTGGCAGTTACACTGTGATTCCAAGGGCTGAGAAAACGCGTTTATTTCGGGCTGAAAAACACGTTTTGAAAACTGTGCTGTTCCTGCCCTATAACTTACATGGGGGTGACCAAAGTTGCCAAAACGTGTTTATTTCTGCTGAAAAACACGTTTTGACAATTTCTGCACACTGGGGTTAAGGGCTGACTCAGTGTGCTCTTCTGAGCCAGGCAGTTACACTGTGATTCCAAGGGCTGAGAAAACGCGTTTATTTCGGGCTGAAAAACACGTTTTGAAAACTGTGCTGTTCCTGCCCTATAACTTACATGGGGGTGACCAAAGTTGCCAAAACGTGTTTATTTCTGCTGAAAAACACGTTTTGACAATTTCTGCACACTGGGGTTAAGGGCTGACTCACTGTGCTCTTCTGAGCCAGGCAGTTACACTGCGATTCTAAGGGCTGAGAAAACGCGTTTATTTCGGGCTGAAAAACACGTTTTGAAAAGTGTGCTGTTCCTGCCCTATAACTTACATGGGGGTGACCAAAGTTGCCAAAACGTGTTTATTTCTGCTGAAAAACACGTTTTGACAATTTCTGCACACTGGGGTTAAGGGCTGACTCACTGTGCTCTTCTGAGCCAGGCAGTTACACTGCGATTCTAAAGGCTGAGAAAACGCGTTTATTTCGGGCTGAAAAACACGTTTTGAAAAGTGTGCTGTTCCTGCCCTATAACTTACATGGGGGTGACCAAAGTTGCCAAAACGTGTTTATTTCTGCTGAAAAACACGTTTTGACAATTTCTGCACACTGGGGTTAAGGGCTGACTCAGTGTGCTCTTCTGAGCCAGGCAGTTACACTGTGATTCCAAGGGCTGAGAAAACGCGTTTATTTCGGGCTGAAAAACACGTTTTGAAAACTGTGCTGTTCCTGCCCTATAACTTACATGGGGGTGACCAAAGTTGCCAAAACGTGTTTATTTCTGCTGAAAAACACGTTTTGACAATTTCTGCACACTGGGGTTAAGGGCTGACTCACTGTGCTCTTCTGAGCCAGGCAGTTACACTGCGATTCTAAAGGCTGAGAAAACGCGTTGATTTCGGGCTGAAAAACACGTTTTGAAAAGTGAGCTGTTCCTGCCCTATAACTTACATGGGGGTGACCAAAGTTGCCAAAACGTGTTTATTTCTGCTGAAAAACACGTTTTGACAATTTCTGCACACTGGGGTTAAGGGCTGACTCACTGTGCTCTTCTGAGCCAGGCAGTTACACTGCGATTCTAAGGGCTGAGAAAACGCGTTTATTTCGGGCTGAAAAACACGTTTTGAAATCTGTGCTGTTCCTGCCCTATAAGTTACATGGGGGTGACCAAAGTTGCCAAAACGTGTTTATTTCTGCTGAAAAACACGTTTTGACAATTTCTGCACACTGGGGTTAAGGGCTGAGTCAGTGTGCTCTTCTGAGCCAGGCAGTTACACTGTGATTCCAAGGGCTGAGAAAACGCGTTTATTTCGGGCTGAAAAACACGTTTTGAAAAGTGTGCTGTTCCTGCCCTATAACTTACATGGGGGTGACCAAAGTTGCCAAAACGTGTTTATTTCTGCTGAAAAACACGTTTTGACAATTTCTGCACACTGGGGTTAAGGGCTGACTCAGTGTGCTCTTCTGAGCCAGGCAGTTACAATGTGATTCCAAGGGCTGAGAAAACGTGTTTATTTCGGGCTGAAAAACACGATTTGAAAACTGAGCTGTTCCTGCCCTATAACTTACATGGGGGTGACCAAAGTTGCCAAAACGTGTTTATTTCTGCTGAAAAACACGTTTTGACAATTTCTGCACACTGGGGTTAAGGGCTGACTCAGTGTGCTCTTCTGAGCCAGGCAGTTACACTGTGATTCCAAGGGCTGAGAAAACGCGTTTATTTAGGGCTGAAAAACACGTTTTGAAAACTGTGCTGTTCCTGCCCTATAACTTACATGGGGGTGACCAAAGTTGCCAAAACGTGTTTATTTCTGCTGAAAAACACGTTTTGACAATTTCTGCACACTGGGGTTAAGGGCTGACTCACTGTGCTCTTCTGAGCCAGGCAGTTACACTGCGATTCTAAGGGCTGAGAAAACGCGTTTATTTCGGGCTGAAAAACACGTTTTGAAAAGTGTGCTGTTCCTGCCCTATAACTTACATGGGGGTGACCAAAGTTGCCAAAACGTGTTTATTTCTGCTGAAAAACACGTTTTGACAATTTCTGCACACTGGGGTTAAGGGCTGACTCACTGTGCTCTTCTGAGCCAGGCAGTTACACTGCGATTCTAAAGGCTGAGAAAACGCGTTTATTTCGGGCTGAAAAACACGTTTTGAAAAGTGTGCTGTTCCTGCCCTATAACTTACATGGGGGTGACCAAAGTTGCCAAAACGTGTTTATTTCTGCTGAAAAACACGTTTTGACAATTTCTGCACACTGGGGTTAAGGGCTGACTCAGTGTGCTCTTCTGAGCCAGGCAGTTACACTGTGATTCCAAGGGCTGAGAAAACGCGTTTATTTCGGGCTGAAAAACACGTTTTGAAAACTGTGCTGTTCCTGCCCTATAACTTACATGGGGGTGACCAAAGTTGCCAAAACGTGTTTATTTCTGCTGAAAAACACGTTTTGACAATTTCTGCACACTGGGGTTAAGGGCTGACTCACTGTGCTCTTCTGAGCCAGGCAGTTACACTGCGATTCTAAAGGCTGAGAAAACGCGTTTATTTCGGGCTGAAAAACACGTTTTGAAAAGTGAGCTGTTCCTGCCCTATAACTTACATGGGGGTGACCAAAGTTGCCAAAACGTGTTTATTTCTGCTGAAAAACACGTTTTGACAATTTCTGCACACTGGGGTTAAGGGCTGACTCACTGTGCTCTTCTGAGCCAGGCAGTTACACTGCGATTCTAAGGGCTGAGAAAACGCGTTTATTTCGGGCTGAAAAACACGTTTTGAAATCTGTGCTGTTCCTGCCCTATAAGTTACATGGGGGTGACCAAAGTTGCCAAAACGTGTTTATTTCTGCTGAAAAACACGTTTTGACAATTTCTGCACACTGGGGTTAAGGGCTGAGTCAGTGTGCTCTTCTGAGCCAGGCAGTTACACTGTGATTCCAAGGGCTGAGAAAAAGCGTTTATTTCGGGCTGAAAAACACGTTTTGAAAACTGTGCTGTTCCTGCCCTATAAGTTACATGGTGGTGACCAAAGTTGCCAAAACGTGTTTATTTCTGCTGAAAAACACGTTTTGACAACTTCTGCACACTGGGGTTAAGGGCTGACTCAGTGTGCTCTTCTGAGCCAGGCAGTTACACTGCGATTCTAAGGGCTGAGAAAACGCGATTATTTCGGGCTGAAAAACACGTTTTGAAAAGTGTGCTGTTCCTGCCCTATAACTTACATGGGGGTGACCAAAGTTGCCAAAACGTGTTTATTTCTGCTGAAAAACACGTTTTGACAATTTCTGCACACTGGGGTTAAGGGCTGACTCACTGTGCTCTTCTGAGCCAGGCAGTTACACTGCGATTCTAAAGGCTGAGAAAACGCGTTTATTTCGGGCTGAAAAACACGTTTTGAAAAGTGTGCTGTTCCTGCCCTATAACTTACATGGGGGTGACCAAAGTTGCCAAAACGTGTTTATTTCTGCTGAAAAACACGTTTTGACAATTTCTGCACACTGGGGTTAAGGGCTGACTCAGTGTGCTCTTCTGAGCCAGGCAGTTACACTGTGATTCCAAGGGCTGAGAAAACGCGTTTATTTCGGGCTGAAAAACACGTTTTGAAAAGTGTGCTGTTCCTGCCCTATAACTTACATGGGGGTGACCAAAGTTGCCAAAACGTGTTTATTTCTGCTGAAAAACACGTTTTGACAATTTCTGCACACTGGGGTTAAGGGCTGACTCACTGTGCTCTTCTGAGCCAGGCAGTTACACTGTGATTCCAATGGCTGAGAAAACGCGTTTATTTCGGGCTGAAAAACACGTTTTGAAAACTGTGCTGTTCCTGCCCTATAACTTACATGGTGGTGACCAAAGTTGCCAGAACGTGTTTATTTTTGCTGAAAAACACGTTTTGACAATTTCTGCACACTGGGGTTAAGGGCTGACTCAGTGTGCTCTTCTGAGCCAGGCAGTTACACTGTGATTCCAAGGGCTGAGAAAACGCGTTTATTTCGGGCTGAAAAACACGTTTTGAAAACTGTGCTGTTCCTGCCCTATAACTTACATGGGGGTGACCAAAGTTGCCAAAACGTGTTTATTTCTGCTGAAAAACACGTTTTGACAATTTCTGCACACTGGGGTTAAGGGCTGACTCACTGTGCTCTTCTGAGCCAGGCAGTTACACTGCGATTCTAAGGGCTGAGAAAACGCGTTTATTTCGGGCTGAAAAACACGTTTTGAAAAGTGTGCTGTTCCTGCCCTATAACTTACATGGGGGTGACCAAAGTTGCCAAAACGTGTTTATTTCTGCTGAAAAACACGTTTTGACAATTTCTGCACACTGGGGTTAAGGGCTGACTCACTGTGCTCTTCTGAGCCAGGCAGTTACACTGCGATTCTAAAGGCTGAGAAAACGCGTTTATTTCGGGCTGAAAAACACGTTTTGAAAAGTGTGCTGTTCCTGCCCTATAACTTACATGGGGGTGACCAAAGTTGCCAAAACGTGTTTATTTCTGCTGAAAAACACGTTTTGACAATTTCTGCACACTGGGGTTAAGGGCTGACTCACTGTGCTCTTCTGAGCCAGGCAGTTACACTGCGATTCTAAAGGCTGAGAAAACGCGTTTATTTCGGGCTGAAAAACACGTTTTGAAAAGTGTGCTGTTCCTGCCCTATAACTTACATGGGGGTGACCAAAGTTGCCAAAACGTGTTTATTTCTGCTGAAAAACACGTTTTGACAATTTCTGCACACTGGGGTTAAGGGCTGACTCAGTGTGCTCTTCTGAGCCAGGCAGTTACACTGTGATTCCAAGGGCTGAGAAAACGCGTTTATTTCGGGCTGAAAAACACGTTTTGAAAACTGTGCTGTTCCTGCCCTATAACTTACATGGGGGTGACCAAAGTTGCCAAAACGTGTTCATTTCTGCTGAAAAACACGTTTTGACAATTTCTGCACACTGGGGTTAAGGGCTGACTCACTGTGCTCTTCTGAGCCAGGCAGTTACACTGTGATTCCAAGGGCTGAGAAAACGCGTTTATTTCGGGCTGAAAAACACGTTTTGAAAACTGTGCTGTTCCTGCCCTATAACTTACATGGTGGTGACCAAAGTTGCCAGAACGTGTTTATTTTTGCTGAAAAACACGTTTTGACAATTTCTGCACACTGGGGTTAAGGGCTGACTCAGTGTGCTCTTCTGAGCCAGGCAGTTACATTGTGATTCCAAGGGCTGAGAAAACGCGTTTATTTCGGGCTGAAAAACACGTTTTGAAAACTGTGCTGTTCCTGCCCTATAACTTACATGGGGGTGACCAAAGTTGCCAAAACGTGTTTATTTCTGCTGAAAAACACGTTTTGACAATTTCTGCACACTGGGGTTAAGGGCTGACTCAGTGTGCTCTTCTGAGCCAGGCAGTTACACTGTGATTCCAAGGGCTGAGAAAACGCGTTTATTTCGGGCTGAAAAACACGTTTTGAAAACTGTGCTGTTCCTGCCCTATAAGTTACATGGTGGTGACCAAAGTTGCCAAAACGTGTTTATTTCTGCTGAAAAACACGTTTTGACAATTTCTGCACACTGGGGTTAAGGGCTGACTCAGTGTGCTCTTCTGAGCCAGGCAGTTACACTGTGATTCCAAGGGCTGAGAAAACGCGTTTATTTCGGGCTGAAAAACACGTTTTGAAAAGTGTGCTGTTCCTGCCCTATAACTTACATGGGAGTGACCAAAGTTGCCAAAACGTGTTTATTTCTGCTGAAAAACACGTTTTGACAATTTCTGCACACTGGGGTTAAGGGCTGACTCACTGTGCTCTTCTGAGCCAGGCAGTTACACTGCGATTCTAAAGGCTGAGAAAACGCGTTTATTTCGGGCTGAAAAACACGTTTTGAAAACTGTGCTGTTCCTGCCCTATAACTTACATGGGGGTGACCAAAGTTGCCAAAACGTGTTTATTTCTGCTGAAAAACACGTTTTGACAATTTCTGCACACTGGGGTTAAGGGCTGACTCAGTGTGCTCTTCTGAGCTAGGCAGTTACACTGTGATTCCAAGGGCTGAGAAAACGCGTTTATTTCGGGCTGAAAAACACGTTTTGAAAACTGTGCTGTTCCTGCCCTATAACTTACATGGGGGTGACCAAAGTTGCCAAAACGTGTTTATTTCTGCTGAAAAACACGTTTTGACAATATGTGCACACTGGGGTTAAGGCTGAGTCAGTGTGCTCTTCTGAGCCAGGCAGATACACTGCGATTCTAAGGGCTGAGAAAACGTGTTTATTTCGGGCTGAAAAACACGTTTTGAAAACTGAGCTGTTCCTGCCCTATAACTTACATGGGGGTGACCAAAGTTGCCAAAACGTGTTTATTTCTGCTGAAAAACACGTTTTGACAATTTCTGCACACTGGGGTTAAGGGCTGACTCAGTGTGTTCTTCTGAGCCAGGCAGTTACACTGTGATTCCAAGGGCTGAGAAAACGCGTTTATTTCGGGCTGAAAAACACGTTTTGAAAACTGTGCTGTTCCTGCCCTATAACTTACATGGGGGTGACCAAAGTTGCCAAAACGTGTTTATTTCTGCTGAAAAACACGTTTTGACAATTTCTGCACACTGGGGTTAAGGGCTGACTCACTGTGCTCTTCTGAGCCAGGCAGTTACACTGCGATTCTAAGGGCTGAGAAAACGCGTTTATTTCGGGCTGAAAAACACGTTTTGAAAAGTGTGCTGTTCCTGCCCTATAACTTACATGGGGGTGACCAAAGTTGCCAAAACGTGTTTATTTCTGCTGAAAAACACGTTTTGACAATTTCTGCACACTGGGGTTAAGGGCTGACTCAGTGTGCTCTTCTGAGCCAGGCAGTTACACTGTGATTCCAAGGGCTGAGAAAACGCGTTTATTTCGGGCTGAAAAACACGTTTTGAAAACTGTGCTGTTCCTGCCCTATAACTTACATGGGGGTGACCAAAGTTGCCAAAACGTGTTTATTTCTGCTGAAAAACACGTTTTGACAATTTCTGCACACTGGGGTTAAGGGCTGAGTCAGTGTGCTCTTCTGAGCCAGGCAGTTACACTGTGATTCCAAGGGCTGAGAAAACGCGTTTATTTCGGGCTGAAAAACACGTTTTGAAAACTGTGCTGTTCCTGCCCTATAAGTTACATGGTGGTGACCAAAGTTGCCAAAACGTGTTTATTTCTGCTGAAAAACACGTTTTGACAACTTCTGCACACTGGGGTTAAGGGCTGACTCAGTGTGCTCTTCTGAGCCAGGCAGTTACACTGTGATTCCAAGGGCTGAGAAAACGCGTTTATTTCGGGCTGAAAAACACGTTTTGAAAACTGTGCTGTTCCTGCCCTATAACTTACATGGGGGTGACCAAAGTTGCCAAAACGTGTTTATTTCTGCTGAAAAACACGTTTTGACAATTTCTGCACACTGGGGTTAAGGGCTGACTCACTGTGCTCTTCTGAGCCAGGCAGTTACACTGCGATTCTAAGGGCTGAGAAAACGCGATTATTTCGGGCTGAAAAACACGTTTTGAAAAGTGAGCTGTTCCTGCCCTATAACTTACATGAGGGTGACCAAAGTTGCCAAAACGTGTTTATTTCTGCTGAAAAACACGTTTTGACAATTTCTGCACACTGGGGTTAAGGGCTGACTCACTGTGCTCTTCTGAGCCAGGCAGTTACACTGCGATTCTAAAGGCTGAGAAAACGCGTTTATTTCGGGCTGAAAAACACGTTTTGAAAAGTGTGCTGTTCCTGCCCTATAACTTACATGGGGGTGACCAAAGTTGCCAAAACGTGTTTATTTCTGCTGAAAAACACGTTTTGACAATTTCTGCACACTGGGGTTAAGGGCTGACTCAGTGTGATCTTCTGAGCCAGGCAGTTACACTGTGATTCCAAGGGCTGAGAAAACGCGTTTATTTCGGGCTGAAAAACACGTTTTGAAAACTGTGCTGTTCCTGCCCTATAACTTACATGGGGGTGACCAAAGTTGCCAAAACGTGTTTATTTCTGCTGAAAAACACGTTTTGACAATTTCTGCACACTGGGGTTAAGGGCTGACTCACTGTGCTCTTCTGAGCCAGGCAGTTACACTGCGATTCTAAGGGCTGAGAAATCGCGTTTATTTCGGGCTGAAAAACACGTTTTGAAAAGTGTGCTGTTCCTGCCCTATAACTTACATGGGGGTGACCAAAGTTGCCAAAACGTGTTTATTTCTGCTGAAAAACACGTTTTGACAATTTCTGCACACTGGGGTTAAGGGCTGACTCACTGTGCTCTTCTGAGCCAGGCAGTTACACTGCGATTCTAAAGGCTGAGAAAACGCGTTTATTTCGGGCTGAAAAACACGTTTTGAAAACTGTGCTGTTCCTGCCCTATAACTTACATGGTGGTGACCAAAGTTGCCAGAACGTGTTTATTTTTGCTGAAAAACACGTTTTGACAATTTCTGCACACTGGGGTTAAGGGCTGACTCAGTGTGCTCTTCTGAGCCAGGCAGTTACATTGTGATTCCAAGGGCTGAGAAAACGCGTTTAATTCGGGCTGAAAAACACGTTTTGAAAAGTGTGCTGTTCCTGCCCTATAACTTACATGGGGGTGACCAAAGTTGCCAAAACGTGTTTATTTCTGCTGAAAAACACGTTTTGACAATTTCTGCACACTGGGGTTAAGGGCTGACTCAGTGTGCTCTTCTGAGCCAGGCAGTTACACTGTGATTCCAAGGGCTGAGAAAACGCGTTTATTTCGGGCTGAAAAACACGTTTTGAAAACTGTGCTGTTCCTGCCCTATAAGTTACATGGTGGTGACCAAAGTTGCCAAAACGTGTTTATTTCTGCTGAAAAACACGTTTTGACAATTTCTGCACACTGGGGTTAAGGGCTGACTCAGTGTGCTCTTCTGAGCCAGGCAGTTACACTGTGATTCCAAGGGCTGAGAAAACGCGTTTATTTCGGGCTGAAAAACACGTTTTGAAAACTGTGCTGTTCCTGCCCTATAACTTACATGGGGGTGACCAAAGTTGCCAAAACGTGTTTATTTCTGCTGAAAAACACGTTTTGACAATATGTGCACACTGGGGTTAAGGGCTGAGTCAGTGTGCTCTTCTGAGCCAGGCAGTTACACTGCGATTCTAAGGGCTGAGAAAACGTGTTTATTTCGGGCTGAAAAACACGTTTTGAAAACTGAGCTGTTCCTGCCCTATAACTTACTTGGGGGTGACCAAAGTTGCCAAAACGTGTTTATTTCTGCTGAAAAACACGTTTTGACAATTTCTGCACACTGGGGTTAAGGGCTGACTCAGTGTGTTCTTCTGAGCCAGGCAGTTACACTGTGATTCCAAGGGCTGAGAAAACGCGTTTATTTCGGGCTGAAAAACACGTTTTGAAAACTGTGCTGTTCCTGCCCTATAACTTACATGGGGGTGACCAAAGTTGCCAAAACGTGTTTATTTCTGCTGAAAAACACGTTTTGACAATTTCTGCACACTGGGGTTAAGGGCTGACTCACTGTGCTCTTCTGAGCCAGGCAGTTACACTGCGATTCTAAGGGCTGAGAAAACGCGTTTATTTCGGGCTGAAAAACACGTTTTGAAAAGTGTGCTGTTCCTGCCCTATAACTTACATGGGGGTGACCAAAGTTGCCAAAACGTGTTTATTTCTGCTGAAAAACACGTTTTGACAATTTCTGCACACTGGGGTTAAGGGCTGACTCACTGTGCTCTTCTGAGCCAGGCAGTTACACTGTGATTCCAAGGGCTGAGAAAACGCGTTTATTTCGGGCTGAAAAACACGTTTTGAAAACTGTGCTGTTCCTGCCCTATAACTTACATGGGGGTGACCAAAGTTGCCAAAACGTGTTTATTTCTGCTGAAAAACACGTTTTGACAATTTCTGCACACTGGGGTTAAGGGCTGAGTCAGTGTGCTCTTCTGAGCCAGGCAGTTACACTGTGATTCCAAGGGCTGAGAAAACGCGTTTATTTCGGGCTGAAAAACACGTTTTGAAAACTGTGCTGTTCCTGCCCTATAAGTTACATGGTGGTGACCAAAGTTGCCAAAACGTGTTTATTTCTGCTGAAAAACACGTTTTGACAACTTCTGCACACTGGGGTTAAGGGCTGACTCAGTGTGCTCTTCTGAGCCAGGCAGTTACACTGTGATTCCAAGGGCTGAGAAAACGCGTTTATTTCGGGCTGAAAAACACGTTTTGAAAACTGTGCTGTTCCTGCCCTATAACTTACATGGGGGTGACCAAAGTTGCCAAAACGTGTTTATTTCTGCTGAAAAACACGTTTTGACAATTTCTGCACACTGGGGTTAAGGGCTGACTCACTGTGCTCTTCTGAGCCAGGCAGTTACACTGCGATTCTAAGGGCTGAGAAAACGCGATTATTTCGGGCTGAAAAACACGTTTTGAAAAGTGTGCTGTTCCTGCCCTATAACTTACATGAGGGTGACCAAAGTTGCCAAAACGTGTTTATTTCTGCTGAAAAACACGTTTTGACAATTTCTGCACACTGGGGTTAAGGGCTGACTCACTGTGCTCTTCTGAGCCAGGCAGTTACACTGCGATTCTAAAGGCTGAGAAAACGCGTTTATTTCGGGCTGAAAAACACGTTTTGAAAAGTGTGCTGTTCCTGCCCTATAACTTACATGGGGGTGACCAAAGTTGCCAAAACGTGTTTATTTCTGCTGAAAAACACGTTTTGACAATTTCTGCACACTGGGGTTAAGGGCTGACTCAGTGTGCTCTTCTGAGCCAGGCAGTTACACTGTGATTCCAAGGGCTGAGAAAACGCGTTTATTTCGGGCTGAAAAACACACGTTTTGAAAACTGTGCTGTTCCTGCCCTATAACTTACATGGGGGTGACCAAAGTTGCCAAAACGTGTTTATTTCTGCTGAAAAACACGTTTTGACAATTTCTGCACACTGGGGTTAAGGGCTGACTCAGTGTGCTCTTCTGAGCCAGGCAGTTACACTGTGATTCCAAGGGCTGAGAAAACGCGTTTATTTCGGGCTGAAAAACACGTTTTGAAAACTGTGCTGTTCCTGCCCTATAAGTTACATGGTGGTGACCAAAGTTGCCAAAACGTGTTTATTTCTGCTGAAAAACACGTTTTGACAATTTCTGCACACTGGGGTTAAGGGCTGACGCAGTGTGCTCTTCTGAGCCAGGCAGTTACACTGTGATTCCAAGGGCTGAGAAAACGCGTTTATTTCGGGCTGAAAAACACGTTTTGAAAAGTGTGCTGTTCCTGCCCTATAACTTACATGGGAGTGACCAAAGTTGCCAAAACGTGTTTATTTCTGCTGAAAAACACGTTTTGACAATTTCTGCACACTGGGGTTAAGGGCTGACTCACTGTGCTCTTCTGAGCCAGGCAGTTACACTGCGATTCTAAAGGCTGAGAAAACGCGTTTATTTCGGGCTGAAAAACACGTTTTGAAAACTGTGCTGTTCCTGCCCTATAACTTACATGGGGGTGACCAAAGTTGCCAAAACGTGTTTATTTCTGCTGAAAAACACGTTTTGACAATTTCTGCACACTGGGGTTAAGGGCTGACTCAGTGTGCTCTTCTGAGCCAGGCAGTTACACTGTGATTCCAAGGGCTGAGAAAACGCGTTTATTTCGGGCTGAAAAACACGTTTTGAAAACTGTGCTGTTCCTGCCCTATAACTTACATGGGGGTGACCAAAGTTGCCAAAACGTGTTTATTTCTGCTGAAAAACACGTTTTGACAATATGTGCACACTGGGGTTAAGGGCTGAGTCAGTGTGCTCTTCTGAGCCAGGCAGTTACACTGCGATTCTAAAGGCTGAGAAAACGTGTTTATTTCGGGCTGAAAAACACGTTTTGAAAACTGAGCTGTTCCTGCCCTATAACTTACTTGGGGGTGACCAAAGTTGCCAAAACGTGTTTATTTCTGCTGAAAAACACGTTTTGACAATTTCTGCACACTGGGGTTAAGGGCTGACTCAGTGTGTTCTTCTGAGCCAGGCAGTTACACTGTGATTCCAAGGGCTGAGAAAACGCGTTTATTTCGGGCTGAAAAACACGTTTTGAAAACTGTGCTGTTCCTGCCCTATAACTTACATGGGGGTGACCAAAGTTGCCAAAACGTGTTTATTTCTGCTGAAAAACACGTTTTGACAATTTCTGCACACTGGGGTTAAGGGCTGACTCACTGTGCTCTTCTGAGCCAGGCAGTTACACTGCGATTCTAAGGGCTGAGAAAACGCGTTTATTTCGGGCTGAAAAACACGTTTTGAAAAGTGTGCTGTTCCTGCCCTATAACTTGCATGGGGGTGACCAAAGTTGCCAAAACGTGTTTATTTCTGCTGAAAAACACGTTTTGACAATTTCTGCACACTGGGGTTAAGGGCTGACTCACTGTGCTCTTCTGAGCCAGGCAGTTACACTGTGATTCCAAGGGCTGAGAAAACGCGTTTATTTCGGGCTGAAAAACACGTTTTGAAAACTGTGCTGTTCCTGCCCTATAACTTACATGGGGGTGACCAAAGTTGCCAAAACGTGTTTATTTCTGCTGAAAAACACGTTTTGACAATTTCTGCACACTGGGGTTAAGGGCTGAGTCAGTGTGCTCTTCTGAGCCAGGCAGTTACACTGTGATTCCAAGGGCTGAGAAAACGCGTTTATTTCGGGCTGAAAAACACGTTTTGAAAACTGTGCTGTTCCTGCCCTATAAGTTACATGGTGGTGACCAAAGTTGCCAAAACGTGTTTATTTCTGCTGAAAAACACGTTTTGACAACTTCTGCACACTGGGGTTAAGGGCTGACTCAGTGTGCTCTTCTGAGCCAGGCAGTTACACTGTGATTCCAAGGGCTGAGAAAACGTGTTTATTTCGGGCTGAAAAACACGTTTTGAAAACTGTGCTGTTCCTGCCCTATAACTTACATGGGGGTGACCAAAGTTGCCAAAACGTGTTTATTTCTGCTGAAAAACACGTTTTGACAATTTCTGCACACTGGGGTTAAGGGCTGACTCACTGTGCTCTTCTGAGCCAGGCAGTTACACTGCGATTCTAAGGGCTGAGAAAACGCGATTATTTCGGGCTGAAAAACACGTTTTGAAAAGTGTGCTGTTCCTGCCCTATAACTTACATGAGGGTGACCAAAGTTGCCAAAACGTGTTTATTTCTGCTGAAAAACACGTTTTGACAATTTCTGCACACTGGGGTTAAGGGCTGACTCACTGTGCTCTTCTGAGCCAGGCAGTTACACTGCGATTCTAAAGGCTGAGAAAACGCGTTTATTTCGGGCTGAAAAACACGTTTTGAAAAGTGTGCTGTTCCTGCCCTATAACTTACATGGGGGTGACCAAAGTTGCCAAAACGTGTTTATTTCTGCTGAAAAACACGTTTTGACAATTTCTGCACACTGGGGTTAAGGGCTGACTCAGTGTGCTCTTCTGAGCCAGGCAGTTACACTGTGATTCCAAGGGCTGAGAAAACGCGTTTATTTCGGGCTGAAAAACACGTTTTGAAAAGTGTGCTGTTCCTGCCCTATAACTTACATGGGGGTGACCAAAGTTGCCAAAACGTGTTTATTTCTGCTGAAAAACACGTTTTGACAATTTCTGCACACTGGGGTTAAGGGCTGACTCACTGTGCTCTTCTGAGCCAGGCAGTTACACTGCGATTCTAAGGGCTGAGAAATCGCGTTTATTTCGGGCTGAAAAACACGTTTTGAAAAGTGTGCTGTTCCTGCCCTATAACTTACATGGGGGTGACCAAAGTTGCCAAAACGTGTTTATTTCTGCTGAAAAACACGTTTTGACAATTTCTGCACACTGGGGTTAAGGGCTGACTCACTGTGCTCTTCTGAGCCAGGCAGTTACACTGCGATTCTAAAGGCTGAGAAAACGCGTTTATTTCGGGCTGAAAAACACGTTTTGAAAAGTGTGCTGTTCCTGCCCTATAACTTACATGGGGGTGACCAAAGTTGCCAAAACGTGTTTATTTCTGCTGAAAAACACGTTTTGACAATTTCTGCACACTGGGGTTAAGGGCTGACTCAGTGTGCTCTTCTGAGCCAGGCAGTTACACTGTGATTCCAAGGGATGAGAAAACGCGTTTATTTCGGGCTGAAAAACACGTTTTGAAAACTGTGCTGTTCCTGCCCTATAACTTACATGGGGGTGACCAAAGTTGCCAAAACGTGTTTATTTCTGCTGAAAAACACGTTTTGACAATATGTGCACACTGGGGTTAAGGGCTGACTCACTGTGCTCTTCTGAGCCAGGCAGTTACACTGCGATTCTAAGGGCTGAGAAAACGCGTTTATTTCGGGCTGAAAAACACGTTTTGAAATCTGTGCTGTTCCTGCCCTATAACTTACATGGGGGTGACCAAAGTTGCCAAAACGTGTTTATTTCTGCTGAAAAACACGTTTTGACAATTTCTGCACACTGGGGTTAAGGGCTGACTCAGTGTGCTCTTCTGAGCCAGGCAGTTACAATGTGATTCCAAGGGCTGAGAAAACGTGTTTATTTCGGGCTGAAAAACACGTTTTGAAAACTGAGCTGTTCCTGCCCTATAACTTACATGGGGGTGACCAAAGTTGCCAAAACGTGTTTATTTCTGCTGAAAAACACGTTTTGACAATTTCTGCACACTGGGGTTAAGGGCTGACTCAGTGTGCTCTTCTGAGCCAGGCAGTTACACTGTGATTCCAAGGGCTGAGAAAACGCGTTTATTTCGGGCTGAAAAACACGTTTTGAAAACTGTGCTGTTCCTGCCCTATAACTTACATGGGGGTGACCAAAGTTGCCAAAACGTGTTTATTTCTGCTGAAAAACACGTTTTGACAATTTCTGCACACTGGGGTTAAGGGCTGACTCACTGTGCTCTTCTGAGCCAGGCAGTTACACTGCGATTCTAAGGGCTGAGAAAACGCGTTTATTTCGGGCTGAAAAACACGTTTTGAAAAGTGTGCTGTTCCTGCCCTATAACTTACATGGGGGTGACCAAAGTTGCCAAAACGTGTTTATTTCTGCTGAAAAACACGTTTTGACAATTTCTGCACACTGGGGTTAAGGGCTGACTCACTGTGCTCTTCTGAGCCAGGCAGTTACACTGCGATTCTAAAGGCTGAGAAAACGCGTTTATTTCGGGCTGAAAAACACGTTTTGAAAAGTGTGCTGTTCCTGCCCTATAACTTACATGGGGGTGACCAAAGTTGCCAAAACGTGTTTATTTCTGCTGAAAAACACGTTTTGACAATTTCTGCACACTGGGGTTAAGGGCTGACTCAGTGTGCTCTTCTGAGCCAGGCAGTTACACTGTGATTCCAAGGGCTGAGAAAACGCGTTTATTTCGGGCTGAAAAACACGTTTTGAAAACTGTGCTGTTCCTGCCCTATAACTTACATGGGGGTGACCAAAGTTGCCAAAACGTGTTTATTTCTGCTGAAAAACACGTTTTGACAATATGTGCACACTGGGGTTAAGGGCTGACTCACTGTGCTCTTCTGAGCCTGGCAGTTACACTGCGATTCTAAGGGCTGAGAAAACGCGTTTATTTCGGGCTGAAAAACACGTTTTGAAAAGTGTGCTGTTCCTGCCCTATAACTTACATGGGGGTGACCAAAGTTGCCAAAACGTGTTTATTTCTGCTGAAAAACACGTTTTGACAATTTCTGCACACTGGGGTTAAGGGCTGTCTCAACTGTGCTCTTCTGAGCCAGGCAGTTACACTGCGATTCTAAAGGCTGAGAAAACGCGTTTATTTCGGGCTGAAAAACACGTTTTGAAAACTGTGCTGTTCCTGCCCTATAACTTACATGGGGGTGACCAAAGTTGCCAAAACGTGTTTATTTCTGCTGAAAAACACGTTTTGACAATTTCTGCACACTGGGTTAAAGGGCTGACTCAGTGTGCTCTTCTGAGCCAGGCAGTTACACTGTGATTCCAAGGGCTGAGAAAACGTGTTTATTTCGGGCTGAAAAACACGTTTTGAAAACTGAGCTGTTCCTGCCCTATAACTTACATGGGGGTGACCAAAGTTGCCAAAACGTGTTTATTTCTGCTGAAAAACACGTTTTGACAATTTCTGCACACTGGGGTTAAGGGCTGACTCAGTGTGTTCTTCTGAGCCAGGCAGTTACACTGTGATTCCAAGGGCTGAGAAAACGCGTTTATTTCGGGCTGAAAAACACGTTTTGAAAACTGTGCTGTTCCTGCCCTATAACTTACATGGGGGTGACCAAAGTTGCCAAAACGTGTTTATTTCTGCTGAAAAACACGTTTTGACAATTTCTGCACACTGGGGTTAAGGGCTGACTCACTGTGCTCTTCTGAGCCAGGCAGTTACACTGCGATTCTAAGGGCTGAGAAATCGCGTTTATTTCGGGCTGAAAAACACGTTTTGAAAAGTGTGCTGTTCCTGCCCTATAACTTACATGGGGGTGACCAAAGTTGCCAAAACGTGTTTATTTCTGCTGAAAAACACGTTTTGACAATTTCTGCACACTGGGGTTAAGGGCTGACTCACTGTGCTCTTCTGAGCCAGGCAGTTACACTGCGATTCTAAAGGCTGAGAAAACGCGTTTATTTCGGGCTGAAAAACACGTTTTGAAAAGTGTGCTGTTCCTGCCCTATAACTTACATGGGGGTGACCAAAGTTGCCAAAACGTGTTTATTTCTGCTGAAAAACACGTTTTGACAATTTCTGCACACTGGGGTTAAGGGCTGACTCAGTGTGCTCTTCTGAGCCAGGCAGTTACACTGTGATTCCAAGGGCTGAGAAAACGCGTTTATTTCGGGGTGAAAAACACGTTTTGAAAACTGTGCGGTTCCTGCCCTATAACTTACATGGGGGTGACCAAAGTTGCCAAAACGTGTTTATTTCTGCTGAAAAACACGTTTTGACAATATGTGCACACTGGGGTTAAGGGCTGACTCACTGTGCTCTTCTGAGCCAGGCAGTTACACTGCGATTCTAAGGGCTGAGAAAACGCGTTTATTTCGGGCTGAAAAACACGTTTTGAAATCTGTGCTGTTCCTGCCCTATAACTTACATGGGGGTGACCAAAGTTGCCAAAACGTGTTTATTTCTGCTGAAAAACACGTTTTGACAATTTCTGCACACTGGGGTTAAGGGCTGACTCAGTGTGTTCTTCTGAGCCAGGCAGTTACACTGTGATTCCAAGGGCTGAGAAAACGCGTTTATTTCGGGCTGAAAAACACGTTTTGAAAACTGTGCTGTTCCTGCCCTATAACTTACATGGGGGTGACCAAAGTTGCCAAAACGTGTTTATTTCTGCTGAAAAACACGTTTTGACAATTTCTGCACACTGGGGTTAAGGGCTGACTCACTGTGCTCTTCTGAGCCAGGCAGTTACACTGCGATTCTAAGGGCTGAGAAAACGCGTTTATTTCGGGCTGAAAAACACGTTTTGAAAAGTGTGCTGTTCCTGCCCTATAACTTACATGGGGGTGACCAAAGTTGCCAAAACGTGTTTATTTCTGCTGAAAAACACGTTTTGACAATTTCTGCACACTGGGGTTAAGGGCTGACTCAGTGTGCTCTTCTGAGCCAGGCAGTTACACTGTGATTCCAAGGGCTGAGAAAACGCGTTTATTTCGGGCTGAAAAACACGTTTTGAAAAGTGTGCTGTTCCTGCCCTATAACTTACATGGGGGTGACCAAAGTTGCCAAAACGTGTTTATTTCTGCTGAAAAACACGTTTTGACAATTTCTGCACACTGGGGTTAAGGGCTGACTCACTGTGCTCTTCTGAGCCAGGCAGTTACACTGCGATTCTAAGGGCTGAGAAATCGCGTTTATTTCGGGCTGAAAAACACGTTTTGAAAAGTGTGCTGTTCCTGCCCTATAACTTACATGGGGGTGACCAAAGTTGCCAAAACGTGTTTATTTCTGCTGAAAAACACGTTTTGACAATTTCTGCACACTGGGGTTAAGGGCTGACTCACTGTGCTCTTCTGAGCCAGGCAGTTACACTGCGATTCTAAAGGCTGAGAAAACGCGTTTATTTCGGGCTGAAAAACACGTTTTGAAAAGTGTGCTGTTCCTGCCCTATAACTTACATGGGGGTGACCAAAGTTGCCAAAACGTGTTTATTTCTGCTGAAAAACACGTTTTGACAATTTCTGCACACTGGGGTTAAGGGCTGACTCAGTGTGCTCTTCTGAGCCAGGCAGTTACACTGTGATTCCAAGGGCTGAGAAAACGCGTTTATTTCGGGGTGAAAAACACGTTTTGAAAACTGTGCTGTTCCTGCCCTATAACTTACATGGGGGTGACCAAAGTTGCCAAAACGTGTTTATTTCTGCTGAAAAACACGTTTTGACAATTTCTGCACACTGGGGTTAAGGGCTGACTCACTGTGCTCTTCTGAGCCAGGCAGTTACACTGCGATTCTAAAGGCTGAGAAAACGCGTTTATTTCGGGCTGAAAAACACGTTTTGAAAAGTGTGCTGTTCCTGCCCTATAACTTACATGGGGGTGACCAAAGTTGCCAAAACGTGTTTATTTCTGCTGAAAAACACGTTTTGACAATTTCTGCACACTGGGGTTAAGGGCTGACTCAGTGTGCTCTTCTGAGCCAGGCAGTTACACTGTGATTCCAAGGGCTGAGAAAACGCGTTTATTTCGGGCTGAAAAACACGTTTTGAAAACTGTGCTGTTCCTGCCCTATAACTTACATGGGGGTGACCAAAGTTGCCAAAACGTGTTTATTTCTGCTGAAAAACACGTTTTGACAATTTCTGCACACTGGGGTTAAGGGCTGACTCACTGTGCTCTTCTGAGCCAGGCAGTTACACTGCGATTCTAAAGGCTGAGAAAACGCGTTTATTTCGGGCTGAAAAACACGTTTTGAAAAGTGTGCTGTTCCTGCCCTATAACTTACATGGGGGTGACCAAAGTTGCCAAAACGTGTTTATTTCTGCTGAAAAACACGTTTTGACAATTTCTGCACACTGGGGTTAAGGGCTGACTCACTGTGCTCTTCTGAGCCAGGCAGTTACACTGTGATTCCAAGGGCTGAGAAAACGCGTTTATTTCGGGCTGAAAAACACGTTTTGAAAACTGTGCTGTTCCTGCCCTATAACTTACATGGGGGTGACCAAAGTTGCCAAAACGTGTTTATTTCTGCTGAAAAACACGTTTTGACAATTTCTGCACACTGGGGTTAAGGGCTGACTCACTGTGCTCTTCTGAGCCAGGCAGTTACACTGCGATTCTAAGGGCTGAGAAAACGCGATTATTTCGGGCTGAAAAACACGTTTTGAAAAGTGAGCTGTTCCTGCCCTATAACTTACATGAGGGTGACCAAAGTTGCCAAAACGTGTTTATTTCTGCTGAAAAACACGTTTTGACAATTTCTGCACACTGGGGTTAAGGGCTGACTCACTGTGCTCTTCTGAGCCAGGCAGTTACACTGCGATTCTAAAGGCTGAGAAAACGCGTTTATTTCGGGCTGAAAAACACGTTTTGAAAAGTGTGCTGTTCCTGCCCTATAACTTACATGGGGGTGACCAAAGTTGCCAAAACGTGTTTATTTCTGCTGAAAAACACGTTTTGACAATTTCTGCACACTGGGGTTAAGGGCTGACTCAGTGTGATCTTCTGAGCCAGGCAGTTACACTGTGATTCCAAGGGCTGAGAAAACGCGTTTATTTCGGGCTGAAAAACACGTTTTGAAAACTGTGCTGTTCCTGCCCTATAACTTACATGGGGGTGACCAAAGTTGCCAAAACGTGTTTATTTCTGCTGAAAAACACGTTTTGACAATTTCTGCACACTGGGGTTAAGGGCTGACTCACTGTGCTCTTCTGAGCCAGGCAGTTACACTGCGATTCCAAGGGCTGAGAAAACGCGTTTATTTCGGGCTGAAAAACACGTTTTGAAAACTGTGCTGTTCCTGCCCTATAAGTTACATGGTGGTGACCAAAGTTGCCAAAACGTGTTTATTTCTGCTGAAAAACACGTTTTGACAACTTCTGCACACTGGGGTTAAGGGCTGACTCAGTGTGCTCTTCTGAGCCAGGCAGTTACACTGTGATTCCAAGGGCTGAGAAAACGCGTTTATTTCGGGCTGAAAAACACGTTTTGAAAACTGTGCTGTTCCTGCCCTATAACTTACATGGGGGTGACCAAAGTTGCCAAAACGTGTTTATTTCTGCTGAAAAACACGTTTTGACAATTTCTGCACACTGGGGTTAAGGGCTGACTCACTGTGCTCTTCTGAGCCAGGCAGTTACACTGCGATTCTAAGGGCTGAGAAAACGCGATTATTTCGGGCTGAAAAACACGTTTTGAAAAGTGTGCTGTTCCTGCCCTATAACTTACATGAGGGTGACCAAAGTTGCCAAAACGTGTTTATTTCTGCTGAAAAACACGTTTTGACAATTTCTGCACACTGGGGTTAAGGGCTGACTCACTGTGCTCTTCTGAGCCAGGCAGTTACACTGCGATTCTAAAGGCTGAGAAAACGCGTTTATTTCGGGCTGAAAAACACGTTTTGAAAAGTGTGCTGTTCCTGCCCTATAACTTACATGGGGGTGACCAAAGTTGCCAAAACGTGTTTATTTCTGCTGAAAAACACGTTTTGACAATTTCTGCACACTGGGGTTAAGGGCTGACTCAGTGTGCTCTTCTGAGCCAGGCAGTTACACTGTGATTCCAAGGGCTGAGAAAACGCGTTTATTTCGGGGTGAAAAACACGTTTTGAAAACTGTGCTGTTCCTGCCCTATAACTTACATGGGGGTGACCAAAGTTGCCAAAACGTGTTTATTTCTGCTGAAAAACACGTTTTGACAATATGTGCACACTGGGGTTAAGGGCTGACTCACTGTGCTCTTCTGAGCCAGGCAGTTACACTGCGATTCTAAGGGCTGAGAAAACGCGTTTATTTCGGGCTGAAAAACACGTTTTGAAATCTGTGCTGTTCCTGCCCTATAACTTACATGGGGGTGACCAAAGTTGCCAAAACGTGTTTATTTCTGCTGAAAAACACGTTTTGACAATTTCTGCACACTGGGGTTAAGGGCTGACTCAGTGTGTTCTTCTGAGCCAGGCAGTTACACTGTGATTCCAAGGGCTGAGAAAACGCGTTTATTTCGGGCTGAAAAACACGTTTTGAAAACTGTGCTGTTCCTGCCCTATAACTTACATGGGGGTGACCAAAGTTGCCAAAACGTGTTTATTTCTGCTGAAAAACACGTTTTGACAATTTCTGCACACTGGGGTTAAGGGCTGACTCACTGTGCTCTTCTGAGCCAGGCAGTTACACTGCGATTCTAAGGGCTGAGAAAACGCGTTTATTTCGGGCTGAAAAACACGTTTTGAAAAGTGTGCTGTTCCTGCCCTATAACTTACATGGGGGTGACCAAAGTTGCCAAAACGTGTTTATTTCTGCTGAAAAACACGTTTTGACAATTTCTGCACACTGGGGTTAAGGGCTGACTCAGTGTGCTCTTCTGAGCCAGGCAGTTACACTGTGATTCCAAGGGCTGAGAAAACGCGTTTATTTCGGGCTGAAAAACACGTTTTGAAAAGTGTGCTGTTCCTGCCCTATAACTTACATGGGGGTGACCAAAGTTGCCAAAACGTGTTTATTTCTGCTGAAAAACACGTTTTGACAATTTCTGCACACTGGGGTTAAGGGCTGACTCACTGTGCTCTTCTGAGCCAGGCAGTTACACTGCGATTCTAAGGGCTGAGAAATCGCGTTTATTTCGGGCTGAAAAACACGTTTTGAAAAGTGTGCTGTTCCTGCCCTATAACTTACATGGGGGTGACCAAAGTTGCCAAAACGTGTTTATTTCTGCTGAAAAACACGTTTTGACAATTTCTGCACACTGGGGTTAAGGGCTGACTCACTGTGCTCTTCTGAGCCAGGCAGTTACACTGCGATTCTAAAGGCTGAGAAAACGCGTTTATTTCGGGCTGAAAAACACGTTTTGAAAAGTGTGCTGTTCCTGCCCTATAACTTACATGGGGGTGACCAAAGTTGCCAAAACGTGTTTATTTCTGCTGAAAAACACGTTTTGACAATTTCTGCACACTGGGGTTAAGGGCTGACTCAGTGTGCTCTTCTGAGCCAGGCAGTTACACTGTGATTCCAAGGGCTGAGAAAACGCGTTTATTTCGGGGTGAAAAACACGTTTTGAAAACTGTGCTGTTCCTGCCCTATAACTTACATGGGGG
Organism: Atractosteus spatula; assembly: GCF_055471065.1. Lineage (NCBI taxonomy): Eukaryota > Metazoa > Chordata > Actinopteri > Semionotiformes > Lepisosteidae > Atractosteus > Atractosteus spatula. Next base: position 17,813,719 of record NC_142716.1, on the reverse strand, counting down.
TGACCAAAGTTGCCAAAACGTGTTTATTTCTGCTGAAAAACACGTTTTGACAATTTCTGCACACTGGGGTTAAGGGCTGACTCACTGTGCTCTTCTGAGCCAGGCAGTTACACTGCGATTCTAAAGGCTGAGAAAACGCGTTTATTTCGGGCTGAAAAACACGTTTTGAAAAGTGTGCTGTTCCTGCCCTATAACTTACATGGGGGTGACCAAAGTTGCCAAAACGTGTTTATTTCTGCTGAAAAACACGTTTTGACAATTTCTGCACACTGGGGTTAAGGGCTGACTCAGTGTGCTCTTCTGAGCCAGGCAGTTACACTGTGATTCCAAGGGCTGAGAAAACGCGTTTATTTCGGGCTGAAAAACACGTTTTGAAAACTGTGCTGTTCCTGCCCTATAACTTACATGGGGGTGACCAAAGTTGCCAAAACGTGTTTATTTCTGCTGAAAAACACGTTTTGACAATTTCTGCACACTGGGGTTAAGGGCTGACTCACTGTGCTCTTCTGAGCCAGGCAGTTACACTGCGATTCTAAAGGCTGAGAAAACGCGTTTATTTCGGGCTGAAAAACACGTTTTGAAAAGTGTGCTGTTCCTGCCCTATAACTTACATGGGGGTGACCAAAGTTGCCAAAACGTGTTTATTTCTGCTGAAAAACACGTTTTGACAATTTCTGCACACTGGGGTTAAGGGCTGACTCACTGTGCTCTTCTGAGCCAGGCAGTTACACTGTGATTCCAAGGGCTGAGAAAACGCGTTTATTTCGGGCTGAAAAACACGTTTTGAAAACTGTGCTGTTCCTGCCCTATAACTTACATGGGGGTGACCAAAGTTGCCAAAACGTGTTTATTTCTGCTGAAAAACACGTTTTGACAATTTCTGCACACTGGGGTTAAGGGCTGACTCACTGTGCTCTTCTGAGCCAGGCAGTTACACTGCGATTCTAAGGGCTGAGAAAACGCGATTATTTCGGGCTGAAAAACACGTTTTGAAAAGTGAGCTGTTCCTGCCCTATAACTTACATGAGGGTGACCAAAGTTGCCAAAACGTGTTTATTTCTGCTGAAAAACACGTTTTGACAATTTCTGCACACTGGGGTTAAGGGCTGACTCACTGTGCTCTTCTGAGCCAGGCAGTTACACTGCGATTCTAAAGGCTGAGAAAACGCGTTTATTTCGGGCTGAAAAACACGTTTTGAAAAGTGTGCTGTTCCTGCCCTATAACTTACATGGGGGTGACCAAAGTTGCCAAAACGTGTTTATTTCTGCTGAAAAACACGTTTTGACAATTTCTGCACACTGGGGTTAAGGGCTGACTCAGTGTGATCTTCTGAGCCAGGCAGTTACACTGTGATTCCAAGGGCTGAGAAAACGCGTTTATTTCGGGCTGAAAAACACGTTTTGAAAACTGTGCTGTTCCTGCCCTATAACTTACATGGGGGTGACCAAAGTTGCCAAAACGTGTTTATTTCTGCTGAAAAACACGTTTTGACAATTTCTGCACACTGGGGTTAAGGGCTGACTCACTGTGCTCTTCTGAGCCAGGCAGTTACACTGCGATTCCAAGGGCTGAGAAAACGCGTTTATTTCGGGCTGAAAAACACGTTTTGAAAACTGTGCTGTTCCTGCCCTATAAGTTACATGGTGGTGACCAAAGTTGCCAAAACGTGTTTATTTCTGCTGAAAAACACGTTTTGACAACTTCTGCACACTGGGGTTAAGGGCTGACTCAGTGTGCTCTTCTGAGCCAGGCAGTTACACTGTGATTCCAAGGGCTGAGAAAACGCGTTTATTTCGGGCTGAAAAACACGTTTTGAAAACTGTGCTGTTCCTGCCCTATAACTTACATGGGGGTGACCAAAGTTGCCAAAACGTGTTTATTTCTGCTGAAAAACACGTTTTGACAATTTCTGCACACTGGGGTTAAGGGCTGACTCACTGTGCTCTTCTGAGCCAGGCAGTTACACTGCGATTCTAAGGGCTGAGAAAACGCGATTATTTCGGGCTGAAAAACACGTTTTGAAAAGTGTGCTGTTCCTGCCCTATAACTTACATGAGGGTGACCAAAGTTGCCAAAACGTGTTTATTTCTGCTGAAAAACACGTTTTGACAATTTCTGCACACTGGGGTTAAGGGCTGACTCACTGTGCTCTTCTGAGCCAGGCAGTTACACTGCGATTCTAAAGGCTGAGAAAACGCGTTTATTTCGGGCTGAAAAACACGTTTTGAAAAGTGTGCTGTTCCTGCCCTATAACTTACATGGGGGTGACCAAAGTTGCCAAAACGTGTTTATTTCTGCTGAAAAACACGTTTTGACAATTTCTGCACACTGGGGTTAAGGGCTGACTCAGTGTGCTCTTCTGAGCCAGGCAGTTACACTGTGATTCCAAGGGCTGAGAAAACGCGTTTATTTCGGGCTGAAAAACACGTTTTGAAAACTGTGCTGTTCCTGCCCTATAACTTACATGGGGGTGACCAAAGTTGCCAAAACGTGTTTATTTCTGCTGAAAAACACGTTTTGACAATTTCTGCACACTGGGGTTAAGGGCTGACTCAGTGTGCTCTTCTGAGCCAGGCAGTTACACTGTGATTCCAAGGGCTGAGAAAACGCGTTTATTTCGGGCTGAAAAACACGTTTTGAAAACTGTGCTGTTCCTGCCCTATAAGTTACATGGTGGTGACCAAAGTTGCCAAAACGTGTTTATTTCTGCTGAAAAACACGTTTTGACAATTTCTGCACACTGGGGTTAAGGGCTGACGCAGTGTGCTCTTCTGAGCCAGGCAGTTACACTGTGATTCCAAGGGCTGAGAAAACGCGTTTATTTCGGGCTGAAAAACACGTTTTGAAAAGTGTGCTGTTCCTGCCCTATAACTTACATGGGAGTGACCAAAGTTGCCAAAACGTGTTTATTTCTGCTGAAAAACACGTTTTGACAATTTCTGCACACTGGGGTTAAGGGCTGACTCACTGTGCTCTTCTGAGCCAGGCAGTTACACTGCGATTCTAAGGGCTGAGAAAACGCGTTTATTTCGGGCTGAAAAACACGTTTTGAAATCTGTGCTGTTCCTGCCCTATAAGTTACATGGGGGTGACCAAAGTTGCCAAAACGTGTTTATTTCTGCTGAAAAACACGTTTTGACAATTTCTGCACACTGGGGTTAAGGGCTGAGTCAGTGTGCTCTTCTGAGCCAGGCAGTTACACTGTGATTCCAAGGGCTGAGAAAACGCGTTTATTTCGGGCTGAAAAACACGTTTTGAAAAGTGTGCTGTTCCTGCCCTATAACTTACATGGGGGTGACCAAAGTTGCCAAAACGTGTTTATTTCTGCTGAAAAACACGTTTTGACAATTTCTGCACACTGGGGTTAAGGGCTGACTCAGTGTGCTCTTCTGAGCCAGGCAGTTACAATGTGATTCCAAGGGCTGAGAAAACGTGTTTATTTCGGGCTGAAAAACACGATTTGAAAACTGAGCTGTTCCTGCCCTATAACTTACATGGGGGTGACCAAAGTTGCCAAAACGTGTTTATTTCTGCTGAAAAACACGTTTTGACAATATGTGCACACTGGGGTTAAGGGCTGACTCACTGTGCTCTTCTGAGCCTGGCAGTTACACTGCGATTCTAAGGGCTGAGAAAACGCGTTTATTTCGGGCTGAAAAACACGTTTTGAAAAGTGTGCTGTTCCTGCCCTATAACTTACATGGGGGTGACCAAAGTTGCCAAAACGTGTTTATTTCTGCTGAAAAACACGTTTTGACAATTTCTGCACACTGGGGTTAAGGGCTGTCTCAACTGTGCTCTTCTGAGCCAGGCAGTTACACTGCGATTCTAAAGGCTGAGAAAACGCGTTTATTTCGGGCTGAAAAACACGTTTTGAAAACTGTGCTGTTCCTGCCCTATAACTTACATGGGGGTGACCAAAGTTGCCAAAACGTGTTTATTTCTGCTGAAAAACACGTTTTGACAATTTCTGCACACTGGGTTAAAGGGCTGACTCAGTGTGCTCTTCTGAGCCAGGCAGTTACACTGTGATTCCAAGGGCTGAGAAAACGTGTTTATTTCGGGCTGAAAAACACGTTTTGAAAACTGAGCTGTTCCTGCCCTATAACTTACATGGGGGTGACCAAAGTTGCCAAAACGTGTTTATTTCTGCTGAAAAACACGTTTTGACAATTTCTGCACACTGGGGTTAAGGGCTGACTCAGTGTGTTCTTCTGAGCCAGGCAGTTACACTGTGATTCCAAGGGCTGAGAAAACGCGTTTATTTCGGGCTGAAAAACACGTTTTGAAAACTGTGCTGTTCCTGCCCTATAACTTACATGGGGGTGACCAAAGTTGCCAAAACGTGTTTATTTCTGCTGAAAAACACGTTTTGACAATTTCTGCACACTGGGGTTAAGGGCTGACTCACTGTGCTCTTCTGAGCCAGGCAGTTACACTGCGATTCTAAGGGCTGAGAAATCGCGTTTATTTCGGGCTGAAAAACACGTTTTGAAAAGTGTGCTGTTCCTGCCCTATAACTTACATGGGGGTGACCAAAGTTGCCAAAACGTGTTTATTTCTGCTGAAAAACACGTTTTGACAATTTCTGCACACTGGGGTTAAGGGCTGACTCACTGTGCTCTTCTGAGCCAGGCAGTTACACTGCGATTCTAAAGGCTGAGAAAACGCGTTTATTTCGGGCTGAAAAACACGTTTTGAAAAGTGTGCTGTTCCTGCCCTATAACTTACATGGGGGTGACCAAAGTTGCCAAAACGTGTTTATTTCTGCTGAAAAACACGTTTTGACAATTTCTGCACACTGGGGTTAAGGGCTGACTCAGTGTGCTCTTCTGAGCCAGGCAGTTACACTGTGATTCCAAGGGCTGAGAAAACGCGTTTATTTCGGGGTGAAAAACACGTTTTGAAAACTGTGCTGTTCCTGCCCTATAACTTACATGGGGGTGACCAAAGTTGCCAAAACGTGTTTATTTCTGCTGAAAAACACGTTTTGACAATATGTGCACACTGGGGTTAAGGGCTGACTCACTGTGCTCTTCTGAGCCAGGCAGTTACACTGCGATTCTAAGGGCTGAGAAAACGCGTTTATTTCGGGCTGAAAAACACGTTTTGAAATCTGTGCTGTTCCTGCCCTATAACTTACATGGGGGTGACCAAAGTTGCCAAAACGTGTTTATTTCTGCTGAAAAACACGTTTTGACAATTTCTGCACACTGGGGTTAAGGGCTGACTCAGTGTGTTCTTCTGAGCCAGGCAGTTACACTGTGATTCCAAGGGCTGAGAAAACGCGTTTATTTCGGGCTGAAAAACACGTTTTGAAAACTGTGCTGTTCCTGCCCTATAACTTACATGGGGGTGACCAAAGTTGCCAAAACGTGTTTATTTCTGCTGAAAAACACGTTTTGACAATTTCTGCACACTGGGGTTAAGGGCTGACTCACTGTGCTCTTCTGAGCCAGGCAGTTACACTGCGATTCTAAGGGCTGAGAAAACGCGTTTATTTCGGGCTGAAAAACACGTTTTGAAAAGTGTGCTGTTCCTGCCCTATAACTTACATGGGGGTGACCAAAGTTGCCAAAACGTGTTTATTTCTGCTGAAAAACACGTTTTGACAATTTCTGCACACTGGGGTTAAGGGCTGACTCAGTGTGCTCTTCTGAGCCAGGCAGTTACACTGTGATTCCAAGGGCTGAGAAAACGCGTTTATTTCGGGCTGAAAAACACGTTTTGAAAAGTGTGCTGTTCCTGCCCTATAACTTACATGGGGGTGACCAAAGTTGCCAAAACGTGTTTATTTCTGCTGAAAAACACGTTTTGACAATTTCTGCACACTGGGGTTAAGGGCTGACTCACTGTGCTCTTCTGAGCCAGGCAGTTACACTGCGATTCTAAGGGCTGAGAAATCGCGTTTATTTCGGGCTGAAAAACACGTTTTGAAAAGTGTGCTGTTCCTGCCCTATAACTTACATGGGGGTGACCAAAGTTGCCAAAACGTGTTTATTTCTGCTGAAAAACACGTTTTGACAATTTCTGCACACTGGGGTTAAGGGCTGACTCACTGTGCTCTTCTGAGCCAGGCAGTTACACTGCGATTCTAAAGGCTGAGAAAACGCGTTTATTTCGGGCTGAAAAACACGTTTTGAAAACTGTGCTGTTCCTGCCCTATAACTTACATGGGGGTGACCAAAGTTGCCAAAACGTGTTTATTTCTGCTGAAAAACACGTTTTGACAATTTCTGCACACTGGGGTTAAGGGCTGACTCAGTGTGCTCTTCTGAGCCAGGCAGTTACACTGTGATTCCAAGGGCTGAGAAAACGCGTTTATTTCGGGGTGAAAAACACGTTTTGAAAACTGTGCTGTTCCTGCCCTATAACTTACATGGGGGTGACCAAAGTTGCCAAAACGTGTTTATTTCTGCTGAAAAACACGTTTTGACAATTTCTGCACACTGGGGTTAAGGGCTGACTCACTGTGCTCTTCTGAGCCAGGCAGTTACACTGCGATTCTAAAGGCTGAGAAAACGCGTTTATTTCGGGCTGAAAAACACGTTTTGAAAAGTGTGCTGTTCCTGCCCTATAACTTACATGGGGGTGACCAAAGTTGCCAAAACGTGTTTATTTCTGCTGAAAAACACGTTTTGACAATTTCTGCACACTGGGGTTAAGGGCTGACTCAGTGTGCTCTTCTGAGCCAGGCAGTTACACTGTGATTCCAAGGGCTGAGAAAACGCGTTTATTTCGGGCTGAAAAACACGTTTTGAAAACTGTGCTGTTCCTGCCCTATAACTTACATGGGGGTGACCAAAGTTGCCAAAACGTGTTTATTTCTGCTGAAAAACACGTTTTGACAATTTCTGCACACTGGGGTTAAGGGCTGACTCACTGTGCTCTTCTGAGCCAGGCAGTTACACTGCGATTCTAAAGGCTGAGAAAACGCGTTTATTTCGGGCTGAAAAACACGTTTTGAAAAGTGTGCTGTTCCTGCCCTATAACTTACATGGGGGTGACCAAAGTTGCCAAAACGTGTTTATTTCTGCTGAAAAACACGTTTTGACAATTTCTGCACACTGGGGTTAAGGGCTGACTCAGTGTGCTCTTCTGAGCCAGGCAGTTACACTGTGATTCCAAGGGCTGAGAAAACGCGTTTATTTCGTGCTGAAAAACACGTTTTGAAAACTGTGCTGTTCCTGCCCTATAACTTACATGGGGGTGACCAAAGTTGCCAAAACGTGTTTATTTCTGCTGAAAAACACGTTTTGACAATTTCTGCACACTGGGGTTAAGGGCTGACTCACTGTGCTCTTCTGAGCCAGGCAGTTACACTGCGATTCTAAGGGCTGAGAAAACGCGATTATTTCGGGCTGAAAAACACGTTTTGAAAAGTGAGCTGTTCCTGCCCTATAACTTACATGAGGGTGACCAAAGTTGCCAAAACGTGTTTATTTCTGCTGAAAAACACGTTTTGACAATTTCTGCACACTGGGGTTAAGGGCTGACTCACTGTGCTCTTCTGAGCCAGGCAGTTACACTGCGATTCTAAAGGCTGAGAAAACGCGTTTATTTCGGGCTGAAAAACACGTTTTGAAAAGTGTGCTGTTCCTGCCCTATAACTTACATGGGGGTGACCAAAGTTGCCAAAACGTGTTTATTTCTGCTGAAAAACACGTTTTGACAATTTCTGCACACTGGGGTTAAGGGCTGACTCAGTGTGATCTTCTGAGCCAGGCAGTTACACTGTGATTCCAAGGGCTGAGAAAACGCGTTTATTTCGGGCTGAAAAACACGTTTTGAAAACTGTGCTGTTCCTGCCCTATAACTTACATGGGGGTGACCAAAGTTGCCAAAACGTGTTTATTTCTGCTGAAAAACACGTTTTGACAATTTCTGCACACTGGGGTTAAGGGCTGACTCACTGTGCTCTTCTGAGCCAGGCAGTTACACTGCGATTCCAAGGGCTGAGAAAACGCGTTTATTTCGGGCTGAAAAACACGTTTTGAAAACTGTGCTGTTCCTGCCCTATAAGTTACATGGTGGTGACCAAAGTTGCCAAAACGTGTTTATTTCTGCTGAAAAACACGTTTTGACAACTTCTGCACACTGGGGTTAAGGGCTGACTCAGTGTGCTCTTCTGAGCCAGGCAGTTACACTGTGATTCCAAGGGCTGAGAAAACGCGTTTATTTCGGGCTGAAAAACACGTTTTGAAAACTGTGCTGTTCCTGCCCTATAACTTACATGGGGGTGACCAAAGTTGCCAAAACGTGTTTATTTCTGCTGAAAAACACGTTTTGACAATTTCTGCACACTGGGGTTAAGGGCTGACTCACTGTGCTCTTCTGAGCCAGGCAGTTACACTGCGATTCTAAGGGCTGAGAAAACGCGATTATTTCGGGCTGAAAAACACGTTTTGAAAAGTGTGCTGTTCCTGCCCTATAACTTACATGAGGGTGACCAAAGTTGCCAAAACGTGTTTATTTCTGCTGAAAAACACGTTTTGACAATTTCTGCACACTGGGGTTAAGGGCTGACTCACTGTGCTCTTCTGAGCCAGGCAGTTACACTGCGATTCTAAAGGCTGAGAAAACGCGTTTATTTCGGGCTGAAAAACACGTTTTGAAAAGTGTGCTGTTCCTGCCCTATAACTTACATGGGGGTGACCAAAGTTGCCAAAACGTGTTTATTTCTGCTGAAAAACACGTTTTGACAATTTCTGCACACTGGGGTTAAGGGCTGACTCAGTGTGCTCTTCTGAGCCAGGCAGTTACACTGTGATTCCAAGGGCTGAGAAAACGCGTTTATTTCGGGCTGAAAAACACGTTTTGAAAACTGTGCTGTTCCTGCCCTATAACTTACATGGGGGTGACCAAAGTTGCCAAAACGTGTTTATTTCTGCTGAAAAACACGTTTTGACAATTTCTGCACACTGGGGTTAAGGGCTGACTCAGTGTGCTCTTCTGAGCCAGGCAGTTACACTGTGATTCCAAGGGCTGAGAAAACGCGTTTATTTCGGGCTGAAAAACACGTTTTGAAAACTGTGCTGTTCCTGCCCTATAAGTTACATGGTGGTGACCAAAGTTGCCAAAACGTGTTTATTTCTGCTGAAAAACACGTTTTGACAATTTCTGCACACTGGGGTTAAGGGCTGACGCAGTGTGCTCTTCTGAGCCAGGCAGTTACACTGTGATTCCAAGGGCTGAGAAAACGCGTTTATTTCGGGCTGAAAAACACGTTTTGAAAAGTGTGCTGTTCCTGCCCTATAACTTACATGGGAGTGACCAAAGTTGCCAAAACGTGTTTATTTCTGCTGAAAAACACGTTTTGACAATTTCTGCACACTGGGGTTAAGGGCTGACTCACTGTGCTCTTCTGAGCCAGGCAGTTACACTGCGATTCTAAAGGCTGAGAAAACGCGTTTATTTCGGGCTGAAAAACACGTTTTGAAAACTGTGCTGTTCCTGCCCTATAACTTACATGGGGGTGACCAAAGTTGCCAAAACGTGTTTATTTCTGCTGAAAAACACGTTTTGACAATTTCTGCACACTGGGGTTAAGGGCTGACTCAGTGTGCTCTTCTGAGCCAGGCAGTTACACTGTGATTCCAAGGGCTGAGAAAACGCGTTTATTTCGGGCTGAAAAACACGTTTTGAAAACTGTGCTGTTCCTGCCCTATAACTTACATGGGGGTGACCAAAGTTGCCAAAACGTGTTTATTTCTGCTGAAAAACACGTTTTGACAATAAGTGCACACTGGGGTTAAGGGCTGAGTCAGTGTGCTCTTCTGAGCCAGGCAGTTACACTGCGATTCTAAAGGCTGAGAAAACGTGTTTATTTCGGGCTGAAAAACACGTTTTGAAAACTGAGCTGTTCCTGCCCTATAACTTACTTGGGGGTGACCAAAGTTGCCAAAACGTGTTTATTTCTGCTGAAAAACACGTTTTGACAATTTCTGCACACTGGGGTTAAGGGCTGACTCAGTGTGTTCTTCTGAGCCAGGCAGTTACACTGTGATTCCAAGGGCTGAGAAAACGCGTTTATTTCGGGCTGAAAAACACGTTTTGAAAACTGTGCTGTTCCTGCCCTATAACTTACATGGGGGTGACCAAAGTTGCCAAAACGTGTTTATTTCTGCTGAAAAACACGTTTTGACAATTTCTGCACACTGGGGTTAAGGGCTGACTCACTGTGCTCTTCTGAGCCAGGCAGTTACACTGCGATTCTAAGGGCTGAGAAAACGCGTTTATTTCGGGCTGAAAAACACGTTTTGAAAAGTGTGCTGTTCCTGCCCTATAACTTGCATGGGGGTGACCAAAGTTGCCAAAACGTGTTTATTTCTGCTGAAAAACACGTTTTGACAATTTCTGCACACTGGGGTTAAGGGCTGACTCACTGTGCTCTTCTGAGCCAGGCAGTTACACTGTGATTCCAAGGGCTGAGAAAACGCGTTTATTTCGGGCTGAAAAACACGTTTTGAAAACTGTGCTGTTCCTGCCCTATAACTTACATGGGGGTGACCAAAGTTGCCAAAACGTGTTTATTTCTGCTGAAAAACACGTTTTGACAATTTCTGCACACTGGGGTTAAGGGCTGAGTCAGTGTGCTCTTCTGAGCCAGGCAGTTACACTGTGATTCCAAGGGCTGAGAAAACGCGTTTATTTCGGGCTGAAAAACACGTTTTGAAAACTGTGCTGTTCCTGCCCTATAAGTTACATGGTGGTGACCAAAGTTGCCAAAACGTGTTTATTTCTGCTGAAAAACACGTTTTGACAACTTCTGCACACTGGGGTTAAGGGCTGACTCAGTGTGCTCTTCTGAGCCAGGCAGTTACACTGTGATTCCAAGGGCTGAGAAAACGCGTTTATTTCGGGCTGAAAAACACGTTTTGAAAACTGTGCTGTTCCTGCCCTATAACTTACATGGGGGTGACCAAAGTTGCCAAAACGTGTTTATTTCTGCTGAAAAACACGTTTTGACAATATGTGCACACTGGGGTTAAGGGCTGACTCACTGTGCTCTTCTGAGCCAGGCAGTTACACTGCGATTCTAAGGGCTGAGAAAACGCGTTTATTTCGGGCTGAAAAACACGTTTTGAAATCTGTGCTGTTCCTGCCCTATAACTTACATGGGGGTGACCAAAGTTGCCAAAACGTGTTTATTTCTGCTGAAAAACACGTTTTGACAATTTCTGCACACTGGGGTTAAGGGCTGACTCAGTGTGTTCTTCTGAGCCAGGCAGTTACACTGTGATTCCAAGGGCTGAGAAAACGCGTTTATTTCGGGCTGAAAAACACGTTTTGAAAACTGTGCTGTTCCTGCCCTATAACTTACATGGGGGTGACCAAAGTTGCCAAAACGTGTTTATTTCTGCTGAAAAACACGTTTTGACAATTTCTGCACACTGGGGTTAAGGGCTGACTCACTGTGCTCTTCTGAGCCAGGCAGTTACACTGCGATTCTAAGGGCTGAGAAAACGCGTTTATTTCGGGCTGAAAAACACGTTTTGAAAAGTGTGCTGTTCCTGCCCTATAACTTACATGGGGGTGACCAAAGTTGCCAAAACGTGTTTATTTCTGCTGAAAAACACGTTTTGACAATTTCTGCACACTGGGGTTAAGGGCTGACTCAGTGTGCTCTTCTGAGCCAGGCAGTTACACTGTGATTCCAAGGGCTGAGAAAACGCGTTTATTTCGGGCTGAAAAACACGTTTTGAAAAGTGTGCTGTTCCTGCCCTATAACTTACATGGGGGTGACCAAAGTTGCCAAAACGTGTTTATTTCTGCTGAAAAACACGTTTTGACAATTTCTGCACACTGGGGTTAAGGGCTGACTCACTGTGCTCTTCTGAGCCAGGCAGTTACACTGCGATTCTAAGGGCTGAGAAATCGCGTTTATTTCGGGCTGAAAAACACGTTTTGAAAAGTGTGCTGTTCCTGCCCTATAACTTACATGGGGGTGACCAAAGTTGCCAAAACGTGTTTATTTCTGCTGAAAAACACGTTTTGACAATTTCTGCACACTGGGGTTAAGGGCTGACTCACTGTGCTCTTCTGAGCCAGGCAGTTACACTGCGATTCTAAAGGCTGAGAAAACGCGTTTATTTCGGGCTGAAAAACACGTTTTGAAAAGTGTGCTGTTCCTGCCCTATAACTTACATGGGGGTGACCAAAGTTGCCAAAACGTGTTTATTTCTGCTGAAAAACACGTTTTGACAATTTCTGCACACTGGGGTTAAGGGCTGACTCAGTGTGCTCTTCTGAGCCAGGCAGTTACACTGTGATTCCAAGGGCTGAGAAAACGCGTTTATTTCGGGGTGAAAAACACGTTTTGAAAACTGTGCTGTTCCTGCCCTATAACTTACATGGGGGTGACCAAAGTTGCCAAAACGTGTTTATTTCTGCTGAAAAACACGTTTTGACAATTTCTGCACACTGGGGTTAAGGGCTGACTCACTGTGCTCTTCTGAGCCAGGCAGTTACACTGCGATTCTAAGGGCTGAGAAAACGCGTTTATTTCGGGCTGAAAAACACGTTTTGAAATCTGTGCTGTTCCTGCCCTATAACTTACATGGGGGTGACCAAAGTTGCCAAAACGTGTTTATTTCTGCTGAAAAACACGTTTTGACAATTTCTGCACACTGGGGTTAAGGGCTGACTCAGTGTGTTCTTCTGAGCCAGGCAGTTACACTGTGATTCCAAGGGCTGAGAAAACGCGTTTATTTCGGGCTGAAAAACACGTTTTGAAAACTGTGCTGTTCCTGCCCTATAACTTACATGGGGGTGACCAAAGTTGCCAAAACGTGTTTATTTCTGCTGAAAAACACGTTTTGACAATTTCTGCACACTGGGGTTAAGGGCTGACTCACTGTGCTCTTCTGAGCCAGGCAGTTACACTGCGATTCTAAGGGCTGAGAAAACGCGTTTATTTCGGGCTGAAAAACACGTTTTGAAAAGTGTGCTGTTCCTGCCCTATAACTTACATGGGGGTGACCAAAGTTGCCAAAACGTGTTTATTTCTGCTGAAAAACACGTTTTGACAATTTCTGCACACTGGGGTTAAGGGCTGACTCAGTGTGCTCTTCTGAGCCAGGCAGTTACACTGTGATTCCAAGGGCTGAGAAAACGCGTTTATTTCGGGCTGAAAAACACGTTTTGAAAAGTGTGCTGTTCCTGCCCTATAACTTACATGGGGGTGACCAAAGTTGCCAAAACGTGTTTATTTCTGCTGAAAAACACGTTTTGACAATTTCTGCACACTGGGGTTAAGGGCTGACTCACTGTGCTCTTCTGAGCCAGGCAGTTACACTGCGATTCTAAGGGCTGAGAAATCGCGTTTATTTCGGGCTGAAAAACACGTTTTGAAAAGTGTGCTGTTCCTGCCCTATAACTTACATGGGGGTGACCAAAGTTGCCAAAACGTGTTTATTTCTGCTGAAAAACACGTTTTGACAATTTCTGCACACTGGGGTTAAGGGCTGACTCACTGTGCTCTTCTGAGCCAGGCAGTTACACTGCGATTCTAAAGGCTGAGAAAACGCGTTTATTTCGGGCTGAAAAACACGTTTTGAAAAGTGTGCTGTTCCTGCCCTATAACTTACATGGGGGTGACCAAAGTTGCCAAAACGTGTTTATTTCTGCTGAAAAACACGTTTTGACAATTTCTGCACACTGGGGTTAAGGGCTGACTCAGTGTGCTCTTCTGAGCCAGGCAGTTACACTGTGATTCCAAGGGCTGAGAAAACGCGTTTATTTCGGGGTGAAAAACACGTTTTGAAAACTGTGCTGTTCCTGCCCTATAACTTACATGGGGGTGACCAAAGTTGCCAAAACGTGTTTATTTCTGCTGAAAAACACGTTTTGACAATTTCTGCACACTGGGGTTAAGGGCTGACTCACTGTGCTCTTCTGAGCCAGGCAGTTACACTGCGATTCTAAAGGCTGAGAAAACGCGTTTATTTCGGGCTGAAAAACACGTTTTGAAAAGTGTGCTGTTCCTGCCCTATAACTTACATGGGGGTGACCAAAGTTGCCAAAACGTGTTTATTTCTGCTGAAAAACACGTTTTGACAATTTCTGCACACTGGGGTTAAGGGCTGACTCAGTGTGCTCTTCTGAGCCAGGCAGTTACACTGTGATTCCAAGGGCTGAGAAAACGCGTTTATTTCGGGCTGAAAAACACGTTTTGAAAACTGTGCTGTTCCTGCCCTATAACTTACATGGGGGTGACCAAAGTTGCCAAAACGTGTTTATTTCTGCTGAAAAACACGTTTTGACAATTTCTGCACACTGGGGTTAAGGGCTGACTCACTGTGCTCTTCTGAGCCAGGCAGTTACACTGCGATTCTAAAGGCTGAGAAAACGCGTTTATTTCGGGCTGAAAAACACGTTTTGAAAAGTGTGCTGTTCCTGCCCTATAACTTACATGGGGGTGACCAAAGTTGCCAAAACGTGTTTATTTCTGCTGAAAAACACGTTTTGACAATTTCTGCACACTGGGGTTAAGGGCTGACTCAGTGTGCTCTTCTGAGCCAGGCAGTTACACTGTGATTCCAAGGGCTGAGAAAACGCGTTTATTTCGGGCTGAAAAACACGTTTTGAAAACTGTGCTGTTCCTGCCCTATAACTTACATGGGGGTGACCAAAGTTGCCAAAACGTGTTTATTTCTGCTGAAAAACACGTTTTGACAATTTCTGCACACTGGGGTTAAGGGCTGACTCACTGTGCTCTTCTGAGCCAGGCAGTTACACTGCGATTCTAAGGGCTGAGAAAACGCGATTATTTCGGGCTGAAAAACACGTTTTGAAAAGTGAGCTGTTCCTGCCCTATAACTTACATGAGGGTGACCAAAGTTGCCAAAACGTGTTTATTTCTGCTGAAAAACACGTTTTGACAATTTCTGCACACTGGGGTTAAGGGCTGACTCACTGTGCTCTTCTGAGCCAGGCAGTTACACTGCGATTCTAAAGGCTGAGAAAACGCGTTTATTTCGGGCTGAAAAACACGTTTTGAAAAGTGTGCTGTTCCTGCCCTATAACTTACATGGGGGTGACCAAAGTTGCCAAAACGTGTTTATTTCTGCTGAAAAACACGTTTTGACAATTTCTGCACACTGGGGTTAAGGGCTGACTCAGTGTGATCTTCTGAGCCAGGCAGTTACACTGTGATTCCAAGGGCTGAGAAAACGCGTTTATTTCGGGCTGAAAAACACGTTTTGAAAACTGTGCTGTTCCTGCCCTATAACTTACATGGGGGTGACCAAAGTTGCCAAAACGTGTTTATTTCTGCTGAAAAACACGTTTTGACAATTTCTGCACACTGGGGTTAAGGGCTGACTCACTGTGCTCTTCTGAGCCAGGCAGTTACACTGCGATTCCAAGGGCTGAGAAAACGCGTTTATTTCGGGCTGAAAAACACGTTTTGAAAACTGTGCTGTTCCTGCCCTATAAGTTACATGGTGGTGACCAAAGTTGCCAAAACGTGTTTATTTCTGCTGAAAAACACGTTTTGACAACTTCTGCACACTGGGGTTAAGGGCTGACTCAGTGTGCTCTTCTGAGCCAGGCAGTTACACTGTGATTCCAAGGGCTGAGAAAACGCGTTTATTTCGGGCTGAAAAACACGTTTTGAAAACTGTGCTGTTCCTGCCCTATAACTTACATGGGGGTGACCAAAGTTGCCAAAACGTGTTTATTTCTGCTGAAAAACACGTTTTGACAATTTCTGCACACTGGGGTTAAGGGCTGACTCACTGTGCTCTTCTGAGCCAGGCAGTTACACTGCGATTCTAAGGGCTGAGAAAACGCGATTATTTCGGGCTGAAAAACACGTTTTGAAAAGTGTGCTGTTCCTGCCCTATAACTTACATGAGGGTGACCAAAGTTGCCAAAACGTGTTTATTTCTGCTGAAAAACACGTTTTGACAATTTCTGCACACTGGGGTTAAGGGCTGACTCACTGTGCTCTTCTGAGCCAGGCAGTTACACTGCGATTCTAAAGGCTGAGAAAACGCGTTTATTTCGGGCTGAAAAACACGTTTTGAAAAGTGTGCTGTTCCTGCCCTATAACTTACATGGGGGTGACCAAAGTTGCCAAAACGTGTTTATTTCTGCTGAAAAACACGTTTTGACAATTTCTGCACACTGGGGTTAAGGGCTGACTCAGTGTGCTCTTCTGAGCCAGGCAGTTACACTGTGATTCCAAGGGCTGAGAAAACGCGTTTATTTCGGGCTGAAAAACACGTTTTGAAAACTGTGCTGTTCCTGCCCTATAACTTACATGGGGGTGACCAAAGTTGCCAAAACGTGTTTATTTCTGCTGAAAAACACGTTTTGACAATTTCTGCACACTGGGGTTAAGGGCTGACTCAGTGTGCTCTTCTGAGCCAGGCAGTTACACTGTGATTCCAAGGGCTGAGAAAACGCGTTTATTTCGGGCTGAAAAACACGTTTTGAAAACTGTGCTGTTCCTGCCCTATAAGTTACATGGTGGTGACCAAAGTTGCCAAAACGTGTTTATTTCTGCTGAAAAACACGTTTTGACAATTTCTGCACACTGGGGTTAAGGGCTGACGCAGTGTGCTCTTCTGAGCCAGGCAGTTACACTGTGATTCCAAGGGCTGAGAAAACGCGTTTATTTCGGGCTGAAAAACACGTTTTGAAAAGTGTGCTGTTCCTGCCCTATAACTTACATGGGAGTGACCAAAGTTGCCAAAACGTGTTTATTTCTGCTGAAAAACACGTTTTGACAATTTCTGCACACTGGGGTTAAGGGCTGACTCACTGTGCTCTTCTGAGCCAGGCAGTTACACTGCGATTCTAAGGGCTGAGAAAACGCGTTTATTTCGGGCTGAAAAACACGTTTTGAAATCTGTGCTGTTCCTGCCCTATAAGTTACATGGGGGTGACCAAAGTTGCCAAAACGTGTTTATTTCTGCTGAAAAACACGTTTTGACAATTTCTGCACACTGGGGTTAAGGGCTGAGTCAGTGTGCTCTTCTGAGCCAGGCAGTTACACTGTGATTCCAAGGGCTGAGAAAACGCGTTTATTTCGGGCTGAAAAACACGTTTTGAAAAGTGTGCTGTTCCTGCCCTATAACTTACATGGGGGTGACCAAAGTTGCCAAAACGTGTTTATTTCTGCTGAAAAACACGTTTTGACAATTTCTGCACACTGGGGTTAAGGGCTGACTCAGTGTGCTCTTCTGAGCCAGGCAGTTACAATGTGATTCCAAGGGCTGAGAAAACGTGTTTATTTCGGGCTGAAAAACACGATTTGAAAACTGAGCTGTTCCTGCCCTATAACTTACATGGGGGTGACCAAAGTTGCCAAAACGTGTTTATTTCTGCTGAAAAACACGTTTTGACAATTTCTGCACACTGGGGTTAAGGGCTGACTCAGTGTGCTCTTCTGAGCCAGGCAGTTACACTGTGATTCCAAGGGCTGAGAAAACGCGTTTATTTAGGGCTGAAAAACACGTTTTGAAAACTGTGCTGTTCCTGCCCTATAACTTACATGGGGGTGACCAAAGTTGCCAAAACGTGTTTATTTCTGCTGAAAAACACGTTTTGACAATTTCTGCACACTGGGGTTAAGGGCTGACTCACTGTGCTCTTCTGAGCCAGGCAGTTACACTGCGATTCTAAGGGCTGAGAAAACGCGTTTATTTCGGGCTGAAAAACACGTTTTGAAAAGTGTGCTGTTCCTGCCCTATAACTTACATGGGGGTGACCAAAGTTGCCAAAACGTGTTTATTTCTGCTGAAAAACACGTTTTGACAATTTCTGCACACTGGGGTTAAGGGCTGACTCACTGTGCTCTTCTGAGCCAGGCAGTTACACTGCGATTCTAAAGGCTGAGAAAACGCGTTTATTTCGGGCTGAAAAACACGTTTTGAAAAGTGTGCTGTTCCTGCCCTATAACTTACATGGGGGTGACCAAAGTTGCCAAAACGTGTTTATTTCTGCTGAAAAACACGTTTTGACAATTTCTGCACACTGGGGTTAAGGGCTGACTCAGTGTGCTCTTCTGAGCCAGGCAGTTACACTGTGATTCCAAGGGCTGAGAAAACGCGTTTATTTCGGGCTGAAAAACACGTTTTGAAAACTGTGCTGTTCCTGCCCTATAACTTACATGGGGGTGACCAAAGTTGCCAAAACGTGTTTATTTCTGCTGAAAAACACGTTTTGACAATTTCTGCACACTGGGGTTAAGGGCTGACTCACTGTGCTCTTCTGAGCCAGGCAGTTACACTGCGATTCTAAAGGCTGAGAAAACGCGTTTATTTCGGGCTGAAAAACACGTTTTGAAAAGTGAGCTGTTCCTGCCCTATAACTTACATGGGGGTGACCAAAGTTGCCAAAACGTGTTTATTTCTGCTGAAAAACACGTTTTGACAATTTCTGCACACTGGGGTTAAGGGCTGACTCACTGTGCTCTTCTGAGCCAGGCAGTTACACTGCGATTCTAAGGGCTGAGAAAACGCGTTTATTTCGGGCTGAAAAACACGTTTTGAAATCTGTGCTGTTCCTGCCCTATAAGTTACATGGGGGTGACCAAAGTTGCCAAAACGTGTTTATTTCTGCTGAAAAACACGTTTTGACAATTTCTGCACACTGGGGTTAAGGGCTGAGTCAGTGTGCTCTTCTGAGCCAGGCAGTTACACTGTGATTCCAAGGGCTGAGAAAAAGCGTTTATTTCGGGCTGAAAAACACGTTTTGAAAACTGTGCTGTTCCTGCCCTATAAGTTACATGGTGGTGACCAAAGTTGCCAAAACGTGTTTATTTCTGCTGAAAAACACGTTTTGACAACTTCTGCACACTGGGGTTAAGGGCTGACTCAGTGTGCTCTTCTGAGCCAGGCAGTTACACTGCGATTCTAAGGGCTGAGAAAACGCGATTATTTCGGGCTGAAAAACACGTTTTGAAAAGTGTGCTGTTCCTGCCCTATAACTTACATGGGGGTGACCAAAGTTGCCAAAACGTGTTTATTTCTGCTGAAAAACACGTTTTGACAATTTCTGCACACTGGGGTTAAGGGCTGACTCACTGTGCTCTTCTGAGCCAGGCAGTTACACTGCGATTCTAAAGGCTGAGAAAACGCGTTTATTTCGGGCTGAAAAACACGTTTTGAAAAGTGTGCTGTTCCTGCCCTATAACTTACATGGGGGTGACCAAAGTTGCCAAAACGTGTTTATTTCTGCTGAAAAACACGTTTTGACAATTTCTGCACACTGGGGTTAAGGGCTGACTCAGTGTGCTCTTCTGAGCCAGGCAGTTACACTGTGATTCCAAGGGCTGAGAAAACGCGTTTATTTCGGGCTGAAAAACACGTTTTGAAAAGTGTGCTGTTCCTGCCCTATAACTTACATGGGGGTGACCAAAGTTGCCAAAACGTGTTTATTTCTGCTGAAAAACACGTTTTGACAATTTCTGCACACTGGGGTTAAGGGCTGACTCACTGTGCTCTTCTGAGCCAGGCAGTTACACTGTGATTCCAATGGCTGAGAAAACGCGTTTATTTCGGGCTGAAAAACACGTTTTGAAAACTGTGCTGTTCCTGCCCTATAACTTACATGGTGGTGACCAAAGTTGCCAGAACGTGTTTATTTTTGCTGAAAAACACGTTTTGACAATTTCTGCACACTGGGGTTAAGGGCTGACTCAGTGTGCTCTTCTGAGCCAGGCAGTTACACTGTGATTCCAAGGGCTGAGAAAACGCGTTTATTTCGGGCTGAAAAACACGTTTTGAAAACTGTGCTGTTCCTGCCCTATAACTTACATGGGGGTGACCAAAGTTGCCAAAACGTGTTTATTTCTGCTGAAAAACACGTTTTGACAATTTCTGCACACTGGGGTTAAGGGCTGACTCACTGTGCTCTTCTGAGCCAGGCAGTTACACTGCGATTCTAAGGGCTGAGAAAACGCGTTTATTTCGGGCTGAAAAACACGTTTTGAAAAGTGTGCTGTTCCTGCCCTATAACTTACATGGGGGTGACCAAAGTTGCCAAAACGTGTTTATTTCTGCTGAAAAACACGTTTTGACAATTTCTGCACACTGGGGTTAAGGGCTGACTCACTGTGCTCTTCTGAGCCAGGCAGTTACACTGCGATTCTAAAGGCTGAGAAAACGCGTTTATTTCGGGCTGAAAAACACGTTTTGAAAAGTGTGCTGTTCCTGCCCTATAACTTACATGGGGGTGACCAAAGTTGCCAAAACGTGTTTATTTCTGCTGAAAAACACGTTTTGACAATTTCTGCACACTGGGGTTAAGGGCTGACTCACTGTGCTCTTCTGAGCCAGGCAGTTACACTGCGATTCTAAAGGCTGAGAAAACGCGTTTATTTCGGGCTGAAAAACACGTTTTGAAAAGTGTGCTGTTCCTGCCCTATAACTTACATGGGGGTGACCAAAGTTGCCAAAACGTGTTTATTTCTGCTGAAAAACACGTTTTGACAATTTCTGCACACTGGGGTTAAGGGCTGACTCAGTGTGCTCTTCTGAGCCAGGCAGTTACACTGTGATTCCAAGGGCTGAGAAAACGCGTTTATTTCGGGCTGAAAAACACGTTTTGAAAACTGTGCTGTTCCTGCCCTATAACTTACATGGGGGTGACCAAAGTTGCCAAAACGTGTTCATTTCTGCTGAAAAACACGTTTTGACAATTTCTGCACACTGGGGTTAAGGGCTGACTCAGTGTGCTCTTCTGAGCCAGGCAGTTACATTGTGATTCCAAGGGCTGAGAAAACGCGTTTATTTCGGGCTGAAAAACACGTTTTGAAAACTGTGCTGTTCCTGCCCTATAACTTACATGGGGGTGACCAAAGTTGCCAAAACGTGTTTATTTCTGCTGAAAAACACGTTTTGACAATTTCTGCACACTGGGGTTAAGGGCTGACTCAGTGTGCTCTTCTGAGCCAGGCAGTTACACTGTGATTCCAAGGGCTGAGAAAACGCGTTTATTTCGGGCTGAAAAACACGTTTTGAAAAGTGTGCTGTTCCTGCCCTATAAGTTACATGGTGGTGACCAAAGTTGCCAAAACGTGTTTATTTCTGCTGAAAAACACGTTTTGACAATTTCTGCACACTGGGGTTAAGGGCTGACTCAGTGTGCTCTTCTGAGCCAGGCAGTTACACTGTGATTCCAAGGGCTGAGAAAACGCGTTTATTTCGGGCTGAAAAACACGTTTTGAAAAGTGTGCTGTTCCTGCCCTATAACTTACATGGGAGTGACCAAAGTTGCCAAAACGTGTTTATTTCTGCTGAAAAACACGTTTTGACAATTTCTGCACACTGGGGTTAAGGGCTGACTCACTGTGCTCTTCTGAGCCAGGCAGTTACACTGCGATTCTAAAGGCTGAGAAAACGCGTTTATTTCGGGCTGAAAAACACGTTTTGAAAACTGTGCTGTTCCTGCCCTATAACTTACATGGGGGTGACCAAAGTTGCCAAAACGTGTTTATTTCTGCTGAAAAACACGTTTTGACAATTTCTGCACACTGGGGTTAAGGGCTGACTCAGTGTGCTCTTCTGAGCTAGGCAGTTACACTGTGATTCCAAGGGCTGAGAAAACGCGTTTATTTCGGGCTGAAAAACACGTTTTGAAAACTGTGCTGTTCCTGCCCTATAACTTACATGGGGGTGACCAAAGTTGCCAAAACGTGTTTATTTCTGCTGAAAAACACGTTTTGACAATATGTGCACACTGGGGTTAAGGCTGAGTCAGTGTGCTCTTCTGAGCCAGGCAGTTACACTGCGATTCTAAGGGCTGAGAAAACGTGTTTATTTCGGGCTGAAAAACACGTTTTGAAAACTGAGCTGTTCCTGCCCTATAACTTACATGGGGGTGACCAAAGTTGCCAAAACGTGTTTATTTCTGCTGAAAAACACGTTTTGACAATTTCTGCACACTGGGGTTAAGGGCTGACTCAGTGTGTTCTTCTGAGCCAGGCAGTTACACTGTGATTCCAAGGGCTGAGAAAACGCGTTTATTTCGGGCTGAAAAACACGTTTTGAAAACTGTGCTGTTCCTGCCCTATAACTTACATGGGGGTGACCAAAGTTGCCAAAACGTGTTTATTTCTGCTGAAAAACACGTTTTGACAATTTCTGCACACTGGGGTTAAGGGCTGACTCACTGTGCTCTTCTGAGCCAGGCAGTTACACTGCGATTCTAAGGGCTGAGAAAACGCGTTTATTTCGGGCTGAAAAACACGTTTTGAAAAGTGTGCTGTTCCTGCCCTATAACTTACATGGGGGTGACCAAAGTTGCCAAAACGTGTTTATTTCTGCTGAAAAACACGTTTTGACAATTTCTGCACACTGGGGTTAAGGGCTGACTCAGTGTGCTCTTCTGAGCCAGGCAGTTACACTGTGATTCCAAGGGCTGAGAAAACGCGTTTATTTCGGGCTGAAAAACACGTTTTGAAAACTGTGCTGTTCCTGCCCTATAACTTACATGGGGGTGACCAAAGTTGCCAAAACGTGTTTATTTCTGCTGAAAAACACGTTTTGACAATTTCTGCACACTGGGGTTAAGGGCTGAGTCAGTGTGCTCTTCTGAGCCAGGCAGTTACACTGTGATTCCAAGGGCTGAGAAAACGCGTTTATTTCGGGCTGAAAAACACGTTTTGAAAACTGTGCTGTTCCTGCCCTATAAGTTACATGGTGGTGACCAAAGTTGCCAAAACGTGTTTATTTCTGCTGAAAAACACGTTTTGACAACTTCTGCACACTGGGGTTAAGGGCTGACTCAGTGTGCTCTTCTGAGCCAGGCAGTTACACTGTGATTCCAAGGGCTGAGAAAACGCGTTTATTTCGGGCTGAAAAACACGTTTTGAAAACTGTGCTGTTCCTGCCCTATAACTTACATGGGGGTGACCAAAGTTGCCAAAACGTGTTTATTTCTGCTGAAAAACACGTTTTGACAATTTCTGCACACTGGGGTTAAGGGCTGACTCACTGTGCTCTTCTGAGCCAGGCAGTTACACTGCGATTCTAAGGGCTGAGAAAACGCGATTATTTCGGGCTGAAAAACACGTTTTGAAAAGTGAGCTGTTCCTGCCCTATAACTTACATGAGGGTGACCAAAGTTGCCAAAACGTGTTTATTTCTGCTGAAAAACACGTTTTGACAATTTCTGCACACTGGGGTTAAGGGCTGACTCACTGTGCTCTTCTGAGCCAGGCAGTTACACTGCGATTCTAAAGGCTGAGAAAACGCGTTTATTTCGGGCTGAAAAACACGTTTTGAAAAGTGTGCTGTTCCTGCCCTATAACTTACATGGGGGTGACCAAAGTTGCCAAAACGTGTTTATTTCTGCTGAAAAACACGTTTTGACAATTTCTGCACACTGGGGTTAAGGGCTGACTCAGTGTGATCTTCTGAGCCAGGCAGTTACACTGTGATTCCAAGGGCTGAGAAAACGCGTTTATTTCGGGCTGAAAAACACGTTTTGAAAACTGTGCTGTTCCTGCCCTATAACTTACATGGGGGTGACCAAAGTTGCCAAAACGTGTTTATTTCTGCTGAAAAACACGTTTTGACAATTTCTGCACACTGGGGTTAAGGGCTGACTCACTGTGCTCTTCTGAGCCAGGCAGTTACACTGCGATTCTAAGGGCTGAGAAATCGCGTTTATTTCGGGCTGAAAAACACGTTTTGAAAAGTGTGCTGTTCCTGCCCTATAACTTACATGGGGGTGACCAAAGTTGCCAAAACGTGTTTATTTCTGCTGAAAAACACGTTTTGACAATTTCTGCACACTGGGGTTAAGGGCTGACTCACTGTGCTCTTCTGAGCCAGGCAGTTACACTGCGATTCTAAAGGCTGAGAAAACGCGTTTATTTCGGGCTGAAAAACACGTTTTGAAAACTGTGCTGTTCCTGCCCTATAACTTACATGGTGGTGACCAAAGTTGCCAGAACGTGTTTATTTTTGCTGAAAAACACGTTTTGACAATTTCTGCACACTGGGGTTAAGGGCTGACTCAGTGTGCTCTTCTGAGCCAGGCAGTTACATTGTGATTCCAAGGGCTGAGAAAACGCGTTTAATTCGGGCTGAAAAACACGTTTTGAAAAGTGTGCTGTTCCTGCCCTATAACTTACATGGGGGTGACCAAAGTTGCCAAAACGTGTTTATTTCTGCTGAAAAACACGTTTTGACAATTTCTGCACACTGGGGTTAAGGGCTGACTCAGTGTGCTCTTCTGAGCCAGGCAGTTACACTGTGATTCCAAGGGCTGAGAAAACGCGTTTATTTAGGGCTGAAAAACACGTTTTGAAAACTGTGCTGTTCCTGCCCTATAAGTTACATGGTGGTGACCAAAGTTGCCAAAACGTGTTTATTTCTGCTGAAAAACACGTTTTGACAATTTCTGCACACTGGGGTTAAGGGCTGACTCAGTGTGCTCTTCTGAGCCAGGCAGTTACACTGTGATTCCAAGGGCTGAGAAAACGCGTTTATTTCGGGCTGAAAAACACGTTTTGAAAACTGTGCTGTTCCTGCCCTATAACTTACATGGGGGTGACCAAAGTTGCCAAAACGTGTTTATTTCTGCTGAAAAACACGTTTTGACAATATGTGCACACTGGGGTTAAGGGCTGAGTCAGTGTGCTCTTCTGAGCCAGGCAGTTACACTGCGATTCTAAGGGCTGAGAAAACGTGTTTATTTCGGGCTGAAAAACACGTTTTGAAAACTGAGCTGTTCCTGACCTATAACTTACTTGGGGGTGACCAAAGTTGCCAAAACGTGTTTATTTCTGCTGAAAAACACGTTTTGACAATTTCTGCACACTGGGGTTAAGGGCTGACTCAGTGTGTTCTTCTGAGCCAGGCAGTTACACTGTGATTCCAAGGGCTGAGAAAACGCGTTTATTTCGGGCTGAAAAACACGTTTTGAAAACTGTGCTGTTCCTGCCCTATAACTTACATGGGGGTGACCAAAGTTGCCAAAACGTGTTTATTTCTGCTGAAAAACACGTTTTGACAATTTCTGCACACTGGGGTTAAGGGCTGACTCACTGTGCTCTTCTGAGCCAGGCAGTTACACTGCGATTCTAAGGGCTGAGAAAACGCGTTTATTTCGGGCTGAAAAACACGTTTTGAAAAGTGTGCTGTTCCTGCCCTATAACTTACATGGGGGTGACCAAAGTTGCCAAAACGTGTTTATTTCTGCTGAAAAACACGTTTTGACAATTTCTGCACACTGGGGTTAAGGGCTGACTCACTGTGCTCTTCTGAGCCAGGCAGTTACACTGTGATTCCAAGGGCTGAGAAAACGCGTTTATTTCGGGCTGAAAAACACGTTTTGAAAACTGTGCTGTTCCTGCCCTATAACTTACATGGGGGTGACCAAAGTTGCCAAAACGTGTTTATTTCTGCTGAAAAACACGTTTTGACAATTTCTGCACACTGGGGTTAAGGGCTGAGTCAGTGTGCTCTTCTGAGCCAGGCAGTTACACTGTGATTCCAAGGGCTGAGAAAACGCGTTTATTTCGGGCTGAAAAACACGTTTTGAAAACTGTGCTGTTCCTGCCCTATAAGTTACATGGTGGTGACCAAAGTTGCCAAAACGTGTTTATTTCTGCTGAAAAACACGTTTTGACAACTTCTGCACACTGGGGTTAAGGGCTGACTCAGTGTGCTCTTCTGAGCCAGGCAGTTACACTGTGATTCCAAGGGCTGAGAAAACGCGTTTATTTCGGGCTGAAAAACACGTTTTGAAAACTGTGCTGTTCCTGCCCTATAACTTACATGGGGGTGACCAAAGTTGCCAAAACGTGTTTATTTCTGCTGAAAAACACGTTTTGACAATTTCTGCACACTGGGGTTAAGGGCTGACTCACTGTGCTCTTCTGAGCCAGGCAGTTACACTGCGATTCTAAGGGCTGAGAAAACGCGATTATTTCGGGCTGAAAAACACGTTTTGAAAAGTGTGCTGTTCCTGCCCTATAACTTACATGAGGGTGACCAAAGTTGCCAAAACGTGTTTATTTCTGCTGAAAAACACGTTTTGACAATTTCTGCACACTGGGGTTAAGGGCTGACTCACTGTGCTCTTCTGAGCCAGGCAGTTACACTGCGATTCTAAAGGCTGAGAAAACGCGTTTATTTCGGGCTGAAAAACACGTTTTGAAAAGTGTGCTGTTCCTGCCCTATAACTTACATGGGGGTGACCAAAGTTGCCAAAACGTGTTTATTTCTGCTGAAAAACACGTTTTGACAATTTCTGCACACTGGGGTTAAGGGCTGACTCAGTGTGCTCTTCTGAGCCAGGCAGTTACACTGTGATTCCAAGGGCTGAGAAAACGCGTTTATTTCGGGCTGAAAAACACGTTTTGAAAACTGTGCTGTTCCTGCCCTATAACTTACATGGGGGTGACCAAAGTTGCCAAAACGTGTTTATTTCTGCTGAAAAACACGTTTTGACAATTTCTGCACACTGGGGTTAAGGGCTGACTCAGTGTGCTCTTCTGAGCCAGGCAGTTACACTGTGATTCCAAGGGCTGAGAAAACGCGTTTATTTCGGGCTGAAAAACACGTTTTGAAAACTGTGCTGTTCCTGCCCTATAAGTTACATGGTGGTGACCAAAGTTGCCAAAACGTGTTTATTTCTGCTGAAAAACACGTTTTGACAATTTCTGCACACTGGGGTTAAGGGCTGACGCAGTGTGCTCTTCTGAGCCAGGCAGTTACACTGTGATTCCAAGGGCTGAGAAAACGCGTTTATTTCGGGCTGAAAAACACGTTTTGAAAAGTGTGCTGTTCCTGCCCTATAACTTACATGGGAGTGACCAAAGTTGCCAAAACGTGTTTATTTCTGCTGAAAAACACGTTTTGACAATTTCTGCACACTGGGGTTAAGGGCTGACTCACTGTGCTCTTCTGAGCCAGGCAGTTACACTGCGATTCTAAAGGCTGAGAAAACGCGTTTATTTCGGGCTGAAAAACACGTTTTGAAAACTGTGCTGTTCCTGCCCTATAACTTACATGGGGGTGACCAAAGTTGCCAAAACGTGTTTATTTCTGCTGAAAAACACGTTTTGACAATTTCTGCACACTGGGGTTAAGGGCTGACTCAGTGTGCTCTTCTGAGCCAGGCAGTTACACTGTGATTCCAAGGGCTGAGAAAACGCGTTTATTTCGGGCTGAAAAACACGTTTTGAAAACTGTGCTGTTCCTGCCCTATAACTTACATGGGGGTGACCAAAGTTGCCAAAACGTGTTTATTTCTGCTGAAAAACACGTTTTGACAATATGTGCACACTGGGGTTAAGGGCTGAGTCAGTGTGCTCTTCTGAGCCAGGCAGTTACACTGCGATTCTAAAGGCTGAGAAAACGTGTTTATTTCGGGCTGAAAAACACGTTTTGAAAACTGAGCTGTTCCTGCCCTATAACTTACTTGGGGGTGACCAAAGTTGCCAAAACGTGTTTATTTCTGCTGAAAAACACGTTTTGACAATTTCTGCACACTGGGGTTAAGGGCTGACTCAGTGTGTTCTTCTGAGCCAGGCAGTTACACTGTGATTCCAAGGGCTGAGAAAACGCGTTTATTTCGGGCTGAAAAACACGTTTTGAAAACTGTGCTGTTCCTGCCCTATAACTTACATGGGGGTGACCAAAGTTGCCAAAACGTGTTTATTTCTGCTGAAAAACACGTTTTGACAATTTCTGCACACTGGGGTTAAGGGCTGACTCACTGTGCTCTTCTGAGCCAGGCAGTTACACTGCGATTCTAAGGGCTGAGAAAACGCGTTTATTTCGGGCTGAAAAACACGTTTTGAAAAGTGTGCTGTTCCTGCCCTATAACTTGCATGGGGGTGACCAAAGTTGCCAAAACGTGTTTATTTCTGCTGAAAAACACGTTTTGACAATTTCTGCACACTGGGGTTAAGGGCTGACTCACTGTGCTCTTCTGAGCCAGGCAGTTACACTGTGATTCCAAGGGCTGAGAAAACGCGTTTATTTCGGGCTGAAAAACACGTTTTGAAAACTGTGCTGTTCCTGCCCTATAACTTACATGGGGGTGACCAAAGTTGCCAAAACGTGTTTATTTCTGCTGAAAAACACGTTTTGACAACTTCTGCACACTGGGGTTAAGGGCTGACTCAGTGTGCTCTTCTGAGCCAGGCAGTTACACTGTGATTCCAAGGGCTGAGAAAACGTGTTTATTTCGGGCTGAAAAACACGTTTTGAAAAGTGTGCTGTTCCTGCCCTATAACTTGCATGGGGGTGACCAAAGTTGCCAAAACGTGTTTATTTCTGCTGAAAAACACGTTTTGACAATTTCTGCACACTGGGGTTAAGGGCTGACTCACTGTGCTCTTCTGAGCCAGGCAGTTACACTGTGATTCCAAGGGCTGAGAAAACGCGTTTATTTCGGGCTGAAAAACACGTTTTGAAAACTGTGCTGTTCCTGCCCTATAACTTACATGGTGGTGACCAAAGTTGCCAAAACGTGTTTATTTCTGCTGAAAAACACGTTTTGACAACTTCTGCACACTGGGGTTAAGGGCTGACTCAGTGTGCTCTTCTGAGCCAGGCAGTTACACTGTGATTCCAAGGGCTGAGAAAACGTGTTTATTTCGGGCTGAAAAACACGTTTTGAAAACTGTGCTGTTCCTGCCCTATAACTTACATGGGGGTGACCAAAGTTGCCAAAACGTGTTTATTTCTGCTGAAAAACACGTTTTGACAATTTCTGCACACTGGGGTTAAGGGCTGACTCACTGTGCTCTTCTGAGCCAGGCAGTTACACTGCGATTCTAAGGGCTGAGAAAACGCGATTATTTCGGGCTGAAAAACACGTTTTGAAAAGTGTGCTGTTCCTGCCCTATAACTTACATGAGGGTGACCAAAGTTGCCAAAACGTGTTTATTTCTGCTGAAAAACACGTTTTGACAATTTCTGCACACTGGGGTTAAGGGCTGACTCACTGTGCTCTTCTGAGCCAGGCAGTTACACTGCGATTCTAAAGGCTGAGAAAACGCGTTTATTTCGGGCTGAAAAACACGTTTTGAAAAGTGTGCTGTTCCTGCCCTATAACTTACATGGGGGTGACCAAAGTTGCCAAAACGTGTTTATTTCTGCTGAAAAACACGTTTTGACAATTTCTGCACACTGGGGTTAAGGGCTGACTCAGTGTGCTCTTCTGAGCCAGGCAGTTACACTGTGATTCCAAGGGCTGAGAAAACGCGTTTATTTCGGGCTGAAAAACACGTTTTGAAAAGTGTGCTGTTCCTGCCCTATAACTTACATGGGGGTGACCAAAGTTGCCAAAACGTGTTTATTTCTGCTGAAAAACACGTTTTGACAATTTCTGCACACTGGGGTTAAGGGCTGACTCACTGTGCTCTTCTGAGCCAGGCAGTTACACTGCGATTCTAAGGGCTGAGAAATCGCGTTTATTTCGGGCTGAAAAACACGTTTTGAAAAGTGTGCTGTTCCTGCCCTATAACTTACATGGGGGTGACCAAAGTTGCCAAAACGTGTTTATTTCTGCTGAAAAACACGTTTTGACAATTTCTGCACACTGGGGTTAAGGGCTGACTCACTGTGCTCTTCTGAGCCAGGCAGTTACACTGCGATTCTAAAGGCTGAGAAAACGCGTTTATTTCGGGCTGAAAAACACGTTTTGAAAAGTGTGCTGTTCCTGCCCTATAACTTACATGGGGGTGACCAAAGTTGCCAAAACGTGTTTATTTCTGCTGAAAAACACGTTTTGACAATTTCTGCACACTGGGGTTAAGGGCTGACTCAGTGTGCTCTTCTGAGCCAGGCAGTTACACTGTGATTCCAAGGGATGAGAAAACGCGTTTATTTCGGGCTGAAAAACACGTTTTGAAAACTGTGCTGTTCCTGCCCTATAACTTACATGGGGGTGACCAAAGTTGCCAAAACGTGTTTATTTCTGCTGAAAAACACGTTTTGACAATATGTGCACACTGGGGTTAAGGGCTGACTCACTGTGCTCTTCTGAGCCAGGCAGTTACACTGCGATTCTAAGGGCTGAGAAAACGCGTTTATTTCGGGCTGAAAAACACGTTTTGAAATCTGTGCTGTTCCTGCCCTATAACTTACATGGGGGTGACCAAAGTTGCCAAAACGTGTTTATTTCTGCTGAAAAACACGTTTTGACAATTTCTGCACACTGGGGTTAAGGGCTGACTCAGTGTGCTCTTCTGAGCCAGGCAGTTACAATGTGATTCCAAGGGCTGAGAAAACGTGTTTATTTCGGGCTGAAAAACACGTTTTGAAAACTGAGCTGTTCCTGCCCTATAACTTACATGGGGGTGACCAAAGTTGCCAAAACGTGTTTATTTCTGCTGAAAAACACGTTTTGACAATTTCTGCACACTGGGGTTAAGGGCTGACTCAGTGTGCTCTTCTGAGCCAGGCAGTTACACTGTGATTCCAAGGGCTGAGAAAACGCGTTTATTTCGGGCTGAAAAACACGTTTTGAAAACTGTGCTGTTCCTGCCCTATAACTTACATGGGGGTGACCAAAGTTGCCAAAACGTGTTTATTTCTGCTGAAAAACACGTTTTGACAATTTCTGCACACTGGGGTTAAGGGCTGACTCACTGTGCTCTTCTGAGCCAGGCAGTTACACTGCGATTCTAAGGGCTGAGAAAACGCGTTTATTTCGGGCTGAAAAACACGTTTTGAAAAGTGTGCTGTTCCTGCCCTATAACTTACATGGGGGTGACCAAAGTTGCCAAAACGTGTTTATTTCTGCTGAAAAACACGTTTTGACAATTTCTGCACACTGGGGTTAAGGGCTGACTCACTGTGCTCTTCTGAGCCAGGCAGTTACACTGCGATTCTAAAGGCTGAGAAAACGCGTTTATTTCGGGCTGAAAAACACGTTTTGAAAAGTGTGCTGTTCCTGCCCTATAACTTACATGGGGGTGACCAAAGTTGCCAAAACGTGTTTATTTCTGCTGAAAAACACGTTTTGACAATTTCTGCACACTGGGGTTAAGGGCTGACTCAGTGTGCTCTTCTGAGCCAGGCAGTTACACTGTGATTCCAAGGGCTGAGAAAACGCGTTTATTTCGGGCTGAAAAACACGTTTTGAAAACTGTGCTGTTCCTGCCCTATAACTTACATGGGGGTGACCAAAGTTGCCAAAACGTGTTTATTTCTGCTGAAAAACACGTTTTGACAATATGTGCACACTGGGGTTAAGGGCTGACTCACTGTGCTCTTCTGAGCCTGGCAGTTACACTGCGATTCTAAGGGCTGAGAAAACGCGTTTATTTCGGGCTGAAAAACACGTTTTGAAAAGTGTGCTGTTCCTGCCCTATAACTTACATGGGGGTGACCAAAGTTGCCAAAACGTGTTTATTTCTGCTGAAAAACACGTTTTGACAATTTCTGCACACTGGGGTTAAGGGCTGTCTCAACTGTGCTCTTCTGAGCCAGGCAGTTACACTGCGATTCTAAAGGCTGAGAAAACGCGTTTATTTCGGGCTGAAAAACACGTTTTGAAAACTGTGCTGTTCCTGCCCTATAACTTACATGGGGGTGACCAAAGTTGCCAAAACGTGTTTATTTCTGCTGAAAAACACGTTTTGACAATTTCTGCACACTGGGTTAAAGGGCTGACTCAGTGTGCTCTTCTGAGCCAGGCAGTTACACTGTGATTCCAAGGGCTGAGAAAACGTGTTTATTTCGGGCTGAAAAACACGTTTTGAAAACTGAGCTGTTCCTGCCCTATAACTTACATGGGGGTGACCAAAGTTGCCAAAACGTGTTTATTTCTGCTGAAAAACACGTTTTGACAATTTCTGCACACTGGGGTTAAGGGCTGACTCAGTGTGTTCTTCTGAGCCAGGCAGTTACACTGTGATTCCAAGGGCTGAGAAAACGCGTTTATTTCGGGCTGAAAAACACGTTTTGAAAACTGTGCTGTTCCTGCCCTATAACTTACATGGGGGTGACCAAAGTTGCCAAAACGTGTTTATTTCTGCTGAAAAACACGTTTTGACAATTTCTGCACACTGGGGTTAAGGGCTGACTCACTGTGCTCTTCTGAGCCAGGCAGTTACACTGCGATTCTAAGGGCTGAGAAATCGCGTTTATTTCGGGCTGAAAAACACGTTTTGAAAAGTGTGCTGTTCCTGCCCTATAACTTACATGGGGGTGACCAAAGTTGCCAAAACGTGTTTATTTCTGCTGAAAAACACGTTTTGACAATTTCTGCACACTGGGGTTAAGGGCTGACTCACTGTGCTCTTCTGAGCCAGGCAGTTACACTGCGATTCTAAAGGCTGAGAAAACGCGTTTATTTCGGGCTGAAAAACACGTTTTGAAAAGTGTGCTGTTCCTGCCCTATAACTTACATGGGGGTGACCAAAGTTGCCAAAACGTGTTTATTTCTGCTGAAAAACACGTTTTGACAATTTCTGCACACTGGGGTTAAGGGCTGACTCAGTGTGCTCTTCTGAGCCAGGCAGTTACACTGTGATTCCAAGGGCTGAGAAAACGCGTTTATTTCGGGGTGAAAAACACGTTTTGAAAACTGTGCTGTTCCTGCCCTATAACTTACATGGGGGTGACCAAAGTTGCCAAAACGTGTTTATTTCTGCTGAAAAACACGTTTTGACAATATGTGCACACTGGGGTTAAGGGCTGACTCACTGTGCTCTTCTGAGCCAGGCAGTTACACTGCGATTCTAAGGGCTGAGAAAACGCGTTTATTTCGGGCTGAAAAACACGTTTTGAAATCTGTGCTGTTCCTGCCCTATAACTTACATGGGGGTGACCAAAGTTGCCAAAACGTGTTTATTTCTGCTGAAAAACACGTTTTGACAATTTCTGCACACTGGGGTTAAGGGCTGACTCAGTGTGTTCTTCTGAGCCAGGCAGTTACACTGTGATTCCAAGGGCTGAGAAAACGCGTTTATTTCGGGCTGAAAAACACGTTTTGAAAACTGTGCTGTTCCTGCCCTATAACTTACATGGGGGTGACCAAAGTTGCCAAAACGTGTTTATTTCTGCTGAAAAACACGTTTTGACAATTTCTGCACACTGGGGTTAAGGGCTGACTCACTGTGCTCTTCTGAGCCAGGCAGTTACACTGCGATTCTAAGGGCTGAGAAAACGCGTTTATTTCGGGCTGAAAAACACGTTTTGAAAAGTGTGCTGTTCCTGCCCTATAACTTACATGGGGGTGACCAAAGTTGCCATAACGTGTTTATTTCTGCTGAAAAACACGTTTTGACAATTTCTGCACACTGGGGTTAAGGGCTGACTCAGTGTGCTCTTCTGAGCCAGGCAGTTACACTGTGATTCCAAGGGCTGAGAAAACGCGTTTATTTCGGGCTGAAAAACACGTTTTGAAAAGTGTGCTGTTCCTGCCCTATAACTTACATGGGGGTGACCAAAGTTGCCAAAACGTGTTTATTTCTGCTGAAAAACACGTTTTGACAATTTCTGCACACTGGGGTTAAGGGCTGACTCACTGTGCTCTTCTGAGCCAGGCAGTTACACTGCGATTCTAAGGGCTGAGAAATCGCGTTTATTTCGGGCTGAAAAACACGTTTTGAAAAGTGTGCTGTTCCTGCCCTATAACTTACATGGGGGTGACCAAAGTTGCCAAAACGTGTTTATTTCTGCTGAAAAACACGTTTTGACAATTTCTGCACACTGGGGTTAAGGGCTGACTCACTGTGCTCTTCTGAGCCAGGCAGTTACACTGCGATTCTAAAGGCTGAGAAAACGCGTTTATTTCGGGCTGAAAAACACGTTTTGAAAAGTGTGCTGTTCCTGCCCTATAACTTACATGGGGGTGACCAAAGTTGCCAAAACGTGTTTATTTCTGCTGAAAAACACGTTTTGACAATTTCTGCACACTGGGGTTAAGGGCTGACTCAGTGTGCTCTTCTGAGCCAGGCAGTTACACTGTGATTCCAAGGGCTGAGAAAACGCGTTTATTTCGGGGTGAAAAACACGTTTTGAAAACTGTGCTGTTCCTGCCCTATAACTTACATGGGGGTGACCAAAGTTGCCAAAACGTGTTTATTTCTGCTGAAAAACACGTTTTGACAATTTCTGCACACTGGGGTTAAGGGCTGACTCACTGTGCTCTTCTGAGCCAGGCAGTTACACTGCGATTCTAAAGGCTGAGAAAACGCGTTTATTTCGGGCTGAAAAACACGTTTTGAAAAGTGTGCTGTTCCTGCCCTATAACTTACATGGGGGTGACCAAAGTTGCCAAAACGTGTTTATTTCTGCTGAAAAACACGTTTTGACAATTTCTGCACACTGGGGTTAAGGGCTGACTCAGTGTGCTCTTCTGAGCCAGGCAGTTACACTGTGATTCCAAGGGCTGAGAAAACGCGTTTATTTCGGGCTGAAAAACACGTTTTGAAAACTGTGCTGTTCCTGCCCTATAACTTACATGGGGGTGACCAAAGTTGCCAAAACGTGTTTATTTCTGCTGAAAAACACGTTTTGACAATTTCTGCACACTGGGGTTAAGGGCTGACTCACTGTGCTCTTCTGAGCCAGGCAGTTACACTGCGATTCTAAGGGCTGAGAAAACGCGATTATTTCGGGCTGAAAAACACGTTTTGAAAAGTGAGCTGTTCCTGCCCTATAACTTACATGAGGGTGACCAAAGTTGCCAAAACGTGTTTATTTCTGCTGAAAAACACGTTTTGACAATTTCTGCACACTGGGGTTAAGGGCTGACTCACTGTGCTCTTCTGAGCCAGGCAGTTACACTGCGATTCTAAAGGCTGAGAAAACGCGTTTATTTCGGGCTGAAAAACACGTTTTGAAAAGTGTGCTGTTCCTGCCCTATAAGTTACATGGTGGTGACCAAAGTTGCCAAAACGTGTTTATTTCTGCTGAAAAACACGTTTTGACAACTTCTGCACACTGGGGTTAAGGGCTGACTCAGTGTGCTCTTCTGAGCCAGGCAGTTACACTGTGATTCCAAGGGCTGAGAAAACGCGTTTATTTCGGGCTGAAAAACACGTTTTGAAAACTGTGCTGTTCCTGCCCTATAACTTACATGGGGGTGACCAAAGTTGCCAAAACGTGTTTATTTCTGCTGAAAAACACGTTTTGACAATTTCTGCACACTGGGGTTAAGGGCTGACTCACTGTGCTCTTCTGAGCCAGGCAGTTACACTGCGATTCTAAGGGCTGAGAAAACGCGATTATTTCGGGCTGAAAAACACGTTTTGAAAAGTGTGCTGTTCCTGCCCTATAACTTACATGAGGGTGACCAAAGTTGCCAAAACGTGTTTATTTCTGCTGAAAAACACGTTTTGACAATTTCTGCACACTGGGGTTAAGGGCTGACTCACTGTGCTCTTCTGAGCCAGGCAGTTACACTGCGATTCTAAAGGCTGAGAAAACGCGTTTATTTCGGGCTGAAAAACACGTTTTGAAAAGTGTGCTGTTCCTGCCCTATAACTTACATGGGGGTGACCAAAGTTGCCAAAACGTGTTTATTTCTGCTGAAAAACACGTTTTGACAATTTCTGCACACTGGGGTTAAGGGCTGACTCAGTGTGCTCTTCTGAGCCAGGCAGTTACACTGTGATTCCAAGGGCTGAGAAAACGCGTTTATTTCGGGCTGAAAAACACGTTTTGAAAACTGTGCTGTTCCTGCCCTATAACTTACATGGGGGTGACCAAAGTTGCCAAAACGTGTTTATTTCTGCTGAAAAACACGTTTTGACAATTTCTGCACACTGGGGTTAAGGGCTGACTCAGTGTGCTCTTCTGAGCCAGGCAGTTACACTGTGATTCCAAGGGCTGAGAAAACGCATTTATTTCGGGCTGAAAAACACGTTTTGAAAACTGTGCTGTTCCTGCCCTATAAGTTACATGGTGGTGACCAAAGTTGCCAAAACGTGTTTATTTCTGCTGAAAAACACGTTTTGACAATTTCTGCACACTGGGGTTAAGGGCTGACGCAGTGTGCTCTTCTGAGCCAGGCAGTTACACTGTGATTCCAAGGGCTGAGAAAACGCGTTTATTTCGGGCTGAAAAACACGTTTTGAAAAGTGTGCTGTTCCTGCCCTATAACTTACATGGGAGTGACCAAAGTTGCCAAAACGTGTTTATTTCTGCTGAAAAACACGTTTTGACAATTTCTGCACACTGGGGTTAAGGGCTGACTCACTGTGCTCTTCTGAGCCAGGCAGTTACACTGCGATTCTAAAGGCTGAGAAAACGCGTTTATTTCGGGCTGAAAAACACGTTTTGAAAACTGTGCTGTTCCTGCCCTATAACTTACATGGGGGTGACCAAAGTTGCCAAAACGTGTTTATTTC
This sequence comes from Atractosteus spatula, assembly GCF_055471065.1. Classification (NCBI taxonomy): domain Eukaryota; kingdom Metazoa; phylum Chordata; class Actinopteri; order Semionotiformes; family Lepisosteidae; genus Atractosteus; species Atractosteus spatula. The sequence goes on along the minus strand of NC_142716.1, from coordinate 17,777,432 downwards.
TGCTGAAAAACACGTTTTGACAATTTCTGCACACTGGGGTTAAGGGCTGACTCAGTGTGCTCTTCTGAGCCAGGCAGTTACACTGTGATTCCAAGGGCTGAGAAAACGCGTTTATTTCGGGCTGAAAAACACGTTTTGAAAACTGTGCTGTTCCTGCCCTATAACTTACATGGGGGTGACCAAAGTTGCCAAAACGTGTTTATTTCTGCTGAAAAACACGTTTGACAATATGTGCACACTGGGGTTAAGGGCTGAGTCAGTGTGCTCTTCTGAGCCAGGCAGTTACACTGCGATTCTAAAGGCTGAGAAAACGTGTTTATTTCGGGCTGAAAAACACGTTTTGAAAACTGAGCTGTTCCTGCCCTATAACTTACTTGGGGGTGACCAAAGTTGCCAAAACGTGTTTATTTCTGCTGAAAAACACGTTTTGACAATTTCTGCACACTGGGGTTAAGGGCTGACTCAGTGTGTTCTTCTGAGCCAGGCAGTTACACTGTGATTCCAAGGGCTGAGAAAACGCGTTTATTTCGGGCTGAAAAACACGTTTTGAAAACTGTGCTGTTCCTGCCCTATAACTTACATGGGGGTGACCAAAGTTGCCAAAACGTGTTTATTTCTGCTGAAAAACACGTTTTGACAATTTCTGCACACTGGGGTTAAGGGCTGACTCACTGTGCTCTTCTGAGCCAGGCAGTTACACTGCGATTCTAAGGGCTGAGAAAACGCGTTTATTTCGGGCTGAAAAACACGTTTTGAAAAGTGTGCTGTTCCTGCCCTATAACTTGCATGGGGGTGACCAAAGTTGCCAAAACGTGTTTATTTCTGCTGAAAAACACGTTTTGACAATTTCTGCACACTGGGGTTAAGGGCTGACTCACTGTGCTCTTCTGAGCCAGGCAGTTACACTGTGATTCCAAGGGCTGAGAAAACGCGTTTATTTCGGGCTGAAAAACACGTTTTGAAAACTGTGCTGTTCCTGCCCTATAACTTACATGGGGGTGACCAAAGTTGCCAAAACGTGTTTATTTCTGCTGAAAAACACGTTTTGACAATTTCTGCACACTGGGGTTAAGGGCTGAGTCAGTGTGCTCTTCTGAGCCAGGCAGTTACACTGTGATTCCAAGGGCTGAGAAAACGCGTTTATTTCGGGCTGAAAAACACGTTTTGAAAACTGTGCTGTTCCTGCCCTATAAGTTACATGGTGGTGACCAAAGTTGCCAAAACGTGTTTATTTCTGCTGAAAAACACGTTTTGACAACTTCTGCACACTGGGGTTAAGGGCTGACTCAGTGTGCTCTTCTGAGCCAGGCAGTTACACTGTGATTCCAAGGGCTGAGAAAACGCGTTTATTTCGGGCTGAAAAACACGTTTTGAAAACTGTGCTGTTCCTGCCCTATAACTTACATGGGGGTGACCAAAGTTGCCAAAACGTGTTTATTTCTGCTGAAAAACACGTTTTGACAATATGTGCACACTGGGGTTAAGGGCTGACTCACTGTGCTCTTCTGAGCCAGGCAGTTACACTGCGATTCTAAGGGCTGAGAAAACGCGTTTATTTCGGGCTGAAAAACACGTTTTGAAATCTGTGCTGTTCCTGCCCTATAACTTACATGGGGGTGACCAAAGTTGCCAAAACGTGTTTATTTCTGCTGAAAAACACGTTTTGACAATTTCTGCACACTGGGGTTAAGGGCTGACTCAGTGTGTTCTTCTGAGCCAGGCAGTTACACTGTGATTCCAAGGGCTGAGAAAACGCGTTTATTTCGGGCTGAAAAACACGTTTTGAAAACTGTGCTGTTCCTGCCCTATAACTTACATGGGGGTGACCAAAGTTGCCAAAACGTGTTTATTTCTGCTGAAAAACACGTTTTGACAATTTCTGCACACTGGGGTTAAGGGCTGACTCACTGTGCTCTTCTGAGCCAGGCAGTTACACTGCGATTCTAAGGGCTGAGAAAACGCGTTTATTTCGGGCTGAAAAACACGTTTTGAAAAGTGTGCTGTTCCTGCCCTATAACTTACATGGGGGTGACCAAAGTTGCCAAAACGTGTTTATTTCTGCTGAAAAACACGTTTTGACAATTTCTGCACACTGGGGTTAAGGGCTGACTCAGTGTGCTCTTCTGAGCCAGGCAGTTACACTGTGATTCCAAGGGCTGAGAAAACGCGTTTATTTCGGGCTGAAAAACACGTTTTGAAAAGTGTGCTGTTCCTGCCCTATAACTTACATGGGGGTGACCAAAGTTGCCAAAACGTGTTTATTTCTGCTGAAAAACACGTTTTGACAATTTCTGCACACTGGGGTTAAGGGCTGACTCACTGTGCTCTTCTGAGCCAGGCAGTTACACTGCGATTCTAAGGGCTGAGAAATCGCGTTTATTTCGGGCTGAAAAACACGTTTTGAAAAGTGTGCTGTTCCTGCCCTATAACTTACATGGGGGTGACCAAAGTTGCCAAAACGTGTTTATTTCTGCTGAAAAACACGTTTTGACAATTTCTGCACACTGGGGTTAAGGGCTGACTCACTGTGCTCTTCTGAGCCAGGCAGTTACACTGCGATTCTAAAGGCTGAGAAAACGCGTTTATTTCGGGCTGAAAAACACGTTTTGAAAAGTGTGCTGTTCCTGCCCTATAACTTACATGGGGGTGACCAAAGTTGCCAAAACGTGTTTATTTCTGCTGAAAAACACGTTTTGACAATTTCTGCACACTGGGGTTAAGGGCTGACTCAGTGTGCTCTTCTGAGCCAGGCAGTTACACTGTGATTCCAAGGGCTGAGAAAACGCGTTTATTTCGGGGTGAAAAACACGTTTTGAAAACTGTGCTGTTCCTGCCCTATAACTTACATGGGGGTGACCAAAGTTGCCAAAACGTGTTTATTTCTGCTGAAAAACACGTTTTGACAATTTCTGCACACTGGGGTTAAGGGCTGACTCACTGTGCTCTTCTGAGCCAGGCAGTTACACTGCGATTCTAAAGGCTGAGAAAACGCGTTTATTTCGGGCTGAAAAACACGTTTTGAAAAGTGTGCTGTTCCTGCCCTATAACTTACATGGGGGTGACCAAAGTTGCCAAAACGTGTTTATTTCTGCTGAAAAACACGTTTTGACAATTTCTGCACACTGGGGTTAAGGGCTGACTCAGTGTGCTCTTCTGAGCCAGGCAGTTACACTGTGATTCCAAGGGCTGAGAAAACGCGTTTATTTCGGGCTGAAAAACACGTTTTGAAAACTGTGCTGTTCCTGCCCTATAACTTACATGGGGGTGACCAAAGTTGCCAAAACGTGTTTATTTCTGCTGAAAAACACGTTTTGACAATTTCTGCACACTGGGGTTAAGGGCTGACTCACTGTGCTCTTCTGAGCCAGGCAGTTACACTGCGATTCTAAAGGCTGAGAAAACGCGTTTATTTCGGGCTGAAAAACACGTTTTGAAAAGTGTGCTGTTCCTGCCCTATAACTTACATGGGGGTGACCAAAGTTGCCAAAACGTGTTTATTTCTGCTGAAAAACACGTTTTGACAATTTCTGCACACTGGGGTTAAGGGCTGACTCAGTGTGCTCTTCTGAGCCAGGCAGTTACACTGTGATTCCAAGGGCTGAGAAAACGCGTTTATTTCGGGCTGAAAAACACGTTTTGAAAACTGTGCTGTTCCTGCCCTATAACTTACATGGGGGTGACCAAAGTTGCCAAAACGTGTTTATTTCTGCTGAAAAACACGTTTTGACAATTTCTGCACACTGGGGTTAAGGGCTGACTCACTGTGCTCTTCTGAGCCAGGCAGTTACACTGCGATTCTAAGGGCTGAGAAAACGCGATTATTTCGGGCTGAAAAACACGTTTTGAAAAGTGAGCTGTTCCTGCCCTATAACTTACATGAGGGTGACCAAAGTTGCCAAAACGTGTTTATTTCTGCTGAAAAACACGTTTTGACAATTTCTGCACACTGGGGTTAAGGGCTGACTCACTGTGCTCTTCTGAGCCAGGCAGTTACACTGCGATTCTAAAGGCTGAGAAAACGCGTTTATTTCGGGCTGAAAAACACGTTTTGAAAAGTGTGCTGTTCCTGCCCTATAACTTACATGGGGGTGACCAAAGTTGCCAAAACGTGTTTATTTCTGCTGAAAAACACGTTTTGACAATTTCTGCACACTGGGGTTAAGGGCTGACTCAGTGTGATCTTCTGAGCCAGGCAGTTACACTGTGATTCCAAGGGCTGAGAAAACGCGTTTATTTCGGGCTGAAAAACACGTTTTGAAAACTGTGCTGTTCCTGCCCTATAACTTACATGGGGGTGACCAAAGTTGCCAAAACGTGTTTATTTCTGCTGAAAAACACGTTTTGACAATTTCTGCACACTGGGGTTAAGGGCTGACTCACTGTGCTCTTCTGAGCCAGGCAGTTACACTGCGATTCCAAGGGCTGAGAAAACGCGTTTATTTCGGGCTGAAAAACACGTTTTGAAAACTGTGCTGTTCCTGCCCTATAAGTTACATGGTGGTGACCAAAGTTGCCAAAACGTGTTTATTTCTGCTGAAAAACACGTTTTGACAACTTCTGCACACTGGGGTTAAGGGCTGACTCAGTGTGCTCTTCTGAGCCAGGCAGTTACACTGTGATTCCAAGGGCTGAGAAAACGCGTTTATTTCGGGCTGAAAAACACGTTTTGAAAACTGTGCTGTTCCTGCCCTATAACTTACATGGGGGTGACCAAAGTTGCCAAAACGTGTTTATTTCTGCTGAAAAACACGTTTTGACAATTTCTGCACACTGGGGTTAAGGGCTGACTCACTGTGCTCTTCTGAGCCAGGCAGTTACACTGCGATTCTAAGGGCTGAGAAAACGCGATTATTTCGGGCTGAAAAACACGTTTTGAAAAGTGTGCTGTTCCTGCCCTATAACTTACATGAGGGTGACCAAAGTTGCCAAAACGTGTTTATTTCTGCTGAAAAACACGTTTTGACAATTTCTGCACACTGGGGTTAAGGGCTGACTCACTGTGCTCTTCTGAGCCAGGCAGTTACACTGCGATTCTAAAGGCTGAGAAAACGCGTTTATTTCGGGCTGAAAAACACGTTTTGAAAAGTGTGCTGTTCCTGCCCTATAACTTACATGGGGGTGACCAAAGTTGCCAAAACGTGTTTATTTCTGCTGAAAAACACGTTTTGACAATTTCTGCACACTGGGGTTAAGGGCTGACTCAGTGTGCTCTTCTGAGCCAGGCAGTTACACTGTGATTCCAAGGGCTGAGAAAACGCGTTTATTTCGGGCTGAAAAACACGTTTTGAAAACTGTGCTGTTCCTGCCCTATAACTTACATGGGGGTGACCAAAGTTGCCAAAACGTGTTTATTTCTGCTGAAAAACACGTTTTGACAATTTCTGCACACTGGGGTTAAGGGCTGACGCAGTGTGCTCTTCTGAGCCAGGCAGTTACACTGTGATTCCAAGGGCTGAGAAAACGCGTTTATTTCGGGCTGAAAAACACGTTTTGAAAAGTGTGCTGTTCCTGCCCTATAACTTACATGGGAGTGACCAAAGTTGCCAAAACGTGTTTATTTCTGCTGAAAAACACGTTTTGACAATTTCTGCACACTGGGGTTAAGGGCTGACTCACTGTGCTCTTCTGAGCCAGGCAGTTACACTGCGATTCTAAAGGCTGAGAAAACGCGTTTATTTCGGGCTGAAAAACACGTTTTGAAAACTGTGCTGTTCCTGCCCTATAACTTACATGGGGGTGACCAAAGTTGCCAAAACGTGTTTATTTCTGCTGAAAAACACGTTTTGACAATTTCTGCACACTGGGGTTAAGGGCTGACTCAGTGTGCTCTTCTGAGCCAGGCAGTTACACTGTGATTCCAAGGGCTGAGAAAACGTGTTTATTTCGGGCTGAAAAACACGTTTTGAAAACTGAGCTGTTCCTGCCCTATAACTTACTTGGGGGTGACCAAAGTTGCCAAAACGTGTTTATTTCTGCTGAAAAACACGTTTTGACAATTTCTGCACACTGGGGTTAAGGGCTGACTCAGTGTGTTCTTCTGAGCCAGGCAGTTACACTGTGATTCCAAGGGCTGAGAAAACGCGTTTATTTCGGGCTGAAAAACACGTTTTGAAAACTGTGCTGTTCCTGCCCTATAACTTACATGGGGGTGACCAAAGTTGCCAAAACGTGTTTATTTCTGCTGAAAAACACGTTTTGACAATTTCTGCACACTGGGGTTAAGGGCTGACTCACTGTGCTCTTCTGAGCCAGGCAGTTACACTGCGATTCTAAGGGCTGAGAAAACGCGTTTATTTCGGGCTGAAAAACACGTTTTGAAAAGTGTGCTGTTCCTGCCCTATAACTTGCATGGGGGTGACCAAAGTTGCCAAAACGTGTTTATTTCTGCTGAAAAACACGTTTTGACAATTTCTGCACACTGGGGTTAAGGGCTGACTCACTGTGCTCTTCTGAGCCAGGCAGTTACACTGTGATTCCAAGGGCTGAGAAAACGCGTTTATTTCGGGCTGAAAAACACGTTTTGAAAACTGTGCTGTTCCTGCCCTATAACTTACATGGGGGTGACCAAAGTTGCCAAAACGTGTTTATTTCTGCTGAAAAACACGTTTTGACAATTTCTGCACACTGGGGTTAAGGGCTGAGTCAGTGTGCTCTTCTGAGCCAGGCAGTTACACTGTGATTCCAAGGGCTGAGAAAACGCGTTTATTTCGGGCTGAAAAACACGTTTTGAAAACTGTGCTGTTCCTGCCCTATAAGTTACATGGTGGTGACCAAAGTTGCCAAAACGTGTTTATTTCTGCTGAAAAACACGTTTTGACAACTTCTGCACACTGGGGTTAAGGGCTGACTCAGTGTGCTCTTCTGAGCCAGGCAGTTACACTGTGATTCCAAGGGCTGAGAAAACGCGTTTATTTCGGGCTGAAAAACACGTTTTGAAAACTGTGCTGTTCCTGCCCTATAACTTACATGGGGGTGACCAAAGTTGCCAAAACGTGTTTATTTCTGCTGAAAAACACGTTTTGACAATTTCTGCACACTGGGGTTAAGGGCTGACTCACTGTGCTCTTCTGAGCCAGGCAGTTACACTGCGATTCTAAGGGCTGAGAAAACGCGATTATTTCGGGCTGAAAAACACGTTTTGAAAAGTGTGCTGTTCCTGCCCTATAACTTACATGAGGGTGACCAAAGTTGCCAAAACGTGTTTATTTCTGCTGAAAAACACGTTTTGACAATTTCTGCACACTGGGGTTAAGGGCTGACTCACTGTGCTCTTCTGAGCCAGGCAGTTACACTGCGATTCTAAAGGCTGAGAAAACGCGTTTATTTCGGGCTGAAAAACACGTTTTGAAAAGTGTGCTGTTCCTGCCCTATAACTTACATGGGGGTGACCAAAGTTGCCAAAACGTGTTTATTTCTGCTGAAAAACACGTTTTGACAATTTCTGCACACTGGGGTTAAGGGCTGACTCAGTGTGCTCTTCTGAGCCAGGCAGTTACACTGTGATTCCAAGGGCTGAGAAAACGCGTTTATTTCGGGCTGAAAAACACGTTTTGAAAAGTGTGCTGTTCCTGCCCTATAACTTACATGGGGGTGACCAAAGTTGCCAAAACGTGTTTATTTCTGCTGAAAAACACGTTTTGACAATTTCTGCACACTGGGGTTAAGGGCTGACTCACTGTGCTCTTCTGAGCCAGGCAGTTACACTGCGATTCTAAGGGCTGAGAAATCGCGTTTATTTCGGGCTGAAAAACACGTTTTGAAAAGTGTGCTGTTCCTGCCCTATAACTTACATGGGGGTGACCAAAGTTGCCAAAACGTGTTTATTTCTGCTGAAAAACACGTTTTGACAATTTCTGCACACTGGGGTTAAGGGCTGACTCACTGTGCTCTTCTGAGCCAGGCAGTTACACTGCGATTCTAAAGGCTGAGAAAACGCGTTTATTTCGGGCTGAAAAACACGTTTTGAAAAGTGTGCTGTTCCTGCCCTATAACTTACATGGGGGTGACCAAAGTTGCCAAAACGTGTTTATTTCTGCTGAAAAACACGTTTTGACAATTTCTGCACACTGGGGTTAAGGGCTGACTCAGTGTGCTCTTCTGAGCCAGGCAGTTACACTGTGATTCCAAGGGCTGAGAAAACGCGTTTATTTCGGGGTGAAAAACACGTTTTGAAAACTGTGCTGTTCCTGCCCTATAACTTACATGGGGGTGACCAAAGTTGCCAAAACGTGTTTATTTCTGCTGAAAAACACGTTTTGACAATTTCTGCACACTGGGGTTAAGGGCTGACTCACTGTGCTCTTCTGAGCCAGGCAGTTACACTGCGATTCTAAAGGCTGAGAAAACGCGTTTATTTCGGGCTGAAAAACACGTTTTGAAAAGTGTGCTGTTCCTGCCCTATAACTTACATGGGGGTGACCAAAGTTGCCAAAACGTGTTTATTTCTGCTGAAAAACACGTTTTGACAATTTCTGCACACTGGGGTTAAGGGCTGACTCAGTGTGCTCTTCTGAGCCAGGCAGTTACACTGTGATTCCAAGGGCTGAGAAAACGCGTTTATTTCGGGCTGAAAAACACGTTTTGAAAACTGTGCTGTTCCTGCCCTATAACTTACATGGGGGTGACCAAAGTTGCCAAAACGTGTTTATTTCTGCTGAAAAACACGTTTTGACAATTTCTGCACACTGGGGTTAAGGGCTGACTCACTGTGCTCTTCTGAGCCAGGCAGTTACACTGCGATTCTAAAGGCTGAGAAAACGCGTTTATTTCGGGCTGAAAAACACGTTTTGAAAAGTGTGCTGTTCCTGCCCTATAACTTACATGGGGGTGACCAAAGTTGCCAAAACGTGTTTATTTCTGCTGAAAAACACGTTTTGACAATTTCTGCACACTGGGGTTAAGGGCTGACTCAGTGTGCTCTTCTGAGCCAGGCAGTTACACTGTGATTCCAAGGGCTGAGAAAACGCGTTTATTTCGGGCTGAAAAACACGTTTTGAAAACTGTGCTGTTCCTGCCCTATAACTTACATGGGGGTGACCAAAGTTGCCAAAACGTGTTTATTTCTGCTGAAAAACACGTTTTGACAATTTCTGCACACTGGGGTTAAGGGCTGACTCACTGTGCTCTTCTGAGCCAGGCAGTTACACTGCGATTCTAAGGGCTGAGAAATCGCGTTTATTTCGGGCTGAAAAACACGTTTTGAAAAGTGTGCTGTTCCTGCCCTATAACTTACATGGGGGTGACCAAAGTTGCCAAAACGTGTTTATTTCTGCTGAAAAACACGTTTTGACAATTTCTGCACACTGGGGTTAAGGGCTGACTCACTGTGCTCTTCTGAGCCAGGCAGTTACACTGCGATTCTAAAGGCTGAGAAAACGCGTTTATTTCGGGCTGAAAAACACGTTTTGAAAACTGTGCTGTTCCTGCCCTATAACTTACATGGTGGTGACCAAAGTTGCCAGAACGTGTTTATTTTTGCTGAAAAACACGTTTTGACAATTTCTGCACACTGGGGTTAAGGGCTGACTCAGTGTGCTCTTCTGAGCCAGGCAGTTACATTGTGATTCCAAGGGCTGAGAAAACGCGTTTATTTCGGGCTGAAAAACACGTTTTGAAAAGTGTGCTGTTCCTGCCCTATAACTTACATGGGGGTGACCAAAGTTGCCAAAACGTGTTTATTTCTGCTGAAAAACACGTTTTGACAATTTCTGCACACTGGGGTTAAGGGCTGACTCAGTGTGCTCTTCTGAGCCAGGCAGTTACACTGTGATTCCAAGGGCTGAGAAAACGCGTTTATTTCGGGCTGAAAAACACGTTTTGAAAACTGTGCTGTTCCTGCCCTATAAGTTACATGGTGGTGACCAAAGTTGCCAAAACGTGTTTATTTCTGCTGAAAAACACGTTTTGACAATTTCTGCACACTGGGGTAAAGGGCTGACTCAGTGTGCTCTTCTGAGCCAGGCAGTTACACTGTGATTCCAAGGGCTGAGAAAACGCGTTTATTTCGGGCTGAAAAACACGTTTTGAAAACTGTGCTGTTCCTGCCCTATAACTTACATGGGGGTGACCAAAGTTGCCAAAACGTGTTTATTTCTGCTGAAAAACACGTTTTGACAATATGTGCACACTGGGGTTAAGGGCTGAGTCAGTGTGCTCTTCTGAGCCAGGCAGTTACACTGCGATTCTAAGGGCTGAGAAAACGTGTTTATTTCGGGCTGAAAAACACGTTTTGAAAACTGAGCTGTTCCTGCCCTATAACTTACTTGGGGGTGACCAAAGTTGCCAAAACGTGTTTATTTCTGCTGAAAAACACGTTTTGACAATTTCTGCACACTGGGGTTAAGGGCTGACTCAGTGTGTTCTTCTGAGCCAGGCAGTTACACTGTGATTCCAAGGGCTGAGAAAACGCGTTTATTTCGGGCTGAAAAACACGTTTTGAAAACTGTGCTGTTCCTGCCCTATAACTTACATGGGGGTGACCAAAGTTGCCAAAACGTGTTTATTTCTGCTGAAAAACACGTTTTGACAATTTCTGCACACTGGGGTTAAGGGCTGACTCACTGTGCTCTTCTGAGCCAGGCAGTTACACTGCGATTCTAAGGGCTGAGAAAACGCGTTTATTTCGGGCTGAAAAACACGTTTTGAAAAGTGTGCTGTTCCTGCCCTATAACTTACATGGGGGTGACCAAAGTTGCCAAAACGTGTTTATTTCTGCTGAAAAACACGTTTTGACAATTTCTGCACACTGGGGTTAAGGGCTGACTCACTGTGCTCTTCTGAGCCAGGCAGTTACACTGTGATTCCAAGGGCTGAGAAAACGCGTTTATTTCGGGCTGAAAAACACGTTTTGAAAACTGTGCTGTTCCTGCCCTATAACTTACATGGGGGTGACCAAAGTTGCCAAAACGTGTTTATTTCTGCTGAAAAACACGTTTTGACAATTTCTGCACACTGGGGTTAAGGGCTGAGTCAGTGTGCTCTTCTGAGCCAGGCAGTTACACTGTGATTCCAAGGGCTGAGAAAACGCGTTTATTTCGGGCTGAAAAACACGTTTTGAAAACTGTGCTGTTCCTGCCCTATAAGTTACATGGTGGTGACCAAAGTTGCCAAAACGTGTTTATTTCTGCTGAAAAACACGTTTTGACAACTTCTGCACACTGGGGTTAAGGGCTGACTCAGTGTGCTCTTCTGAGCCAGGCAGTTACACTGTGATTCCAAGGGCTGAGAAAACGCGTTTATTTCGGGCTGAAAAACACGTTTTGAAAACTGTGCTGTTCCTGCCCTATAACTTACATGGGGGTGACCAAAGTTGCCAAAACGTGTTTATTTCTGCTGAAAAACACGTTTTGACAATTTCTGCACACTGGGGTTAAGGGCTGACTCACTGTGCTCTTCTGAGCCAGGCAGTTACACTGCGATTCTAAGGGCTGAGAAAACGCGATTATTTCGGGCTGAAAAACACGTTTTGAAAAGTGTGCTGTTCCTGCCCTATAACTTACATGAGGGTGACCAAAGTTGCCAAAACGTGTTTATTTCTGCTGAAAAACACGTTTTGACAATTTCTGCACACTGGGGTTAAGGGCTGACTCACTGTGCTCTTCTGAGCCAGGCAGTTACACTGCGATTCTAAAGGCTGAGAAAACGCGTTTATTTCGGGCTGAAAAACACGTTTTGAAAAGTGTGCTGTTCCTGCCCTATAACTTACATGGGGGTGACCAAAGTTGCCAAAACGTGTTTATTTCTGCTGAAAAACACGTTTTGACAATTTCTGCACACTGGGGTTAAGGGCTGACTCAGTGTGCTCTTCTGAGCCAGGCAGTTACACTGTGATTCCAAGGGCTGAGAAAACGCGTTTATTTCGGGCTGAAAAACACGTTTTGAAAACTGTGCTGTTCCTGCCCTATAACTTACATGGGGGTGACCAAAGTTGCCAAAACGTGTTTATTTCTGCTGAAAAACACGTTTTGACAATTTCTGCACACTGGGGTTAAGGGCTGACTCAGTGTGCTCTTCTGAGCCAGGCAGTTACACTGTGATTCCAAGGGCTGAGAAAACGCGTTTATTTCGGGCTGAAAAACACGTTTTGAAAACTGTGCTGTTCCTGCCCTATAAGTTACATGGTGGTGACCAAAGTTGCCAAAACGTGTTTATTTCTGCTGAAAAACACGTTTTGACAATTTCTGCACACTGGGGTTAAGGGCTGACGCAGTGTGCTCTTCTGAGCCAGGCAGTTACACTGTGATTCCAAGGGCTGAGAAAACGCGTTTATTTCGGGCTGAAAAACACGTTTTGAAAAGTGTGCTGTTCCTGCCCTATAACTTACATGGGAGTGACCAAAGTTGCCAAAACGTGTTTATTTCTGCTGAAAAACACGTTTTGACAATTTCTGCACACTGGGGTTAAGGGCTGACTCACTGTGCTCTTCTGAGCCAGGCAGTTACACTGCGATTCTAAGGGCTGAGAAAACGCGTTTATTTCGGGCTGAAAAACACGTTTTGAAATCTGTGCTGTTCCTGCCCTATAACTTACATGGGGGTGACCAAAGTTGCCAAAACGTGTTTATTTCTGCTGAAAAACACGTTTTGACAATTTCTGCACACTGGGGTTAAGGGCTGACTCAGTGTGTTCTTCTGAGCCAGGCAGTTACACTGTGATTCCAAGGGCTGAGAAAACGCGTTTATTTCGGGCTGAAAAACACGTTTTGAAAACTGTGCTGTTCCTGCCCTATAACTTACATGGGGGTGACCAAAGTTGCCAAAACGTGTTTATTTCTGCTGAAAAACACGTTTTGACAATTTCTGCACACTGGGGTTAAGGGCTGACTCACTGTGCTCTTCTGAGCCAGGCAGTTACACTGCGATTCTAAGGGCTGAGAAAACGCGTTTATTTCGGGCTGAAAAACACGTTTTGAAAAGTGTGCTGTTCCTGCCCTATAACTTACATGGGGGTGACCAAAGTTGCCAAAACGTGTTTATTTCTGCTGAAAAACACGTTTTGACAATTTCTGCACACTGGGGTTAAGGGCTGACTCAGTGTGCTCTTCTGAGCCAGGCAGTTACACTGTGATTCCAAGGGCTGAGAAAACGCGTTTATTTCGGGCTGAAAAACACGTTTTGAAAAGTGTGCTGTTCCTGCCCTATAACTTACATGGGGGTGACCAAAGTTGCCAAAACGTGTTTATTTCTGCTGAAAAACACGTTTTGACAATTTCTGCACACTGGGGTTAAGGGCTGACTCACTGTGCTCTTCTGAGCCAGGCAGTTACACTGCGATTCTAAGGGCTGAGAAATCGCGTTTATTTCGGGCTGAAAAACACGTTTTGAAAAGTGTGCTGTTCCTGCCCTATAACTTACATGGGGGTGACCAAAGTTGCCAAAACGTGTTTATTTCTGCTGAAAAACACGTTTTGACAATTTCTGCACACTGGGGTTAAGGGCTGACTCAGTGTGCTCTTCTGAGCCAGGCAGTTACACTGTGATTCCAAGGGCTGAGAAAACGCGTTTATTTCGGGGTGAAAAACACGTTTTGAAAACTGTGCTGTTCCTGCCCTATAACTTACATGGGGGTGACCAAAGTTGCCAAAACGTGTTTATTTCTGCTGAAAAACACGTTTTGACAATTTCTGCACACTGGGGTTAAGGGCTGACTCACTGTGCTCTTCTGAGCCAGGCAGTTACACTGCGATTCTAAAGGCTGAGAAAACGCGTTTATTTCGGGCTGAAAAACACGTTTTGAAAAGTGTGCTGTTCCTGCCCTATAACTTACATGGGGGTGACCAAAGTTGCCAAAACGTGTTTATTTCTGCTGAAAAACACGTTTTGACAATTTCTGCACACTGGGGTTAAGGGCTGACTCAGTGTGCTCTTCTGAGCCAGGCAGTTACACTGTGATTCCAAGGGCTGAGAAAACGCGTTTATTTCGGGCTGAAAAACACGTTTTGAAAACTGTGCTGTTCCTGCCCTATAACTTACATGGGGGTGACCAAAGTTGCCAAAACGTGTTTATTTCTGCTGAAAAACACGTTTTGACAATTTCTGCACACTGGGGTTAAGGGCTGACTCACTGTGCTCTTCTGAGCCAGGCAGTTACACTGCGATTCTAAAGGCTGAGAAAACGCGTTTATTTCGGGCTGAAAAACACGTTTTGAAAAGTGTGCTGTTCCTGCCCTATAACTTACATGGGGGTGACCAAAGTTGCCAAAACGTGTTTATTTCTGCTGAAAAACACGTTTTGACAATTTCTGCACACTGGGGTTAAGGGCTGACTCAGTGTGCTCTTCTGAGCCAGGCAGTTACACTGTGATTCCAAGGGCTGAGAAAACGCGTTTATTTCGGGCTGAAAAACACGTTTTGAAAACTGTGCTGTTCCTGCCCTATAACTTACATGGGGGTGACCAAAGTTGCCAAAACGTGTTTATTTCTGCTGAAAAACACGTTTTGACAATTTCTGCACACTGGGGTTAAGGGCTGACTCACTGTGCTCTTCTGAGCCAGGCAGTTACACTGCGATTCTAAGGGCTGAGAAAACGCGATTATTTCGGGCTGAAAAACACGTTTTGAAAAGTGAGCTGTTCCTGCCCTATAACTTACATGAGGGTGACCAAAGTTGCCAAAACGTGTTTATTTCTGCTGAAAAACACGTTTTGACAATTTCTGCACACTGGGGTTAAGGGCTGACTCACTGTGCTCTTCTGAGCCAGGCAGTTACACTGCGATTCTAAAGGCTGAGAAAACGCGTTTATTTCGGGCTGAAAAACACGTTTTGAAAAGTGTGCTGTTCCTGCCCTATAACTTACATGGGGGTGACCAAAGTTGCCAAAACGTGTTTATTTCTGCTGAAAAACACGTTTTGACAATTTCTGCACACTGGGGTTAAGGGCTGACTCAGTGTGATCTTCTGAGCCAGGCAGTTACACTGTGATTCCAAGGGCTGAGAAAACGCGTTTATTTCGGGCTGAAAAACACGTTTTGAAAACTGTGCTGTTCCTGCCCTATAACTTACATGGGGGTGACCAAAGTTGCCAAAACGTGTTTATTTCTGCTGAAAAACACGTTTTGACAATTTCTGCACACTGGGGTTAAGGGCTGACTCACTGTGCTCTTCTGAGCCAGGCAGTTACACTGCGATTCCAAGGGCTGAGAAAACGCGTTTATTTCGGGCTGAAAAACACGTTTTGAAAACTGTGCTGTTCCTGCCCTATAAGTTACATGGTGGTGACCAAAGTTGCCAAAACGTGTTTATTTCTGCTGAAAAACACGTTTTGACAACTTCTGCACACTGGGGTTAAGGGCTGACTCAGTGTGCTCTTCTGAGCCAGGCAGTTACACTGTGATTCCAAGGGCTGAGAAAACGCGTTTATTTCGGGCTGAAAAACACGTTTTGAAAACTGTGCTGTTCCTGCCCTATAACTTACATGGGGGTGACCAAAGTTGCCAAAACGTGTTTATTTCTGCTGAAAAACACGTTTTGACAATTTCTGCACACTGGGGTTAAGGGCTGACTCACTGTGCTCTTCTGAGCCAGGCAGTTACACTGCGATTCTAAGGGCTGAGAAAACGCGATTATTTCGGGCTGAAAAACACGTTTTGAAAAGTGTGCTGTTCCTGCCCTATAACTTACATGAGGGTGACCAAAGTTGCCAAAACGTGTTTATTTCTGCTGAAAAACACGTTTTGACAATTTCTGCACACTGGGGTTAAGGGCTGACTCACTGTGCTCTTCTGAGCCAGGCAGTTACACTGCGATTCTAAAGGCTGAGAAAACGCGTTTATTTCGGGCTGAAAAACACGTTTTGAAAAGTGTGCTGTTCCTGCCCTATAACTTACATGGGGGTGACCAAAGTTGCCAAAACGTGTTTATTTCTGCTGAAAAACACGTTTTGACAATTTCTGCACACTGGGGTTAAGGGCTGACTCAGTGTGCTCTTCTGAGCCAGGCAGTTACACTGTGATTCCAAGGGCTGAGAAAACGCGTTTATTTCGGGCTGAAAAACACGTTTTGAAAACTGTGCTGTTCCTGCCCTATAACTTACATGGGGGTGACCAAAGTTGCCAAAACGTGTTTATTTCTGCTGAAAAACACGTTTTGACAATTTCTGCACACTGGGGTTAAGGGCTGACTCAGTGTGCTCTTCTGAGCCAGGCAGTTACACTGTGATTCCAAGGGCTGAGAAAACGCGTTTATTTCGGGCTGAAAAACACGTTTTGAAAACTGTGCTGTTCCTGCCCTATAAGTTACATGGTGGTGACCAAAGTTGCCAAAACGTGTTTATTTCTGCTGAAAAACACGTTTTGACAATTTCTGCACACTGGGGTTAAGGGCTGACGCAGTGTGCTCTTCTGAGCCAGGCAGTTACACTGTGATTCCAAGGGCTGAGAAAACGCGTTTATTTCGGGCTGAAAAACACGTTTTGAAAAGTGTGCTGTTCCTGCCCTATAACTTACATGGGAGTGACCAAAGTTGCCAAAACGTGTTTATTTCTGCTGAAAAACACGTTTTGACAATTTCTGCACACTGGGGTTAAGGGCTGACTCACTGTGCTCTTCTGAGCCAGGCAGTTACACTGCGATTCTAAAGGCTGAGAAAACGCGTTTATTTCGGGCTGAAAAACACGTTTTGAAAACTGTGCTGTTCCTGCCCTATAACTTACATGGGGGTGACCAAAGTTGCCAAAACGTGTTTATTTCTGCTGAAAAACACGTTTTGACAATTTCTGCACACTGGGGTTAAGGGCTGACTCAGTGTGCTCTTCTGAGCCAGGCAGTTACACTGTGATTCCAAGGGCTGAGAAAACGTGTTTATTTCGGGCTGAAAAACACGTTTTGAAAACTGAGCTGTTCCTGCCCTATAACTTACTTGGGGGTGACCAAAGTTGCCAAAACGTGTTTATTTCTGCTGAAAAACACGTTTTGACAATTTCTGCACACTGGGGTTAAGGGCTGACTCAGTGTGTTCTTCTGAGCCAGGCAGTTACACTGTGATTCCAAGGGCTGAGAAAACGCGTTTATTTCGGGCTGAAAAACACGTTTTGAAAACTGTGCTGTTCCTGCCCTATAACTTACATGGGGGTGACCAAAGTTGCCAAAACGTGTTTATTTCTGCTGAAAAACACGTTTTGACAATTTCTGCACACTGGGGTTAAGGGCTGACTCACTGTGCTCTTCTGAGCCAGGCAGTTACACTGCGATTCTAAGGGCTGAGAAAACGCGTTTATTTCGGGCTGAAAAACACGTTTTGAAAAGTGTGCTGTTCCTGCCCTATAACTTGCATGGGGGTGACCAAAGTTGCCAAAACGTGTTTATTTCTGCTGAAAAACACGTTTTGACAATTTCTGCACACTGGGGTTAAGGGCTGACTCACTGTGCTCTTCTGAGCCAGGCAGTTACACTGTGATTCCAAGGGCTGAGAAAACGCGTTTATTTCGGGCTGAAAAACACGTTTTGAAAACTGTGCTGTTCCTGCCCTATAAGTTACATGGTGGTGACCAAAGTTGCCAAAACGTGTTTATTTCTGCTGAAAAACACGTTTTGACAATTTCTGCACACTGGGGTTAAGGGCTGACGCAGTGTGCTCTTCTGAGCCAGGCAGTTACACTGTGATTCCAAGGGCTGAGAAAACGCGTTTATTTCGGGCTGAAAAACACGTTTTGAAAACTGTGCTGTTCCTGCCCTATAACTTACATGGGGGTGACCAAAGTTGCCAAAACGTGTTTATTTCTGCTGAAAAACACGTTTTGACAATTTCTGCACACTGGGGTTAAGGGCTGACTCAGTGTGCTCTTCTGAGCCAGGCAGTTACACTGTGATTCCAAGGGCTGAGAAAACGCGTTTATTTCGGGCTGAAAAACACGTTTTGAAAACTGTGCTGTTCCTGCCCTATAAGTTACATGGTGGTGACCAAAGTTGCCAAAACGTGTTTATTTCTGCTGAAAAACACGTTTTGACAATTTCTGCACACTGGGGTTAAGGGCTGACGCAGTGTGCTCTTCTGAGCCAGGCAGTTACACTGTGATTCCAAGGGCTGAGAAAACGCGTTTATTTCGGGCTGAAAAACACGTTTTGAAAAGTGTGCTGTTCCTGCCCTATAACTTACATGGGAGTGACCAAAGTTGCCAAAACGTGTTTATTTCTGCTGAAAAACACGTTTTGACAATTTCTGCACACTGGGGTTAAGGGCTGACTCACTGTGCTCTTCTGAGCCAGGCAGTTACACTGCGATTCTAAGGGCTGAGAAAACGCGTTTATTTCGGGCTGAAAAACACGTTTTGAAATCTGTGCTGTTCCTGCCCTATAAGTTACATGGGGGTGACCAAAGTTGCCAAAACGTGTTTATTTCTGCTGAAAAACACGTTTTGACAATTTCTGCACACTGGGGTTAAGGGCTGAGTCAGTGTGCTCTTCTGAGCCAGGCAGTTACACTGTGATTCCAAGGGCTGAGAAAACGCGTTTATTTCGGGCTGAAAAACACGTTTTGAAAAGTGTGCTGTTCCTGCCCTATAACTTACATGGGGGTGACCAAAGTTGCCAAAACGTGTTTATTTCTGCTGAAAAACACGTTTTGACAATTTCTGCACACTGGGGTTAAGGGCTGACTCAGTGTGCTCTTCTGAGCCAGGCAGTTACAATGTGATTCCAAGGGCTGAGAAAACGTGTTTATTTCGGGCTGAAAAACACGATTTGAAAACTGAGCTGTTCCTGCCCTATAACTTACATGGGGGTGACCAAAGTTGCCAAAACGTGTTTATTTCTGCTGAAAAACACGTTTTGACAATTTCTGCACACTGGGGTTAAGGGCTGACTCAGTGTGCTCTTCTGAGCCAGGCAGTTACACTGTGATTCCAAGGGCTGAGAAAACGCGTTTATTTAGGGCTGAAAAACACGTTTTGAAAACTGTGCTGTTCCTGCCCTATAACTTACATGGGGGTGACCAAAGTTGCCAAAACGTGTTTATTTCTGCTGAAAAACACGTTTTGACAATTTCTGCACACTGGGGTTAAGGGCTGACTCACTGTGCTCTTCTGAGCCAGGCAGTTACACTGCGATTCTAAGGGCTGAGAAAACGCGTTTATTTCGGGCTGAAAAACACGTTTTGAAAAGTGTGCTGTTCCTGCCCTATAACTTACATGGGGGTGACCAAAGTTGCCAAAACGTGTTTATTTCTGCTGAAAAACACGTTTTGACAATTTCTGCACACTGGGGTTAAGGGCTGACTCACTGTGCTCTTCTGAGCCAGGCAGTTACACTGCGATTCTAAAGGCTGAGAAAACGCGTTTATTTCGGGCTGAAAAACACGTTTTGAAAAGTGTGCTGTTCCTGCCCTATAACTTACATGGGGGTGACCAAAGTTGCCAAAACGTGTTTATTTCTGCTGAAAAACACGTTTTGACAATTTCTGCACACTGGGGTTAAGGGCTGACTCAGTGTGCTCTTCTGAGCCAGGCAGTTACACTGTGATTCCAAGGGCTGAGAAAACGCGTTTATTTCGGGCTGAAAAACACGTTTTGAAAACTGTGCTGTTCCTGCCCTATAACTTACATGGGGGTGACCAAAGTTGCCAAAACGTGTTTATTTCTGCTGAAAAACACGTTTTGACAATTTCTGCACACTGGGGTTAAGGGCTGACTCACTGTGCTCTTCTGAGCCAGGCAGTTACACTGCGATTCTAAAGGCTGAGAAAACGCGTTTATTTCGGGCTGAAAAACACGTTTTGAAAAGTGAGCTGTTCCTGCCCTATAACTTACATGGGGGTGACCAAAGTTGCCAAAACGTGTTTATTTCTGCTGAAAAACACGTTTTGACAATTTCTGCACACTGGGGTTAAGGGCTGACTCACTGTGCTCTTCTGAGCCAGGCAGTTACACTGCGATTCTAAGGGCTGAGAAAACGCGTTTATTTCGGGCTGAAAAACACGTTTTGAAATCTGTGCTGTTCCTGCCCTATAAGTTACATGGGGGTGACCAAAGTTGCCAAAACGTGTTTATTTCTGCTGAAAAACACGTTTTGACAATTTCTGCACACTGGGGTTAAGGGCTGAGTCAGTGTGCTCTTCTGAGCCAGGCAGTTACACTGTGATTCCAAGGGCTGAGAAAAAGCGTTTATTTCGGGCTGAAAAACACGTTTTGAAAACTGTGCTGTTCCTGCCCTATAAGTTACATGGTGGTGACCAAAGTTGCCAAAACGTGTTTATTTCTGCTGAAAAACACGTTTTGACAACTTCTGCACACTGGGGTTAAGGGCTGACTCAGTGTGCTCTTCTGAGCCAGGCAGTTACACTGCGATTCTAAGGGCTGAGAAAACGCGATTATTTCGGGCTGAAAAACACGTTTTGAAAAGTGTGCTGTTCCTGCCCTATAACTTACATGGGGGTGACCAAAGTTGCCAAAACGTGTTTATTTCTGCTGAAAAACACGTTTTGACAATTTCTGCACACTGGGGTTAAGGGCTGACTCACTGTGCTCTTCTGAGCCAGGCAGTTACACTGCGATTCTAAAGGCTGAGAAAACGCGTTTATTTCGGGCTGAAAAACACGTTTTGAAAAGTGTGCTGTTCCTGCCCTATAACTTACATGGGGGTGACCAAAGTTGCCAAAACGTGTTTATTTCTGCTGAAAAACACGTTTTGACAATTTCTGCACACTGGGGTTAAGGGCTGACTCAGTGTGCTCTTCTGAGCCAGGCAGTTACACTGTGATTCCAAGGGCTGAGAAAACGCGTTTATTTCGGGCTGAAAAACACGTTTTGAAAAGTGTGCTGTTCCTGCCCTATAACTTACATGGGGGTGACCAAAGTTGCCAAAACGTGTTTATTTCTGCTGAAAAACACGTTTTGACAATTTCTGCACACTGGGGTTAAGGGCTGACTCACTGTGCTCTTCTGAGCCAGGCAGTTACACTGTGATTCCAATGGCTGAGAAAACGCGTTTATTTCGGGCTGAAAAACACGTTTTGAAAACTGTGCTGTTCCTGCCCTATAACTTACATGGTGGTGACCAAAGTTGCCAGAACGTGTTTATTTTTGCTGAAAAACACGTTTTGACAATTTCTGCACACTGGGGTTAAGGGCTGACTCAGTGTGCTCTTCTGAGCCAGGCAGTTACACTGTGATTCCAAGGGCTGAGAAAACGCGTTTATTTCGGGCTGAAAAACACGTTTTGAAAACTGTGCTGTTCCTGCCCTATAACTTACATGGGGGTGACCAAAGTTGCCAAAACGTGTTTATTTCTGCTGAAAAACACGTTTTGACAATTTCTGCACACTGGGGTTAAGGGCTGACTCACTGTGCTCTTCTGAGCCAGGCAGTTACACTGCGATTCTAAGGGCTGAGAAAACGCGTTTATTTCGGGCTGAAAAACACGTTTTGAAAAGTGTGCTGTTCCTGCCCTATAACTTACATGGGGGTGACCAAAGTTGCCAAAACGTGTTTATTTCTGCTGAAAAACACGTTTTGACAATTTCTGCACACTGGGGTTAAGGGCTGACTCACTGTGCTCTTCTGAGCCAGGCAGTTACACTGCGATTCTAAAGGCTGAGAAAACGCGTTTATTTCGGGCTGAAAAACACGTTTTGAAAAGTGTGCTGTTCCTGCCCTATAACTTACATGGGGGTGACCAAAGTTGCCAAAACGTGTTTATTTCTGCTGAAAAACACGTTTTGACAATTTCTGCACACTGGGGTTAAGGGCTGACTCACTGTGCTCTTCTGAGCCAGGCAGTTACACTGCGATTCTAAAGGCTGAGAAAACGCGTTTATTTCGGGCTGAAAAACACGTTTTGAAAAGTGTGCTGTTCCTGCCCTATAACTTACATGGGAGTGACCAAAGTTGCCAAAACGTGTTTATTTCTGCTGAAAAACACGTTTTGACAATTTCTGCACACTGGGGTTAAGGGCTGACTCAGTGTGCTCTTCTGAGCCAGGCAGTTACATTGTGATTCCAAGGGCTGAGAAAACGCGTTTATTTCGGGCTGAAAAACACGTTTTGAAAACTGTGCTGTTCCTGCCCTATAACTTACATGGGGGTGACCAAAGTTGCCAAAACGTGTTTATTTCTGCTGAAAAACACGTTTTGACAATTTCTGCACACTGGGGTTAAGGGCTGACTCAGTGTGCTCTTCTGAGCCAGGCAGTTACACTGTGATTCCAAGGGCTGAGAAAACGCGTTTATTTCGGGCTGAAAAACACGTTTTGAAAAGTGTGCTGTTCCTGCCCTATAAGTTACATGGTGGTGACCAAAGTTGCCAAAACGTGTTTATTTCTGCTGAAAAACACGTTTTGACAATTTCTGCACACTGGGGTTAAGGGCTGACTCAGTGTGCTCTTCTGAGCCAGGCAGTTACACTGTGATTCCAAGGGCTGAGAAAACGCGTTTATTTCGGGCTGAAAAACACGTTTTGAAAAGTGTGCTGTTCCTGCCCTATAACTTACATGGGAGTGACCAAAGTTGCCAAAACGTGTTTATTTCTGCTGAAAAACACGTTTTGACAATTTCTGCACACTGGGGTTAAGGGCTGACTCACTGTGCTCTTCTGAGCCAGGCAGTTACACTGCGATTCTAAAGGCTGAGAAAACGCGTTTATTTCGGGCTGAAAAACACGTTTTGAAAACTGTGCTGTTCCTGCCCTATAACTTACATGGGGGTGACCAAAGTTGCCAAAACGTGTTTATTTCTGCTGAAAAACACGTTTTGACAATTTCTGCACACTGGGGTTAAGGGCTGACTCAGTGTGCTCTTCTGAGCTAGGCAGTTACACTGTGATTCCAAGGGCTGAGAAAACGCGTTTATTTCGGGCTGAAAAACACGTTTTGAAAACTGTGCTGTTCCTGCCCTATAACTTACATGGGGGTGACCAAAGTTGCCAAAACGTGTTTATTTCTGCTGAAAAACACGTTTTGACAATATGTGCACACTGGGGTTAAGGCTGAGTCAGTGTGCTCTTCTGAGCCAGGCAGTTACACTGCGATTCTAAGGGCTGAGAAAACGTGTTTATTTCGGGCTGAAAAACACGTTTTGAAAACTGAGCTGTTCCTGCCCTATAACTTACATGGGGGTGACCAAAGTTGCCAAAACGTGTTTATTTCTGCTGAAAAACACGTTTTGACAATTTCTGCACACTGGGGTTAAGGGCTGACTCAGTGTGTTCTTCTGAGCCAGGCAGTTACACTGTGATTCCAAGGGCTGAGAAAACGCGTTTATTTCGGGCTGAAAAACACGTTTTGAAAACTGTGCTGTTCCTGCCCTATAACTTACATGGGGGTGACCAAAGTTGCCAAAACGTGTTTATTTCTGCTGAAAAACACGTTTTGACAATTTCTGCACACTGGGGTTAAGGGCTGACTCACTGTGCTCTTCTGAGCCAGGCAGTTACACTGCGATTCTAAGGGCTGAGAAAACGCGTTTATTTCGGGCTGAAAAACACGTTTTGAAAAGTGTGCTGTTCCTGCCCTATAACTTACATGGGGGTGACCAAAGTTGCCAAAACGTGTTTATTTCTGCTGAAAAACACGTTTTGACAATTTCTGCACACTGGGGTTAAGGGCTGACTCAGTGTGCTCTTCTGAGCCAGGCAGTTACACTGTGATTCCAAGGGCTGAGAAAACGCGTTTATTTCGGGCTGAAAAACACGTTTTGAAAACTGTGCTGTTCCTGCCCTATAACTTACATGGGGGTGACCAAAGTTGCCAAAACGTGTTTATTTCTGCTGAAAAACACGTTTTGACAATTTCTGCACACTGGGGTTAAGGGCTGAGTCAGTGTGCTCTTCTGAGCCAGGCAGTTACACTGTGATTCCAAGGGCTGAGAAAACGCGTTTATTTCGGGCTGAAAAACACGTTTTGAAAACTGTGCTGTTCCTGCCCTATAAGTTACATGGTGGTGACCAAAGTTGCCAAAACGTGTTTATTTCTGCTGAAAAACACGTTTTGACAACTTCTGCACACTGGGGTTAAGGGCTGACTCAGTGTGCTCTTCTGAGCCAGGCAGTTACACTGTGATTCCAAGGGCTGAGAAAACGCGTTTATTTCGGGCTGAAAAACACGTTTTGAAAACTGTGCTGTTCCTGCCCTATAACTTACATGGGGGTGACCAAAGTTGCCAAAACGTGTTTATTTCTGCTGAAAAACACGTTTTGACAATTTCTGCACACTGGGGTTAAGGGCTGACTCACTGTGCTCTTCTGAGCCAGGCAGTTACACTGCGATTCTAAGGGCTGAGAAAACGCGATTATTTCGGGCTGAAAAACACGTTTTGAAAAGTGAGCTGTTCCTGCCCTATAACTTACATGAGGGTGACCAAAGTTGCCAAAACGTGTTTATTTCTGCTGAAAAACACGTTTTGACAATTTCTGCACACTGGGGTTAAGGGCTGACTCACTGTGCTCTTCTGAGCCAGGCAGTTACACTGCGATTCTAAAGGCTGAGAAAACGCGTTTATTTCGGGCTGAAAAACACGTTTTGAAAAGTGTGCTGTTCCTGCCCTATAACTTACATGGGGGTGACCAAAGTTGCCAAAACGTGTTTATTTCTGCTGAAAAACACGTTTTGACAATTTCTGCACACTGGGGTTAAGGGCTGACTCAGTGTGATCTTCTGAGCCAGGCAGTTACACTGTGATTCCAAGGGCTGAGAAAACGCGTTTATTTCGGGCTGAAAAACACGTTTTGAAAACTGTGCTGTTCCTGCCCTATAACTTACATGGGGGTGACCAAAGTTGCCAAAACGTGTTTATTTCTGCTGAAAAACACGTTTTGACAATTTCTGCACACTGGGGTTAAGGGCTGACTCACTGTGCTCTTCTGAGCCAGGCAGTTACACTGCGATTCTAAGGGCTGAGAAATCGCGTTTATTTCGGGCTGAAAAACACGTTTTGAAAAGTGTGCTGTTCCTGCCCTATAACTTACATGGGGGTGACCAAAGTTGCCAAAACGTGTTTATTTCTGCTGAAAAACACGTTTTGACAATTTCTGCACACTGGGGTTAAGGGCTGACTCACTGTGCTCTTCTGAGCCAGGCAGTTACACTGCGATTCTAAAGGCTGAGAAAACGCGTTTATTTCGGGCTGAAAAACACGTTTTGAAAACTGTGCTGTTCCTGCCCTATAACTTACATGGTGGTGACCAAAGTTGCCAGAACGTGTTTATTTTTGCTGAAAAACACGTTTTGACAATTTCTGCACACTGGGGTTAAGGGCTGACTCAGTGTGCTCTTCTGAGCCAGGCAGTTACATTGTGATTCCAAGGGCTGAGAAAACGCGTTTAATTCGGGCTGAAAAACACGTTTTGAAAAGTGTGCTGTTCCTGCCCTATAACTTACATGGGGGTGACCAAAGTTGCCAAAACGTGTTTATTTCTGCTGAAAAACACGTTTTGACAATTTCTGCACACTGGGGTTAAGGGCTGACTCAGTGTGCTCTTCTGAGCCAGGCAGTTACACTGTGATTCCAAGGGCTGAGAAAACGCGTTTATTTAGGGCTGAAAAACACGTTTTGAAAACTGTGCTGTTCCTGCCCTATAAGTTACATGGTGGTGACCAAAGTTGCCAAAACGTGTTTATTTCTGCTGAAAAACACGTTTTGACAATTTCTGCACACTGGGGTTAAGGGCTGACTCAGTGTGCTCTTCTGAGCCAGGCAGTTACACTGTGATTCCAAGGGCTGAGAAAACGCGTTTATTTCGGGCTGAAAAACACGTTTTGAAAACTGTGCTGTTCCTGCCCTATAACTTACATGGGGGTGACCAAAGTTGCCAAAACGTGTTTATTTCTGCTGAAAAACACGTTTTGACAATATGTGCACACTGGGGTTAAGGGCTGAGTCAGTGTGCTCTTCTGAGCCAGGCAGTTACACTGCGATTCTAAGGGCTGAGAAAACGTGTTTATTTCGGGCTGAAAAACACGTTTTGAAAACTGAGCTGTTCCTGCCCTATAACTTACTTGGGGGTGACCAAAGTTGCCAAAACGTGTTTATTTCTGCTGAAAAACACGTTTTGACAATTTCTGCACACTGGGGTTAAGGGCTGACTCAGTGTGTTCTTCTGAGCCAGGCAGTTACACTGTGATTCCAAGGGCTGAGAAAACGCGTTTATTTCGGGCTGAAAAACACGTTTTGAAAACTGTGCTGTTCCTGCCCTATAACTTACATGGGGGTGACCAAAGTTGCCAAAACGTGTTTATTTCTGCTGAAAAACACGTTTTGACAATTTCTGCACACTGGGGTTAAGGGCTGACTCACTGTGCTCTTCTGAGCCAGGCAGTTACACTGCGATTCTAAGGGCTGAGAAAACGCGTTTATTTCGGGCTGAAAAACACGTTTTGAAAAGTGTGCTGTTCCTGCCCTATAACTTACATGGGGGTGACCAAAGTTGCCAAAACGTGTTTATTTCTGCTGAAAAACACGTTTTGACAATTTCTGCACACTGGGGTTAAGGGCTGACTCACTGTGCTCTTCTGAGCCAGGCAGTTACACTGTGATTCCAAGGGCTGAGAAAACGCGTTTATTTCGGGCTGAAAAACACGTTTTGAAAACTGTGCTGTTCCTGCCCTATAACTTACATGGGGGTGACCAAAGTTGCCAAAACGTGTTTATTTCTGCTGAAAAACACGTTTTGACAATTTCTGCACACTGGGGTTAAGGGCTGAGTCAGTGTGCTCTTCTGAGCCAGGCAGTTACACTGTGATTCCAAGGGCTGAGAAAACGCGTTTATTTCGGGCTGAAAAACACGTTTTGAAAACTGTGCTGTTCCTGCCCTATAAGTTACATGGTGGTGACCAAAGTTGCCAAAACGTGTTTATTTCTGCTGAAAAACACGTTTTGACAACTTCTGCACACTGGGGTTAAGGGCTGACTCAGTGTGCTCTTCTGAGCCAGGCAGTTACACTGTGATTCCAAGGGCTGAGAAAACGCGTTTATTTCGGGCTGAAAAACACGTTTTGAAAACTGTGCTGTTCCTGCCCTATAACTTACATGGGGGTGACCAAAGTTGCCAAAACGTGTTTATTTCTGCTGAAAAACACGTTTTGACAATTTCTGCACACTGGGGTTAAGGGCTGACTCACTGTGCTCTTCTGAGCCAGGCAGTTACACTGCGATTCTAAGGGCTGAGAAAACGCGATTATTTCGGGCTGAAAAACACGTTTTGAAAAGTGTGCTGTTCCTGCCCTATAACTTACATGAGGGTGACCAAAGTTGCCAAAACGTGTTTATTTCTGCTGAAAAACACGTTTTGACAATTTCTGCACACTGGGGTTAAGGGCTGACTCACTGTGCTCTTCTGAGCCAGGCAGTTACACTGCGATTCTAAAGGCTGAGAAAACGCGTTTATTTCGGGCTGAAAAACACGTTTTGAAAAGTGTGCTGTTCCTGCCCTATAACTTACATGGGGGTGACCAAAGTTGCCAAAACGTGTTTATTTCTGCTGAAAAACACGTTTTGACAATTTCTGCACACTGGGGTTAAGGGCTGACTCAGTGTGCTCTTCTGAGCCAGGCAGTTACACTGTGATTCCAAGGGCTGAGAAAACGCGTTTATTTCGGGCTGAAAAACACGTTTTGAAAACTGTGCTGTTCCTGCCCTATAACTTACATGGGGGTGACCAAAGTTGCCAAAACGTGTTTATTTCTGCTGAAAAACACGTTTTGACAATTTCTGCACACTGGGGTTAAGGGCTGACTCAGTGTGCTCTTCTGAGCCAGGCAGTTACACTGTGATTCCAAGGGCTGAGAAAACGCGTTTATTTCGGGCTGAAAAACACGTTTTGAAAACTGTGCTGTTCCTGCCCTATAAGTTACATGGTGGTGACCAAAGTTGCCAAAACGTGTTTATTTCTGCTGAAAAACACGTTTTGACAATTTCTGCACACTGGGGTTAAGGGCTGACGCAGTGTGCTCTTCTGAGCCAGGCAGTTACACTGTGATTCCAAGGGCTGAGAAAACGCGTTTATTTCGGGCTGAAAAACACGTTTTGAAAAGTGTGCTGTTCCTGCCCTATAACTTACATGGGAGTGACCAAAGTTGCCAAAACGTGTTTATTTCTGCTGAAAAACACGTTTTGACAATTTCTGCACACTGGGGTTAAGGGCTGACTCACTGTGCTCTTCTGAGCCAGGCAGTTACACTGCGATTCTAAAGGCTGAGAAAACGCGTTTATTTCGGGCTGAAAAACACGTTTTGAAAACTGTGCTGTTCCTGCCCTATAACTTACATGGGGGTGACCAAAGTTGCCAAAACGTGTTTATTTCTGCTGAAAAACACGTTTTGACAATTTCTGCACACTGGGGTTAAGGGCTGACTCAGTGTGCTCTTCTGAGCCAGGCAGTTACACTGTGATTCCAAGGGCTGAGAAAACGCGTTTATTTCGGGCTGAAAAACACGTTTTGAAAACTGTGCTGTTCCTGCCCTATAACTTACATGGGGGTGACCAAAGTTGCCAAAACGTGTTTATTTCTGCTGAAAAACACGTTTTGACAATATGTGCACACTGGGGTTAAGGGCTGAGTCAGTGTGCTCTTCTGAGCCAGGCAGTTACACTGCGATTCTAAAGGCTGAGAAAACGTGTTTATTTCGGGCTGAAAAACACGTTTTGAAAACTGAGCTGTTCCTGCCCTATAACTTACTTGGGGGTGACCAAAGTTGCCAAAACGTGTTTATTTCTGCTGAAAAACACGTTTTGACAATTTCTGCACACTGGGGTTAAGGGCTGACTCAGTGTGTTCTTCTGAGCCAGGCAGTTACACTGTGATTCCAAGGGCTGAGAAAACGCGTTTATTTCGGGCTGAAAAACACGTTTTGAAAACTGTGCTGTTCCTGCCCTATAACTTACATGGGGGTGACCAAAGTTGCCAAAACGTGTTTATTTCTGCTGAAAAACACGTTTTGACAATTTCTGCACACTGGGGTTAAGGGCTGACTCACTGTGCTCTTCTGAGCCAGGCAGTTACACTGCGATTCTAAGGGCTGAGAAAACGCGTTTATTTCGGGCTGAAAAACACGTTTTGAAAAGTGTGCTGTTCCTGCCCTATAACTTGCATGGGGGTGACCAAAGTTGCCAAAACGTGTTTATTTCTGCTGAAAAACACGTTTTGACAATTTCTGCACACTGGGGTTAAGGGCTGACTCACTGTGCTCTTCTGAGCCAGGCAGTTACACTGTGATTCCAAGGGCTGAGAAAACGCGTTTATTTCGGGCTGAAAAACACGTTTTGAAAACTGTGCTGTTCCTGCCCTATAACTTACATGGGGGTGACCAAAGTTGCCAAAACGTGTTTATTTCTGCTGAAAAACACGTTTTGACAACTTCTGCACACTGGGGTTAAGGGCTGACTCAGTGTGCTCTTCTGAGCCAGGCAGTTACACTGTGATTCCAAGGGCTGAGAAAACGTGTTTATTTCGGGCTGAAAAACACGTTTTGAAAAGTGTGCTGTTCCTGCCCTATAACTTGCATGGGGGTGACCAAAGTTGCCAAAACGTGTTTATTTCTGCTGAAAAACACGTTTTGACAATTTCTGCACACTGGGGTTAAGGGCTGACTCACTGTGCTCTTCTGAGCCAGGCAGTTACACTGTGATTCCAAGGGCTGAGAAAACGCGTTTATTTCGGGCTGAAAAACACGTTTTGAAAACTGTGCTGTTCCTGCCCTATAACTTACATGGTGGTGACCAAAGTTGCCAAAACGTGTTTATTTCTGCTGAAAAACACGTTTTGACAACTTCTGCACACTGGGGTTAAGGGCTGACTCAGTGTGCTCTTCTGAGCCAGGCAGTTACACTGTGATTCCAAGGGCTGAGAAAACGTGTTTATTTCGGGCTGAAAAACACGTTTTGAAAACTGTGCTGTTCCTGCCCTATAACTTACATGGGGGTGACCAAAGTTGCCAAAACGTGTTTATTTCTGCTGAAAAACACGTTTTGACAATTTCTGCACACTGGGGTTAAGGGCTGACTCACTGTGCTCTTCTGAGCCAGGCAGTTACACTGCGATTCTAAGGGCTGAGAAAACGCGATTATTTCGGGCTGAAAAACACGTTTTGAAAAGTGTGCTGTTCCTGCCCTATAACTTACATGAGGGTGACCAAAGTTGCCAAAACGTGTTTATTTCTGCTGAAAAACACGTTTTGACAATTTCTGCACACTGGGGTTAAGGGCTGACTCACTGTGCTCTTCTGAGCCAGGCAGTTACACTGCGATTCTAAAGGCTGAGAAAACGCGTTTATTTCGGGCTGAAAAACACGTTTTGAAAAGTGTGCTGTTCCTGCCCTATAACTTACATGGGGGTGACCAAAGTTGCCAAAACGTGTTTATTTCTGCTGAAAAACACGTTTTGACAATTTCTGCACACTGGGGTTAAGGGCTGACTCAGTGTGCTCTTCTGAGCCAGGCAGTTACACTGTGATTCCAAGGGCTGAGAAAACGCGTTTATTTCGGGCTGAAAAACACGTTTTGAAAAGTGTGCTGTTCCTGCCCTATAACTTACATGGGGGTGACCAAAGTTGCCAAAACGTGTTTATTTCTGCTGAAAAACACGTTTTGACAATTTCTGCACACTGGGGTTAAGGGCTGACTCACTGTGCTCTTCTGAGCCAGGCAGTTACACTGCGATTCTAAGGGCTGAGAAATCGCGTTTATTTCGGGCTGAAAAACACGTTTTGAAAAGTGTGCTGTTCCTGCCCTATAACTTACATGGGGGTGACCAAAGTTGCCAAAACGTGTTTATTTCTGCTGAAAAACACGTTTTGACAATTTCTGCACACTGGGGTTAAGGGCTGACTCACTGTGCTCTTCTGAGCCAGGCAGTTACACTGCGATTCTAAAGGCTGAGAAAACGCGTTTATTTCGGGCTGAAAAACACGTTTTGAAAAGTGTGCTGTTCCTGCCCTATAACTTACATGGGGGTGACCAAAGTTGCCAAAACGTGTTTATTTCTGCTGAAAAACACGTTTTGACAATTTCTGCACACTGGGGTTAAGGGCTGACTCAGTGTGCTCTTCTGAGCCAGGCAGTTACACTGTGATTCCAAGGGATGAGAAAACGCGTTTATTTCGGGCTGAAAAACACGTTTTGAAAACTGTGCTGTTCCTGCCCTATAACTTACATGGGGGTGACCAAAGTTGCCAAAACGTGTTTATTTCTGCTGAAAAACACGTTTTGACAATATGTGCACACTGGGGTTAAGGGCTGACTCACTGTGCTCTTCTGAGCCAGGCAGTTACACTGCGATTCTAAGGGCTGAGAAAACGCGTTTATTTCGGGCTGAAAAACACGTTTTGAAATCTGTGCTGTTCCTGCCCTATAACTTACATGGGGGTGACCAAAGTTGCCAAAACGTGTTTATTTCTGCTGAAAAACACGTTTTGACAATTTCTGCACACTGGGGTTAAGGGCTGACTCAGTGTGCTCTTCTGAGCCAGGCAGTTACAATGTGATTCCAAGGGCTGAGAAAACGTGTTTATTTCGGGCTGAAAAACACGTTTTGAAAACTGAGCTGTTCCTGCCCTATAACTTACATGGGGGTGACCAAAGTTGCCAAAACGTGTTTATTTCTGCTGAAAAACACGTTTTGACAATTTCTGCACACTGGGGTTAAGGGCTGACTCAGTGTGCTCTTCTGAGCCAGGCAGTTACACTGTGATTCCAAGGGCTGAGAAAACGCGTTTATTTCGGGCTGAAAAACACGTTTTGAAAACTGTGCTGTTCCTGCCCTATAACTTACATGGGGGTGACCAAAGTTGCCAAAACGTGTTTATTTCTGCTGAAAAACACGTTTTGACAATTTCTGCACACTGGGGTTAAGGGCTGACTCACTGTGCTCTTCTGAGCCAGGCAGTTACACTGCGATTCTAAGGGCTGAGAAAACGCGTTTATTTCGGGCTGAAAAACACGTTTTGAAAAGTGTGCTGTTCCTGCCCTATAACTTACATGGGGGTGACCAAAGTTGCCAAAACGTGTTTATTTCTGCTGAAAAACACGTTTTGACAATTTCTGCACACTGGGGTTAAGGGCTGACTCACTGTGCTCTTCTGAGCCAGGCAGTTACACTGCGATTCTAAAGGCTGAGAAAACGCGTTTATTTCGGGCTGAAAAACACGTTTTGAAAAGTGTGCTGTTCCTGCCCTATAACTTACATGGGGGTGACCAAAGTTGCCAAAACGTGTTTATTTCTGCTGAAAAACACGTTTTGACAATTTCTGCACACTGGGGTTAAGGGCTGACTCAGTGTGCTCTTCTGAGCCAGGCAGTTACACTGTGATTCCAAGGGCTGAGAAAACTCGTTTATTTCGGGCTGAAAAACACGTTTTGAAAACTGTGCTGTTCCTGCCCTATAACTTACATGGGGGTGACCAAAGTTGCCAAAACGTGTTTATTTCTGCTGAAAAACACGTTTTGACAATATGTGCACACTGGGGTTAAGGGCTGACTCACTGTGCTCTTCTGAGCCTGGCAGTTACACTGCGATTCTAAGGGCTGAGAAAACGCGTTTATTTCGGGCTGAAAAACACGTTTTGAAAAGTGTGCTGTTCCTGCCCTATAACTTACATGGGGGTGACCAATGTTGCCAAAACGTGTTTATTTCTGCTGAAAAACACGTTTTGACAATTTCTGCACACTGGGGTTAAGGGCTGTCTCAACTGTGCTCTTCTGAGCCAGGCAGTTACACTGCGATTCTAAAGGCTGAGAAAACGCGTTTATTTCGGGCTGAAAAACACGTTTTGAAAACTGTGCTGTTCCTGCCCTATAACTTACATGGGGGTGACCAAAGTTGCCAAAACGTGTTTATTTCTGCTGAAAAACACGTTTTGACAATTTCTGCACACTGGGTTAAAGGGCTGACTCAGTGTGCTCTTCTGAGCCAGGCAGTTACACTGTGATTCCAAGGGCTGAGAAAACGTGTTTATTTCGGGCTGAAAAACACGTTTTGAAAACTGAGCTGTTCCTGCCCTATAACTTACATGGGGGTGACCAAAGTTGCCAAAACGTGTTTATTTCTGCTGAAAAACACGTTTTGACAATTTCTGCACACTGGGGTTAAGGGCTGACTCAGTGTGTTCTTCTGAGCCAGGCAGTTACACTGTGATTCCAAGGGCTGAGAAAACGCGTTTATTTCGGGCTGAAAAACACGTTTTGAAAACTGTGCTGTTCCTGCCCTATAACTTACATGGGGGTGACCAAAGTTGCCAAAACGTGTTTATTTCTGCTGAAAAACACGTTTTGACAATTTCTGCACACTGGGGTTAAGGGCTGACTCACTGTGCTCTTCTGAGCCAGGCAGTTACACTGCGATTCTAAGGGCTGAGAAATCGCGTTTATTTCGGGCTGAAAAACACGTTTTGAAAAGTGTGCTGTTCCTGCCCTATAACTTACATGGGGGTGACCAAAGTTGCCAAAACGTGTTTATTTCTGCTGAAAAACACGTTTTGACAATTTCTGCACACTGGGGTTAAGGGCTGACTCACTGTGCTCTTCTGAGCCAGGCAGTTACACTGCGATTCTAAAGGCTGAGAAAACGCGTTTATTTCGGGCTGAAAAACACGTTTTGAAAAGTGTGCTGTTCCTGCCCTATAACTTACATGGGGGTGACCAAAGTTGCCAAAACGTGTTTATTTCTGCTGAAAAACACGTTTTGACAATTTCTGCACACTGGGGTTAAGGGCTGACTCAGTGTGCTCTTCTGAGCCAGGCAGTTACACTGTGATTCCAAGGGCTGAGAAAACGCGTTTATTTCGGGGTGAAAAACACGTTTTGAAAACTGTGCTGTTCCTGCCCTATAACTTACATGGGGGTGACCAAAGTTGCCAAAACGTGTTTATTTCTGCTGAAAAACACGTTTTGACAATATGTGCACACTGGGGTTAAGGGCTGACTCACTGTGCTCTTCTGAGCCAGGCAGTTACACTGCGATTCTAAGGGCTGA
The DNA here is from genome assembly GCF_055471065.1 of Atractosteus spatula. Classification (NCBI taxonomy): domain Eukaryota; kingdom Metazoa; phylum Chordata; class Actinopteri; order Semionotiformes; family Lepisosteidae; genus Atractosteus; species Atractosteus spatula. The sequence goes on along the minus strand of NC_142716.1, from coordinate 17,743,548 downwards.
GAAAACGCGTTTATTTCGGGCTGAAAAACACGTTTTGAAATCTGTGCTGTTCCTGCCCTATAACTTACATGGGGGTGACCAAAGTTGCCAAAACGTGTTTATTTCTGCTGAAAAACACGTTTTGACAATTTCTGCACACTGGGGTTAAGGGCTGACTCAGTGTGTTCTTCTGAGCCAGGCAGTTACACTGTGATTCCAAGGGCTGAGAAAACGCGTTTATTTCGGGCTGAAAAACACGTTTTGAAAACTGTGCTGTTCCTGCCCTATAACTTACATGGGGGTGACCAAAGTTGCCAAAACGTGTTTATTTCTGCTGAAAAACACGTTTTGACAATTTCTGCACACTGGGGTTAAGGGCTGACTCACTGTGCTCTTCTGAGCCAGGCAGTTACACTGCGATTCTAAGGGCTGAGAAAACGCGTTTATTTCGGGCTGAAAAACACGTTTTGAAAAGTGTGCTGTTCCTGCCCTATAACTTACATGGGGGTGACCAAAGTTGCCAAAACGTGTTTATTTCTGCTGAAAAACACGTTTTGACAATTTCTGCACACTGGGGTTAAGGGCTGACTCAGTGTGCTCTTCTGAGCCAGGCAGTTACACTGTGATTCCAAGGGCTGAGAAAACGCGTTTATTTCGGGCTGAAAAACACGTTTTGAAAAGTGTGCTGTTCCTGCCCTATAACTTACATGGGGGTGACCAAAGTTGCCAAAACGTGTTTATTTCTGCTGAAAAACACGTTTTGACAATTTCTGCACACTGGGGTTAAGGGCTGACTCACTGTGCTCTTCTGAGCCAGGCAGTTACACTGCGATTCTAAGGGCTGAGAAATCGCGTTTATTTCGGGCTGAAAAACACGTTTTGAAAAGTGTGCTGTTCCTGCCCTATAACTTACATGGGGGTGACCAAAGTTGCCAAAACGTGTTTATTTCTGCTGAAAAACACGTTTTGACAATTTCTGCACACTGGGGTTAAGGGCTGACTCACTGTGCTCTTCTGAGCCAGGCAGTTACACTGCGATTCTAAAGGCTGAGAAAACGCGTTTATTTCGGGCTGAAAAACACGTTTTGAAAAGTGTGCTGTTCCTGCCCTATAACTTACATGGGGGTGACCAAAGTTGCCAAAACGTGTTTATTTCTGCTGAAAAACACGTTTTGACAATTTCTGCACACTGGGGTTAAGGGCTGACTCAGTGTGCTCTTCTGAGCCAGGCAGTTACACTGTGATTCCAAGGGCTGAGAAAACGCGTTTATTTCGGGGTGAAAAACACGTTTTGAAAACTGTGCTGTTCCTGCCCTATAACTTACATGGGGGTGACCAAAGTTGCCAAAACGTGTTTATTTCTGCTGAAAAACACGTTTTGACAATTTCTGCACACTGGGGTTAAGGGCTGACTCACTGTGCTCTTCTGAGCCAGGCAGTTACACTGCGATTCTAAAGGCTGAGAAAACGCGTTTATTTCGGGCTGAAAAACACGTTTTGAAAAGTGTGCTGTTCCTGCCCTATAACTTACATGGGGGTGACCAAAGTTGCCAAAACGTGTTTATTTCTGCTGAAAAACACGTTTTGACAATTTCTGCACACTGGGGTTAAGGGCTGACTCAGTGTGCTCTTCTGAGCCAGGCAGTTACACTGTGATTCCAAGGGCTGAGAAAACGCGTTTATTTCGGGCTGAAAAACACGTTTTGAAAACTGTGCTGTTCCTGCCCTATAACTTACATGGGGGTGACCAAAGTTGCCAAAACGTGTTTATTTCTGCTGAAAAACACGTTTTGACAATTTCTGCACACTGGGGTTAAGGGCTGACTCACTGTGCTCTTCTGAGCCAGGCAGTTACACTGCGATTCTAAGGGCTGAGAAAACGCGATTATTTCGGGCTGAAAAACACGTTTTGAAAAGTGAGCTGTTCCTGCCCTATAACTTACATGAGGGTGACCAAAGTTGCCAAAACGTGTTTATTTCTGCTGAAAAACACGTTTTGACAATTTCTGCACACTGGGGTTAAGGGCTGACTCACTGTGCTCTTCTGAGCCAGGCAGTTACACTGCGATTCTAAAGGCTGAGAAAACGCGTTTATTTCGGGCTGAAAAACACGTTTTGAAAAGTGTGCTGTTCCTGCCCTATAAGTTACATGGTGGTGACCAAAGTTGCCAAAACGTGTTTATTTCTGCTGAAAAACACGTTTTGACAACTTCTGCACACTGGGGTTAAGGGCTGACTCACTGTGCTCTTCTGAGCCAGGCAGTTACACTGCGATTCTAAGGGCTGAGAAAACGCGATTATTTCGGGCTGAAAAACACGTTTTGAAAAGTGTGCTGTTCCTGCCCTATAACTTACATGAGGGTGACCAAAGTTGCCAAAACGTGTTTATTTCTGCTGAAAAACACGTTTTGACAATTTCTGCACACTGGGGTTAAGGGCTGACTCACTGTGCTCTTCTGAGCCAGGCAGTTACACTGCGATTCTAAAGGCTGAGAAAACGCGTTTATTTCGGGCTGAAAAACACGTTTTGAAAAGTGTGCTGTTCCTGCCCTATAACTTACATGGGGGTGACCAAAGTTGCCAAAACGTGTTTATTTCTGCTGAAAAACACGTTTTGACAATTTCTGCACACTGGGGTTAAGGGCTGACTCAGTGTGCTCTTCTGAGCCAGGCAGTTACACTGTGATTCCAAGGGCTGAGAAAACGCGTTTATTTCGGGCTGAAAAACACGTTTTGAAAACTGTGCTGTTCCTGCCCTATAACTTACATGGGGGTGACCAAAGTTGCCAAAACGTGTTTATTTCTGCTGAAAAACACGTTTTGACAATTTCTGCACACTGGGGTTAAGGGCTGACTCAGTGTGCTCTTCTGAGCCAGGCAGTTACACTGTGATTCCAAGGGCTGAGAAAACGCGTTTATTTCGGGCTGAAAAACACGTTTTGAAAACTGTGCTGTTCCTGCCCTATAAGTTACATGGTGGTGACCAAAGTTGCCAAAACGTGTTTATTTCTGCTGAAAAACACGTTTTGACAATTTCTGCACACTGGGGTTAAGGGCTGACGCAGTGTGCTCTTCTGAGCCAGGCAGTTACACTGTGATTCCAAGGGCTGAGAAAACGCGTTTATTTCGGGCTGAAAAACACGTTTTGAAAAGTGTGCTGTTCCTGCCCTATAACTTACATGGGAGTGACCAAAGTTGCCAAAACGTGTTTATTTCTGCTGAAAAACACGTTTTGACAATTTCTGCACACTGGGGTTAAGGGCTGACTCACTGTGCTCTTCTGAGCCAGGCAGTTACACTGCGATTCTAAAGGCTGAGAAAACGCGTTTATTTCGGGCTGAAAAACACGTTTTGAAAACTGTGCTGTTCCTGCCCTATAACTTACATGGGGGTGACCAAAGTTGCCAAAACGTGTTTATTTCTGCTGAAAAACACGTTTTGACAATTTCTGCACACTGGGGTTAAGGGCTGACTCAGTGTGCTCTTCTGAGCCAGGCAGTTACACTGTGATTCCAAGGGCTGAGAAAACGCGTTTATTTCGGGCTGAAAAACACGTTTTGAAAACTGTGCTGTTCCTGCCCTATAACTTACATGGGGGTGACCAAAGTTGCCAAAACGTGTTTATTTCTGCTGAAAAACACGTTTTGACAATATGTGCACACTGGGGTTAAGGGCTGAGTCAGTGTGCTCTTCTGAGCCAGGCAGTTACACTGCGATTCTAAAGGCTGAGAAAACGTGTTTATTTCGGGCTGAAAAACACGTTTTGAAAACTGAGCTGTTCCTGCCCTATAACTTACTTGGGGGTGACCAAAGTTGCCAAAACGTGTTTATTTCTGCTGAAAAACACGTTTTGACAATTTCTGCACACTGGGGTTAAGGGCTGACTCAGTGTGTTCTTCTGAGCCAGGCAGTTACACTGTGATTCCAAGGGCTGAGAAAACGCGTTTATTTCGGGCTGAAAAACACGTTTTGAAAACTGTGCTGTTCCTGCCCTATAACTTACATGGGGGTGACCAAAGTTGCCAAAACGTGTTTATTTCTGCTGAAAAACACGTTTTGACAATTTCTGCACACTGGGGTTAAGGGCTGACTCACTGTGCTCTTCTGAGCCAGGCAGTTACACTGCGATTCTAAGGGCTGAGAAAACGCGTTTATTTCGGGCTGAAAAACACGTTTTGAAAAGTGTGCTGTTCCTGCCCTATAACTTGCATGGGGGTGACCAAAGTTGCCAAAACGTGTTTATTTCTGCTGAAAAACACGTTTTGACAATTTCTGCACACTGGGGTTAAGGGCTGACTCACTGTGCTCTTCTGAGCCAGGCAGTTACACTGTGATTCCAAGGGCTGAGAAAACGCGTTTATTTCGGGCTGAAAAACACGTTTTGAAAACTGTGCTGTTCCTGCCCTATAACTTACATGGGGGTGACCAAAGTTGCCAAAACGTGTTTATTTCTGCTGAAAAACACGTTTTGACAATTTCTGCACACTGGGGTTAAGGGCTGAGTCAGTGTGCTCTTCTGAGCCAGGCAGTTACACTGTGATTCCAAGGGCTGAGAAAACGCGTTTATTTCGGGCTGAAAAACACGTTTTGAAAACTGTGCTGTTCCTGCCCTATAAGTTACATGGTGGTGACCAAAGTTGCCAAAACGTGTTTATTTCTGCTGAAAAACACGTTTTGACAACTTCTGCACACTGGGGTTAAGGGCTGACTCAGTGTGCTCTTCTGAGCCAGGCAGTTACACTGTGATTCCAAGGGCTGAGAAAACGCGTTTATTTCGGGCTGAAAAACACGTTTTGAAAACTGTGCTGTTCCTGCCCTATAACTTACATGGGGGTGACCAAAGTTGCCAAAACGTGTTTATTTCTGCTGAAAAACACGTTTTGACAATATGTGCACACTGGGGTTAAGGGCTGACTCACTGTGCTCTTCTGAGCCAGGCAGTTACACTGCGATTCTAAGGGCTGAGAAAACGCGTTTATTTCGGGCTGAAAAACACGTTTTGAAATCTGTGCTGTTCCTGCCCTATAACTTACATGGGGGTGACCAAAGTTGCCAAAACGTGTTTATTTCTGCTGAAAAACACGTTTTGACAATTTCTGCACACTGGGGTTAAGGGCTGACTCAGTGTGTTCTTCTGAGCCAGGCAGTTACACTGTGATTCCAAGGGCTGAGAAAACGCGTTTATTTCGGGCTGAAAAACACGTTTTGAAAACTGTGCTGTTCCTGCCCTATAACTTACATGGGGGTGACCAAAGTTGCCAAAACGTGTTTATTTCTGCTGAAAAACACGTTTTGACAATTTCTGCACACTGGGGTTAAGGGCTGACTCACTGTGCTCTTCTGAGCCAGGCAGTTACACTGCGATTCTAAGGGCTGAGAAAACGCGTTTATTTCGGGCTGAAAAACACGTTTTGAAAAGTGTGCTGTTCCTGCCCTATAACTTACATGGGGGTGACCAAAGTTGCCAAAACGTGTTTATTTCTGCTGAAAAACACGTTTTGACAATTTCTGCACACTGGGGTTAAGGGCTGACTCAGTGTGCTCTTCTGAGCCAGGCAGTTACACTGTGATTCCAAGGGCTGAGAAAACGCGTTTATTTCGGGCTGAAAAACACGTTTTGAAAAGTGTGCTGTTCCTGCCCTATAACTTACATGGGGGTGACCAAAGTTGCCAAAACGTGTTTATTTCTGCTGAAAAACACGTTTTGACAATTTCTGCACACTGGGGTTAAGGGCTGACTCACTGTGCTCTTCTGAGCCAGGCAGTTACACTGCGATTCTAAGGGCTGAGAAATCGCGTTTATTTCGGGCTGAAAAACACGTTTTGAAAAGTGTGCTGTTCCTGCCCTATAACTTACATGGGGGTGACCAAAGTTGCCAAAACGTGTTTATTTCTGCTGAAAAACACGTTTTGACAATTTCTGCACACTGGGGTTAAGGGCTGACTCACTGTGCTCTTCTGAGCCAGGCAGTTACACTGCGATTCTAAAGGCTGAGAAAACGCGTTTATTTCGGGCTGAAAAACACGTTTTGAAAAGTGTGCTGTTCCTGCCCTATAACTTACATGGGGGTGACCAAAGTTGCCAAAACGTGTTTATTTCTGCTGAAAAACACGTTTTGACAATTTCTGCACACTGGGGTTAAGGGCTGACTCAGTGTGCTCTTCTGAGCCAGGCAGTTACACTGTGATTCCAAGGGCTGAGAAAACGCGTTTATTTCGGGGTGAAAAACACGTTTTGAAAACTGTGCTGTTCCTGCCCTATAACTTACATGGGGGTGACCAAAGTTGCCAAAACGTGTTTATTTCTGCTGAAAAACACGTTTTGACAATTTCTGCACACTGGGGTTAAGGGCTGACTCACTGTGCTCTTCTGAGCCAGGCAGTTACACTGCGATTCTAAAGGCTGAGAAAACGCGTTTATTTCGGGCTGAAAAACACGTTTTGAAAAGTGTGCTGTTCCTGCCCTATAACTTACATGGGGGTGACCAAAGTTGCCAAAACGTGTTTATTTCTGCTGAAAAACACGTTTTGACAATTTCTGCACACTGGGGTTAAGGGCTGACTCAGTGTGCTCTTCTGAGCCAGGCAGTTACACTGTGATTCCAAGGGCTGAGAAAACGCGTTTATTTCGGGCTGAAAAACACGTTTTGAAAACTGTGCTGTTCCTGCCCTATAACTTACATGGGGGTGACCAAAGTTGCCAAAACGTGTTTATTTCTGCTGAAAAACACGTTTTGACAATTTCTGCACACTGGGGTTAAGGGCTGACTCACTGTGCTCTTCTGAGCCAGGCAGTTACACTGCGATTCTAAAGGCTGAGAAAACGCGTTTATTTCGGGCTGAAAAACACGTTTTGAAAAGTGTGCTGTTCCTGCCCTATAACTTACATGGGGGTGACCAAAGTTGCCAAAACGTGTTTATTTCTGCTGAAAAACACGTTTTGACAATTTCTGCACACTGGGGTTAAGGGCTGACTCAGTGTGCTCTTCTGAGCCAGGCAGTTACACTGTGATTCCAAGGGCTGAGAAAACGCGTTTATTTCGGGCTGAAAAACACGTTTTGAAAACTGTGCTGTTCCTGCCCTATAACTTACATGGGGGTGACCAAAGTTGCCAAAACGTGTTTATTTCTGCTGAAAAACACGTTTTGACAATTTCTGCACACTGGGGTTAAGGGCTGACTCACTGTGCTCTTCTGAGCCAGGCAGTTACACTGCGATTCTAAGGGCTGAGAAAACGCGATTATTTCGGGCTGAAAAACACGTTTTGAAAAGTGAGCTGTTCCTGCCCTATAACTTACATGAGGGTGACCAAAGTTGCCAAAACGTGTTTATTTCTGCTGAAAAACACGTTTTGACAATTTCTGCACACTGGGGTTAAGGGCTGACTCACTGTGCTCTTCTGAGCCAGGCAGTTACACTGCGATTCTAAAGGCTGAGAAAACGCGTTTATTTCGGGCTGAAAAACACGTTTTGAAAAGTGTGCTGTTCCTGCCCTATAACTTACATGGGGGTGACCAAAGTTGCCAAAACGTGTTTATTTCTGCTGAAAAACACGTTTTGACAATTTCTGCACACTGGGGTTAAGGGCTGACTCAGTGTGATCTTCTGAGCCAGGCAGTTACACTGTGATTCCAAGGGCTGAGAAAACGCGTTTATTTCGGGCTGAAAAACACGTTTTGAAAACTGTGCTGTTCCTGCCCTATAACTTACATGGGGGTGACCAAAGTTGCCAAAACGTGTTTATTTCTGCTGAAAAACACGTTTTGACAATTTCTGCACACTGGGGTTAAGGGCTGACTCACTGTGCTCTTCTGAGCCAGGCAGTTACACTGCGATTCCAAGGGCTGAGAAAACGCGTTTATTTCGGGCTGAAAAACACGTTTTGAAAACTGTGCTGTTCCTGCCCTATAAGTTACATGGTGGTGACCAAAGTTGCCAAAACGTGTTTATTTCTGCTGAAAAACACGTTTTGACAACTTCTGCACACTGGGGTTAAGGGCTGACTCAGTGTGCTCTTCTGAGCCAGGCAGTTACACTGTGATTCCAAGGGCTGAGAAAACGCGTTTATTTCGGGCTGAAAAACACGTTTTGAAAACTGTGCTGTTCCTGCCCTATAACTTACATGGGGGTGACCAAAGTTGCCAAAACGTGTTTATTTCTGCTGAAAAACACGTTTTGACAATTTCTGCACACTGGGGTTAAGGGCTGACTCACTGTGCTCTTCTGAGCCAGGCAGTTACACTGCGATTCTAAGGGCTGAGAAAACGCGATTATTTCGGGCTGAAAAACACGTTTTGAAAAGTGTGCTGTTCCTGCCCTATAACTTACATGAGGGTGACCAAAGTTGCCAAAACGTGTTTATTTCTGCTGAAAAACACGTTTTGACAATTTCTGCACACTGGGGTTAAGGGCTGACTCACTGTGCTCTTCTGAGCCAGGCAGTTACACTGCGATTCTAAAGGCTGAGAAAACGCGTTTATTTCGGGCTGAAAAACACGTTTTGAAAAGTGTGCTGTTCCTGCCCTATAACTTACATGGGGGTGACCAAAGTTGCCAAAACGTGTTTATTTCTGCTGAAAAACACGTTTTGACAATTTCTGCACACTGGGGTTAAGGGCTGACTCAGTGTGCTCTTCTGAGCCAGGCAGTTACACTGTGATTCCAAGGGCTGAGAAAACGCGTTTATTTCGGGCTGAAAAACACGTTTTGAAAACTGTGCTGTTCCTGCCCTATAACTTACATGGGGGTGACCAAAGTTGCCAAAACGTGTTTATTTCTGCTGAAAAACACGTTTTGACAATTTCTGCACACTGGGGTTAAGGGCTGACTCAGTGTGCTCTTCTGAGCCAGGCAGTTACACTGTGATTCCAAGGGCTGAGAAAACGCGTTTATTTCGGGCTGAAAAACACGTTTTGAAAACTGTGCTGTTCCTGCCCTATAAGTTACATGGTGGTGACCAAAGTTGCCAAAACGTGTTTATTTCTGCTGAAAAACACGTTTTGACAATTTCTGCACACTGGGGTTAAGGGCTGACGCAGTGTGCTCTTCTGAGCCAGGCAGTTACACTGTGATTCCAAGGGCTGAGAAAACGCGTTTATTTCGGGCTGAAAAACACGTTTTGAAAAGTGTGCTGTTCCTGCCCTATAACTTACATGGGAGTGACCAAAGTTGCCAAAACGTGTTTATTTCTGCTGAAAAACACGTTTTGACAATTTCTGCACACTGGGGTTAAGGGCTGACTCACTGTGCTCTTCTGAGCCAGGCAGTTACACTGCGATTCTAAAGGCTGAGAAAACGCGTTTATTTCGGGCTGAAAAACACGTTTTGAAAACTGTGCTGTTCCTGCCCTATAACTTACATGGGGGTGACCAAAGTTGCCAAAACGTGTTTATTTCTGCTGAAAAACACGTTTTGACAATTTCTGCACACTGGGGTTAAGGGCTGACTCAGTGTGCTCTTCTGAGCCAGGCAGTTACACTGTGATTCCAAGGGCTGAGAAAACGTGTTTATTTCGGGCTGAAAAACACGTTTTGAAAACTGAGCTGTTCCTGCCCTATAACTTACTTGGGGGTGACCAAAGTTGCCAAAACGTGTTTATTTCTGCTGAAAAACACGTTTTGACAATTTCTGCACACTGGGGTTAAGGGCTGACTCAGTGTGTTCTTCTGAGCCAGGCAGTTACACTGTGATTCCAAGGGCTGAGAAAACGCGTTTATTTCGGGCTGAAAAACACGTTTTGAAAACTGTGCTGTTCCTGCCCTATAACTTACATGGGGGTGACCAAAGTTGCCAAAACGTGTTTATTTCTGCTGAAAAACACGTTTTGACAATTTCTGCACACTGGGGTTAAGGGCTGACTCACTGTGCTCTTCTAAGCCAGGCAGTTACACTGCGATTCTAAGGGCTGAGAAAACGCGTTTATTTCGGGCTGAAAAACACGTTTTGAAAAGTGTGCTGTTCCTGCCCTATAACTTGCATGGGGGTGACCAAAGTTGCCAAAACGTGTTTATTTCTGCTGAAAAACACGTTTTGACAATTTCTGCACACTGGGGTTAAGGGCTGACTCACTGTGCTCTTCTGAGCCAGGCAGTTACACTGTGATTCCAAGGGCTGAGAAAACGCGTTTATTTCGGGCTGAAAAACACGTTTTGAAAACTGTGCTGTTCCTGCCCTATAACTTACATGGGGGTGACCAAAGTTGCCAAAACGTGTTTATTTCTGCTGAAAAACACGTTTTGACAATTTCTGCACACTGGGGTTAAGGGCTGAGTCAGTGTGCTCTTCTGAGCCAGGCAGTTACACTGTGATTCCAAGGGCTGAGAAAACGCGTTTATTTCGGGCTGAAAAACACGTTTTGAAAACTGTGCTGTTCCTGCCCTATAAGTTACATGGTGGTGACCAAAGTTGCCAAAACGTGTTTATTTCTGCTGAAAAACACGTTTTGACAACTTCTGCACACTGGGGTTAAGGGCTGACTCAGTGTGCTCTTCTGAGCCAGGCAGTTACACTGTGATTCCAAGGGCTGAGAAAACGCGTTTATTTCGGGCTGAAAAACACGTTTTGAAAACTGTGCTGTTCCTGCCCTATAACTTACATGGGGGTGACCAAAGTTGCCAAAACGTGTTTATTTCTGCTGAAAAACACGTTTTGACAATTTCTGCACACTGGGGTTAAGGGCTGACTCACTGTGCTCTTCTGAGCCAGGCAGTTACACTGCGATTCTAAGGGCTGAGAAAACGCGATTATTTCGGGCTGAAAAACACGTTTTGAAAAGTGTGCTGTTCCTGCCCTATAACTTACATGAGGGTGACCAAAGTTGCCAAAACGTGTTTATTTCTGCTGAAAAACACGTTTTGACAATTTCTGCACACTGGGGTTAAGGGCTGACTCACTGTGCTCTTCTGAGCCAGGCAGTTACACTGCGATTCTAAAGGCTGAGAAAACGCGTTTATTTCGGGCTGAAAAACACGTTTTGAAAAGTGTGCTGTTCCTGCCCTATAACTTACATGGGGGTGACCAAAGTTGCCAAAACGTGTTTATTTCTGCTGAAAAACACGTTTTGACAATTTCTGCACACTGGGGTTAAGGGCTGACTCAGTGTGCTCTTCTGAGCCAGGCAGTTACACTGTGATTCCAAGGGCTGAGAAAACGCGTTTATTTCGGGCTGAAAAACACGTTTTGAAAAGTGTGCTGTTCCTGCCCTATAACTTACATGGGGGTGACCAAAGTTGCCAAAACGTGTTTATTTCTGCTGAAAAACACGTTTTGACAATTTCTGCACACTGGGGTTAAGGGCTGACTCACTGTGCTCTTCTGAGCCAGGCAGTTACACTGCGATTCTAAGGGCTGAGAAATCGCGTTTATTTCGGGCTGAAAAACACGTTTTGAAAAGTGTGCTGTTCCTGCCCTATAACTTACATGGGGGTGACCAAAGTTGCCAAAACGTGTTTATTTCTGCTGAAAAACACGTTTTGACAATTTCTGCACACTGGGGTTAAGGGCTGACTCACTGTGCTCTTCTGAGCCAGGCAGTTACACTGCGATTCTAAAGGCTGAGAAAACGCGTTTATTTCGGGCTGAAAAACACGTTTTGAAAAGTGTGCTGTTCCTGCCCTATAACTTACATGGGGGTGACCAAAGTTGCCAAAACGTGTTTATTTCTGCTGAAAAACACGTTTTGACAATTTCTGCACACTGGGGTTAAGGGCTGACTCAGTGTGCTCTTCTGAGCCAGGCAGTTACACTGTGATTCCAAGGGCTGAGAAAACGCGTTTATTTCGGGGTGAAAAACACGTTTTGAAAACTGTGCTGTTCCTGCCCTATAACTTACATGGGGGTGACCAAAGTTGCCAAAACGTGTTTATTTCTGCTGAAAAACACGTTTTGACAATTTCTGCACACTGGGGTTAAGGGCTGACTCACTGTGCTCTTCTGAGCCAGGCAGTTACACTGCGATTCTAAAGGCTGAGAAAACGCGTTTATTTCGGGCTGAAAAACACGTTTTGAAAAGTGTGCTGTTCCTGCCCTATAACTTACATGGGGGTGACCAAAGTTGCCAAAACGTGTTTATTTCTGCTGAAAAACACGTTTTGACAATTTCTGCACACTGGGGTTAAGGGCTGACTCAGTGTGCTCTTCTGAGCCAGGCAGTTACACTGTGATTCCAAGGGCTGAGAAAACGCGTTTATTTCGGGCTGAAAAACACGTTTTGAAAACTGTGCTGTTCCTGCCCTATAACTTACATGGGGGTGACCAAAGTTGCCAAAACGTGTTTATTTCTGCTGAAAAACACGTTTTGACAATTTCTGCACACTGGGGTTAAGGGCTGACTCACTGTGCTCTTCTGAGCCAGGCAGTTACACTGCGATTCTAAGGGCTGAGAAATCGCGTTTATTTCGGGCTGAAAAACACGTTTTGAAAAGTGTGCTGTTCCTGCCCTATAACTTACATGGGGGTGACCAAAGTTGCCAAAACGTGTTTATTTCTGCTGAAAAACACGTTTTGACAATTTCTGCACACTGGGGTTAAGGGCTGACTCACTGTGCTCTTCTGAGCCAGGCAGTTACACTGCGATTCTAAAGGCTGAGAAAACGCGTTTATTTCGGGCTGAAAAACACGTTTTGAAAACTGTGCTGTTCCTGCCCTATAACTTACATGGTGGTGACCAAAGTTGCCAGAACGTGTTTATTTTTGCTGAAAAACACGTTTTGACAATTTCTGCACACTGGGGTTAAGGGCTGACTCAGTGTGCTCTTCTGAGCCAGGCAGTTACACTGTGATTCCAAGGGCTGAGAAAACGCGTTTATTTCGGGCTGAAAAACACGTTTTGAAAACTGTGCTGTTCCTGCCCTATAAGTTACATGGTGGTGACCAAAGTTGCCAAAACGTGTTTATTTCTGCTGAAAAACACGTTTTGACAATTTCTGCACACTGGGGTAAAGGGCTGACTCAGTGTGCTCTTCTGAGCCAGGCAGTTACACTGTGATTCCAAGGGCTGAGAAAACGCGTTTATTTCGGGCTGAAAAACACGTTTTGAAAACTGTGCTGTTCCTGCCCTATAACTTACATGGGGGTGACCAAAGTTGCCAAAACGTGTTTATTTCTGCTGAAAAACACGTTTTGACAATATGTGCACACTGGGGTTAAGGGCTGAGTCAGTGTGCTCTTCTGAGCCAGGCAGTTACACTGCGATTCTAAGGGCTGAGAAAACGTGTTTATTTCGGGCTGAAAAACACGTTTTGAAAACTGAGCTGTTCCTGCCCTATAACTTACTTGGGGGTGACCAAAGTTGCCAAAACGTGTTTATTTCTGCTGAAAAACACGTTTTGACAATTTCTGCACACTGGGGTTAAGGGCTGACTCAGTGTGTTCTTCTGAGCCAGGCAGTTACACTGTGATTCCAAGGGCTGAGAAAACGCGTTTATTTCGGGCTGAAAAACACGTTTTGAAAACTGTGCTGTTCCTGCCCTATAACTTACATGGGGGTGACCAAAGTTGCCAAAACGTGTTTATTTCTGCTGAAAAACACGTTTTGACAATTTCTGCACACTGGGGTTAAGGGCTGACTCACTGTGCTCTTCTGAGCCAGGCAGTTACACTGCGATTCTAAGGGCTGAGAAAACGCGTTTATTTCGGGCTGAAAAACACGTTTTGAAAAGTGTGCTGTTCCTGCCCTATAACTTACATGGGGGTGACCAAAGTTGCCAAAACGTGTTTATTTCTGCTGAAAAACACGTTTTGACAATTTCTGCACACTGGGGTTAAGGGCTGACTCACTGTGCTCTTCTGAGCCAGGCAGTTACACTGTGATTCCAAGGGCTGAGAAAACGCGTTTATTTCGGGCTGAAAAACACGTTTTGAAAACTGTGCTGTTCCTGCCCTATAACTTACATGGGGGTGACCAAAGTTGCCAAAACGTGTTTATTTCTGCTGAAAAACACGTTTTGACAATTTCTGCACACTGGGGTTAAGGGCTGAGTCAGTGTGCTCTTCTGAGCCAGGCAGTTACACTGTGATTCCAAGGGCTGAGAAAACGCGTTTATTTCGGGCTGAAAAACACGTTTTGAAAACTGTGCTGTTCCTGCCCTATAAGTTACATGGTGGTGACCAAAGTTGCCAAAACGTGTTTATTTCTGCTGAAAAACACGTTTTGACAACTTCTGCACACTGGGGTTAAGGGCTGACTCAGTGTGCTCTTCTGAGCCAGGCAGTTACACTGTGATTCCAAGGGCTGAGAAAACGCGTTTATTTCGGGCTGAAAAACACGTTTTGAAAACTGTGCTGTTCCTGCCCTATAACTTACATGGGGGTGACCAAAGTTGCCAAAACGTGTTTATTTCTGCTGAAAAACACGTTTTGACAATTTCTGCACACTGGGGTTAAGGGCTGACTCACTGTGCTCTTCTGAGCCAGGCAGTTACACTGCGATTCTAAGGGCTGAGAAAACGCGATTATTTCGGGCTGAAAAACACGTTTTGAAAAGTGTGCTGTTCCTGCCCTATAACTTACATGAGGGTGACCAAAGTTGCCAAAACGTGTTTATTTCTGCTGAAAAACACGTTTTGACAATTTCTGCACACTGGGGTTAAGGGCTGACTCACTGTGCTCTTCTGAGCCAGGCAGTTACACTGCGATTCTAAAGGCTGAGAAAACGCGTTTATTTCGGGCTGAAAAACACGTTTTGAAAAGTGTGCTGTTCCTGCCCTATAACTTACATGGGGGTGACCAAAGTTGCCAAAACGTGTTTATTTCTGCTGAAAAACACGTTTTGACAATTTCTGCACACTGGGGTTAAGGGCTGACTCAGTGTGCTCTTCTGAGCCAGGCAGTTACACTGTGATTCCAAGGGCTGAGAAAACGCGTTTATTTCGGGCTGAAAAACACGTTTTGAAAACTGTGCTGTTCCTGCCCTATAACTTACATGGGGGTGACCAAAGTTGCCAAAACGTGTTTATTTCTGCTGAAAAACACGTTTTGACAATTTCTGCACACTGGGGTTAAGGGCTGACTCAGTGTGCTCTTCTGAGCCAGGCAGTTACACTGTGATTCCAAGGGCTGAGAAAACGCGTTTATTTCGGGCTGAAAAACACGTTTTGAAAACTGTGCTGTTCCTGCCCTATAAGTTACATGGTGGTGACCAAAGTTGCCAAAACGTGTTTATTTCTGCTGAAAAACACGTTTTGACAATTTCTGCACACTGGGGTTAAGGGCTGACGCAGTGTGCTCTTCTGAGCCAGGCAGTTACACTGTGATTCCAAGGGCTGAGAAAACGCGTTTATTTCGGGCTGAAAAACACGTTTTGAAAAGTGTGCTGTTCCTGCCCTATAACTTACATGGGAGTGACCAAAGTTGCCAAAACGTGTTTATTTCTGCTGAAAAACACGTTTTGACAATTTCTGCACACTGGGGTTAAGGGCTGACTCACTGTGCTCTTCTGAGCCAGGCAGTTACACTGCGATTCTAAGGGCTGAGAAAACGCGTTTATTTCGGGCTGAAAAACACGTTTTGAAATCTGTGCTGTTCCTGCCCTATAACTTACATGGGGGTGACCAAAGTTGCCAAAACGTGTTTATTTCTGCTGAAAAACACGTTTTGACAATTTCTGCACACTGGGGTTAAGGGCTGACTCAGTGTGTTCTTCTGAGCCAGGCAGTTACACTGTGATTCCAAGGGCTGAGAAAACGCGTTTATTTCGGGCTGAAAAACACGTTTTGAAAACTGTGCTGTTCCTGCCCTATAACTTACATGGGGGTGACCAAAGTTGCCAAAACGTGTTTATTTCTGCTGAAAAACACGTTTTGACAATTTCTGCACACTGGGGTTAAGGGCTGACTCACTGTGCTCTTCTGAGCCAGGCAGTTACACTGCGATTCTAAGGGCTGAGAAAACGCGTTTATTTCGGGCTGAAAAACACGTTTTGAAAAGTGTGCTGTTCCTGCCCTATAACTTACATGGGGGTGACCAAAGTTGCCAAAACGTGTTTATTTCTGCTGAAAAACACGTTTTGACAATTTCTGCACACTGGGGTTAAGGGCTGACTCAGTGTGCTCTTCTGAGCCAGGCAGTTACACTGTGATTCCAAGGGCTGAGAAAACGCGTTTATTTCGGGCTGAAAAACACGTTTTGAAAAGTGTGCTGTTCCTGCCCTATAACTTACATGGGGGTGACCAAAGTTGCCAAAACGTGTTTATTTCTGCTGAAAAACACGTTTTGACAATTTCTGCACACTGGGGTTAAGGGCTGACTCACTGTGCTCTTCTGAGCCAGGCAGTTACACTGCGATTCTAAGGGCTGAGAAATCGCGTTTATTTCGGGCTGAAAAACACGTTTTGAAAAGTGTGCTGTTCCTGCCCTATAACTTACATGGGGGTGACCAAAGTTGCCAAAACGTGTTTATTTCTGCTGAAAAACACGTTTTGACAATTTCTGCACACTGGGGTTAAGGGCTGACTCACTGTGCTCTTCTGAGCCAGGCAGTTACACTGCGATTCTAAAGGCTGAGAAAACGCGTTTATTTCGGGCTGAAAAACACGTTTTGAAAAGTGTGCTGTTCCTGCCCTATAACTTACATGGGGGTGACCAAAGTTGCCAAAACGTGTTTATTTCTGCTGAAAAACACGTTTTGACAATTTCTGCACACTGGGGTTAAGGGCTGACTCAGTGTGCTCTTCTGAGCCAGGCAGTTACACTGTGATTCCAAGGGCTGAGAAAACGCGTTTATTTCGGGGTGAAAAACACGTTTTGAAAACTGTGCTGTTCCTGCCCTATAACTTACATGGGGGTGACCAAAGTTGCCAAAACGTGTTTATTTCTGCTGAAAAACACGTTTTGACAATTTCTGCACACTGGGGTTAAGGGCTGACTCACTGTGCTCTTCTGAGCCAGGCAGTTACACTGCGATTCTAAAGGCTGAGAAAACGCGTTTATTTCGGGCTGAAAAACACGTTTTGAAAAGTGTGCTGTTCCTGCCCTATAACTTACATGGGGGTGACCAAAGTTGCCAAAACGTGTTTATTTCTGCTGAAAAACACGTTTTGACAATTTCTGCACACTGGGGTTAAGGGCTGACTCAGTGTGCTCTTCTGAGCCAGGCAGTTACACTGTGATTCCAAGGGCTGAGAAAACGCGTTTATTTCGGGCTGAAAAACACGTTTTGAAAACTGTGCTGTTCCTGCCCTATAACTTACATGGGGGTGACCAAAGTTGCCAAAACGTGTTTATTTCTGCTGAAAAACACGTTTTGACAATTTCTGCACACTGGGGTTAAGGGCTGACTCACTGTGCTCTTCTGAGCCAGGCAGTTACACTGCGATTCTAAAGGCTGAGAAAACGCGTTTATTTCGGGCTGAAAAACACGTTTTGAAAAGTGTGCTGTTCCTGCCCTATAACTTACATGGGGGTGACCAAAGTTGCCAAAACGTGTTTATTTCTGCTGAAAAACACGTTTTGACAATTTCTGCACACTGGGGTTAAGGGCTGACTCAGTGTGCTCTTCTGAGCCAGGCAGTTACACTGTGATTCCAAGGGCTGAGAAAACGCGTTTATTTCGGGCTGAAAAACACGTTTTGAAAACTGTGCTGTTCCTGCCCTATAACTTACATGGGGGTGACCAAAGTTGCCAAAACGTGTTTATTTCTGCTGAAAAACACGTTTTGACAATTTCTGCACACTGGGGTTAAGGGCTGACTCACTGTGCTCTTCTGAGCCAGGCAGTTACACTGCGATTCTAAGGGCTGAGAAAACGCGATTATTTCGGGCTGAAAAACACGTTTTGAAAAGTGAGCTGTTCCTGCCCTATAACTTACATGAGGGTGACCAAAGTTGCCAAAACGTGTTTATTTCTGCTGAAAAACACGTTTTGACAATTTCTGCACACTGGGGTTAAGGGCTGACTCACTGTGCTCTTCTGAGCCAGGCAGTTACACTGCGATTCTAAAGGCTGAGAAAACGCGTTTATTTCGGGCTGAAAAACACGTTTTGAAAAGTGTGCTGTTCCTGCCCTATAACTTACATGGGGGTGACCAAAGTTGCCAAAACGTGTTTATTTCTGCTGAAAAACACGTTTTGACAATTTCTGCACACTGGGGTTAAGGGCTGACTCAGTGTGATCTTCTGAGCCAGGCAGTTACACTGTGATTCCAAGGGCTGAGAAAACGCGTTTATTTCGGGCTGAAAAACACGTTTTGAAAACTGTGCTGTTCCTGCCCTATAACTTACATGGGGGTGACCAAAGTTGCCAAAACGTGTTTATTTCTGCTGAAAAACACGTTTTGACAATTTCTGCACACTGGGGTTAAGGGCTGACTCACTGTGCTCTTCTGAGCCAGGCAGTTACACTGCGATTCCAAGGGCTGAGAAAACGCGTTTATTTCGGGCTGAAAAACACGTTTTGAAAACTGTGCTGTTCCTGCCCTATAAGTTACATGGTGGTGACCAAAGTTGCCAAAACGTGTTTATTTCTGCTGAAAAACACGTTTTGACAACTTCTGCACACTGGGGTTAAGGGCTGACTCAGTGTGCTCTTCTGAGCCAGGCAGTTACACTGTGATTCCAAGGGCTGAGAAAACGCGTTTATTTCGGGCTGAAAAACACGTTTTGAAAACTGTGCTGTTCCTGCCCTATAACTTACATGGGGGTGACCAAAGTTGCCAAAACGTGTTTATTTCTGCTGAAAAACACGTTTTGACAATTTCTGCACACTGGGGTTAAGGGCTGACTCACTGTGCTCTTCTGAGCCAGGCAGTTACACTGCGATTCTAAGGGCTGAGAAAACGCGATTATTTCGGGCTGAAAAACACGTTTTGAAAAGTGTGCTGTTCCTGCCCTATAACTTACATGAGGGTGACCAAAGTTGCCAAAACGTGTTTATTTCTGCTGAAAAACACGTTTTGACAATTTCTGCACACTGGGGTTAAGGGCTGACTCACTGTGCTCTTCTGAGCCAGGCAGTTACACTGCGATTCTAAAGGCTGAGAAAACGCGTTTATTTCGGGCTGAAAAACACGTTTTGAAAAGTGTGCTGTTCCTGCCCTATAACTTACATGGGGGTGACCAAAGTTGCCAAAACGTGTTTATTTCTGCTGAAAAACACGTTTTGACAATTTCTGCACACTGGGGTTAAGGGCTGACTCAGTGTGCTCTTCTGAGCCAGGCAGTTACACTGTGATTCCAAGGGCTGAGAAAACGCGTTTATTTCGGGCTGAAAAACACGTTTTGAAAACTGTGCTGTTCCTGCCCTATAACTTACATGGGGGTGACCAAAGTTGCCAAAACGTGTTTATTTCTGCTGAAAAACACGTTTTGACAATTTCTGCACACTGGGGTTAAGGGCTGACTCAGTGTGCTCTTCTGAGCCAGGCAGTTACACTGTGATTCCAAGGGCTGAGAAAACGCGTTTATTTCGGGCTGAAAAACACGTTTTGAAAACTGTGCTGTTCCTGCCCTATAAGTTACATGGTGGTGACCAAAGTTGCCAAAACGTGTTTATTTCTGCTGAAAAACACGTTTTGACAATTTCTGCACACTGGGGTTAAGGGCTGACGCAGTGTGCTCTTCTGAGCCAGGCAGTTACACTGTGATTCCAAGGGCTGAGAAAACGCGTTTATTTCGGGCTGAAAAACACGTTTTGAAAAGTGTGCTGTTCCTGCCCTATAACTTACATGGGAGTGACCAAAGTTGCCAAAACGTGTTTATTTCTGCTGAAAAACACGTTTTGACAATTTCTGCACACTGGGGTTAAGGGCTGACTCACTGTGCTCTTCTGAGCCAGGCAGTTACACTGCGATTCTAAAGGCTGAGAAAACGCGTTTATTTCGGGCTGAAAAACACGTTTTGAAAAGTGTGCTGTTCCTGCCCTATAACTTACATGGGGGTGACCAAAGTTGCCAAAACGTGTTTATTTCTGCTGAAAAACACGTTTTGACAATTTCTGCACACTGGGGTTAAGGGCTGACTCAGTGTGCTCTTCTGAGCCAGGCAGTTACACTGTGATTCCAAGGGCTGAGAAAACGTGTTTATTTCGGGCTGAAAAACACGTTTTGAAAACTGAGCTGTTCCTGCCCTATAACTTACTTGGGGGTGACCAAAGTTGCCAAAACGTGTTTATTTCTGCTGAAAAACACGTTTTGACAATTTCTGCACACTGGGGTTAAGGGCTGACTCAGTGTGTTCTTCTGAGCCAGGCAGTTACACTGTGATTCCAAGGGCTGAGAAAACGCGTTTATTTCGGGCTGAAAAACACGTTTTGAAAACTGTGCTGTTCCTGCCCTATAACTTACATGGGGGTGACCAAAGTTGCCAAAACGTGTTTATTTCTGCTGAAAAACACGTTTTGACAATTTCTGCACACTGGGGTTAAGGGCTGACTCACTGTGCTCTTCTGAGCCAGGCAGTTACACTGCGATTCTAAGGGCTGAGAAAACGCGTTTATTTCGGGCTGAAAAACACGTTTTGAAAAGTGTGCTGTTCCTGCCCTATAACTTGCATGGGGGTGACCAAAGTTGCCAAAACGTGTTTATTTCTGCTGAAAAACACGTTTTGACAATTTCTGCACACTGGGGTTAAGGGCTGACTCACTGTGCTCTTCTGAGCCAGGCAGTTACACTGTGATTCCAAGGGCTGAGAAAACGCGTTTATTTCGGGCTGAAAAACACGTTTTGAAAACTGTGCTGTTCCTGCCCTATAAGTTACATGGTGGTGACCAAAGTTGCCAAAACGTGTTTATTTCTGCTGAAAAACACGTTTTGACAATTTCTGCACACTGGGGTTAAGGGCTGACGCAGTGTGCTCTTCTGAGCCAGGCAGTTACACTGTGATTCCAAGGGCTGAGAAAACGCGTTTATTTCGGGCTGAAAAACACGTTTTGAAAAGTGTGCTGTTCCTGCCCTATAACTTACATGGGAGTGACCAAAGTTGCCAAAACGTGTTTATTTCTGCTGAAAAACACGTTTTGACAATTTCTGCACACTGGGGTTAAGGGCTGACTCACTGTGCTCTTCTGAGCCAGGCAGTTACACTGCGATTCTAAAGGCTGAGAAAACGCGTTTATTTCGGGCTGAAAAACACGTTTTGAAAACTGTGCTGTTCCTGCCCTATAACTTACATGGGGGTGACCAAAGTTGCCAAAACGTGTTTATTTCTGCTGAAAAACACGTTTTGACAATTTCTGCACACTGGGGTTAAGGGCTGACTCAGTGTGCTCTTCTGAGCCAGGCAGTTACACTGTGATTCCAAGGGCTGAGAAAACGTGTTTATTTCGGGCTGAAAAACACGTTTTGAAAACTGAGCTGTTCCTGCCCTATAACTTACTTGGGGGTGACCAAAGTTGCCAAAACGTGTTTATTTCTGCTGAAAAACACGTTTTGACAATTTCTGCACACTGGGGTTAAGGGCTGACTCACTGTGCTCTTCTGAGCCAGGCAGTTACACTGCGATTCTAAGGGCTGAGAAAACGCGTTTATTTCGGGCTGAAAAACACGTTTTGAAAAGTGTGCTGTTCCTGCCCTATAACTTGCATGGGGGTGACCAAAGTTGCCAAAACGTGTTTATTTCTGCTGAAAAACACGTTTTGACAATTTCTGCACACTGGGGTTAAGGGCTGACTCACTGTGCTCTTCTGAGCCAGGCAGTTACACTGTGATTCCAAGGGCTGAGAAAACGCGTTTATTTCGGGCTGAAAAACACGTTTTGAAAACTGTGCTGTTCCTGCCCTATAACTTACATGGGGGTGACCAAAGTTGCCAAAACGTGTTTATTTCTGCTGAAAAACACGTTTTGACAATTTCTGCACACTGGGGTTAAGGGCTGAGTCAGTGTGCTCTTCTGAGCCAGGCAGTTACACTGTGATTCCAAGGGCTGAGAAAACGCGTTTATTTCGGGCTGAAAAACACGTTTTGAAAACTGTGCTGTTCCTGCCCTATAAGTTACATGGTGGTGACCAAAGTTGCCAAAACGTGTTTATTTCTGCTGAAAAACACGTTTTGACAACTTCTGCACACTGGGGTTAAGGGCTGACTCAGTGTGCTCTTCTGAGCCAGGCAGTTACACTGTGATTCCAAGGGCTGAGAAAACGCGTTTATTTCGGGCTGAAAAACACGTTTTGAAAACTGTGCTGTTCCTGCCCTATAACTTACATGGGGGTGACCAAAGTTGCCAAAACGTGTTTATTTCTGCTGAAAAACACGTTTTGACAATTTCTGCACACTGGGGTTAAGGGCTGACTCACTGTGCTCTTCTGAGCCAGGCAGTTACACTGCGATTCTAAGGGCTGAGAAAACGCGATTATTTCGGGCTGAAAAACACGTTTTGAAAAGTGTGCTGTTCCTGCCCTATAACTTACATGAGGGTGACCAAAGTTGCCAAAACGTGTTTATTTCTGCTGAAAAACACGTTTTGACAATTTCTGCACACTGGGGTTAAGGGCTGACTCACTGTGCTCTTCTGAGCCAGGCAGTTACACTGCGATTCTAAAGGCTGAGAAAACGCGTTTATTTCGGGCTGAAAAACACGTTTTGAAAAGTGTGCTGTTCCTGCCCTATAACTTACATGGGGGTGACCAAAGTTGCCAAAACGTGTTTATTTCTGCTGAAAAACACGTTTTGACAATTTCTGCACACTGGGGTTAAGGGCTGACTCAGTGTGCTCTTCTGAGCCAGGCAGTTACACTGTGATTCCAAGGGCTGAGAAAACGCGTTTATTTCGGGCTGAAAAACACGTTTTGAAAAGTGTGCTGTTCCTGCCCTATAACTTACATGGGGGTGACCAAAGTTGCCAAAACGTGTTTATTTCTGCTGAAAAACACGTTTTGACAATTTCTGCACACTGGGGTTAAGGGCTGACTCACTGTGCTCTTCTGAGCCAGGCAGTTACACTGCGATTCTAAGGGCTGAGAAATCGCGTTTATTTCGGGCTGAAAAACACGTTTTGAAAAGTGTGCTGTTCCTGCCCTATAACTTACATGGGGGTGACCAAAGTTGCCAAAACGTGTTTATTTCTGCTGAAAAACACGTTTTGACAATTTCTGCACACTGGGGTTAAGGGCTGACTCACTGTGCTCTTCTGAGCCAGGCAGTTACACTGCGATTCTAAAGGCTGAGAAAACGCGTTTATTTCGGGCTGAAAAACACGTTTTGAAAAGTGTGCTGTTCCTGCCCTATAACTTACATGGGGGTGACCAAAGTTGCCAAAACGTGTTTATTTCTGCTGAAAAACACGTTTTGACAATTTCTGCACACTGGGGTTAAGGGCTGACTCAGTGTGCTCTTCTGAGCCAGGCAGTTACACTGTGATTCCAAGGGCTGAGAAAACGCGTTTATTTCGGGGTGAAAAACACGTTTTGAAAACTGTGCTGTTCCTGCCCTATAACTTACATGGGGGTGACCAAAGTTGCCAAAACGTGTTTATTTCTGCTGAAAAACACGTTTTGACAATTTCTGCACACTGGGGTTAAGGGCTGACTCACTGTGCTCTTCTGAGCCAGGCAGTTACACTGCGATTCTAAAGGCTGAGAAAACGCGTTTATTTCGGGCTGAAAAACACGTTTTGAAAAGTGTGCTGTTCCTGCCCTATAACTTACATGGGGGTGACCAAAGTTGCCAAAACGTGTTTATTTCTGCTGAAAAACACGTTTTGACAATTTCTGCACACTGGGGTTAAGGGCTGACTCAGTGTGCTCTTCTGAGCCAGGCAGTTACACTGTGATTCCAAGGGCTGAGAAAACGCGTTTATTTCGGGCTGAAAAACACGTTTTGAAAACTGTGCTGTTCCTGCCCTATAACTTACATGGGGGTGACCAAAGTTGCCAAAACGTGTTTATTTCTGCTGAAAAACACGTTTTGACAATTTCTGCACACTGGGGTTAAGGGCTGACTCACTGTGCTCTTCTGAGCCAGGCAGTTACACTGCGATTCTAAAGGCTGAGAAAACGCGTTTATTTCGGGCTGAAAAACACGTTTTGAAAAGTGTGCTGTTCCTGCCCTATAACTTACATGGGGGTGACCAAAGTTGCCAAAACGTGTTTATTTCTGCTGAAAAACACGTTTTGACAATTTCTGCACACTGGGGTTAAGGGCTGACTCAGTGTGCTCTTCTGAGCCAGGCAGTTACACTGTGATTCCAAGGGCTGAGAAAACGCGTTTATTTCGGGCTGAAAAACACGTTTTGAAAACTGTGCTGTTCCTGCCCTATAACTTACATGGGAGTGACCAAAGTTGCCAAAACGTGTTTATTTCTGCTGAAAAACACGTTTTGACAATTTCTGCACACTGGGGTTAAGGGCTGACTCACTGTGCTCTTCTGAGCCAGGCAGTTACACTGCGATTCTAAGGGCTGAGAAAACGCGATTATTTCGGGCTGAAAAACACGTTTTGAAAAGTGAGCTGTTCCTGCCCTATAACTTACATGAGGGTGACCAAAGTTGCCAAAACGTGTTTATTTCTGCTGAAAAACACGTTTTGACAATTTCTGCACACTGGGGTTAAGGGCTGACTCACTGTGCTCTTCTGAGCCAGGCAGTTACACTGCGATTCTAAAGGCTGAGAAAACGCGTTTATTTCGGGCTGAAAAACACGTTTTGAAAAGTGTGCTGTTCCTGCCCTATAACTTACATGGGGGTGACCAAAGTTGCCAAAACGTGTTTATTTCTGCTGAAAAACACGTTTTGACAATTTCTGCACACTGGGGTTAAGGGCTGACTCAGTGTGATCTTCTGAGCCAGGCAGTTACACTGTGATTCCAAGGGCTGAGAAAACGCGTTTATTTCGGGCTGAAAAACACGTTTTGAAAACTGTGCTGTTCCTGCCCTATAACTTACATGGGGGTGACCAAAGTTGCCAAAACGTGTTTATTTCTGCTGAAAAACACGTTTTGACAATTTCTGCACACTGGGGTTAAGGGCTGACTCACTGTGCTCTTCTGAGCCAGGCAGTTACACTGCGATTCTAAGGGCTGAGAAATCGCGTTTATTTCGGGCTGAAAAACACGTTTTGAAAAGTGTGCTGTTCCTGCCCTATAACTTACATGGGGGTGACCAAAGTTGCCAAAACGTGTTTATTTCTGCTGAAAAACACGTTTTGACAATTTCTGCACACTGGGGTTAAGGGCTGACTCACTGTGCTCTTCTGAGCCAGGCAGTTACACTGCGATTCTAAAGGCTGAGAAAACGCGTTTATTTCGGGCTGAAAAACACGTTTTGAAAACTGTGCTGTTCCTGCCCTATAACTTACATGGTGGTGACCAAAGTTGCCAGAACGTGTTTATTTTTGCTGAAAAACACGTTTTGACAATTTCTGCACACTGGGGTTAAGGGCTGACTCAGTGTGCTCTTCTGAGCCAGGCAGTTACATTGTGATTCCAAGGGCTGAGAAAACGCGTTTATTTCGGGCTGAAAAACACGTTTTGAAAAGTGTGCTGTTCCTGCCCTATAACTTACATGGGGGTGACCAAAGTTGCCAAAACGTGTTTATTTCTGCTGAAAAACACGTTTTGACAATTTCTGCACACTGGGGTTAAGGGCTGACTCAGTGTGCTCTTCTGAGCCAGGCAGTTACACTGTGATTCCAAGGGCTGAGAAAACGCGTTTATTTCGGGCTGAAAAACACGTTTTGAAAACTGTGCTGTTCCTGCCCTATAAGTTACATGGTGGTGACCAAAGTTGCCAAAACGTGTTTATTTCTGCTGAAAAACACGTTTTGACAATTTCTGCACACTGGGGTAAAGGGCTGACTCAGTGTGCTCTTCTGAGCCAGGCAGTTACACTGTGATTCCAAGGGCTGAGAAAACGCGTTTATTTCGGGCTGAAAAACACGTTTTGAAAACTGTGCTGTTCCTGCCCTATAACTTACATGGGGGTGACCAAAGTTGCCAAAACGTGTTTATTTCTGCTGAAAAACACGTTTTGACAATATGTGCACACTGGGGTTAAGGGCTGAGTCAGTGTGCTCTTCTGAGCCAGGCAGTTACACTGCGATTCTAAGGGCTGAGAAAACGTGTTTATTTCGGGCTGAAAAACACGTTTTGAAAACTGAGCTGTTCCTGCCCTATAACTTACTTGGGGGTGACCAAAGTTGCCAAAACGTGTTTATTTCTGCTGAAAAACACGTTTTGACAATTTCTGCACACTGGGGTTAAGGGCTGACTCAGTGTGTTCTTCTGAGCCAGGCAGTTACACTGTGATTCCAAGGGCTGAGAAAACGCGTTTATTTCGGGCTGAAAAACACGTTTTGAAAACTGTGCTGTTCCTGCCCTATAACTTACATGGGGGTGACCAAAGTTGCCAAAACGTGTTTATTTCTGCTGAAAAACACGTTTTGACAATTTCTGCACACTGGGGTTAAGGGCTGACTCACTGTGCTCTTCTGAGCCAGGCAGTTACACTGCGATTCTAAGGGCTGAGAAAACGCGTTTATTTCGGGCTGAAAAACACGTTTTGAAAAGTGTGCTGTTCCTGCCCTATAACTTACATGGGGGTGACCAAAGTTGCCAAAACGTGTTTATTTCTGCTGAAAAACACGTTTTGACAATTTCTGCACACTGGGGTTAAGGGCTGACTCACTGTGCTCTTCTGAGCCAGGCAGTTACACTGTGATTCCAAGGGCTGAGAAAACGCGTTTATTTCGGGCTGAAAAACACGTTTTGAAAACTGTGCTGTTCCTGCCCTATAACTTACATGGGGGTGACCAAAGTTGCCAAAACGTGTTTATTTCTGCTGAAAAACACGTTTTGACAATTTCTGCACACTGGGGTTAAGGGCTGAGTCAGTGTGCTCTTCTGAGCCAGGCAGTTACACTGTGATTCCAAGGGCTGAGAAAACGCGTTTATTTCGGGCTGAAAAACACGTTTTGAAAACTGTGCTGTTCCTGCCCTATAAGTTACATGGTGGTGACCAAAGTTGCCAAAACGTGTTTATTTCTGCTGAAAAACACGTTTTGACAACTTCTGCACACTGGGGTTAAGGGCTGACTCAGTGTGCTCTTCTGAGCCAGGCAGTTACACTGTGATTCCAAGGGCTGAGAAAACGCGTTTATTTCGGGCTGAAAAACACGTTTTGAAAACTGTGCTGTTCCTGCCCTATAACTTACATGGGGGTGACCAAAGTTGCCAAAACGTGTTTATTTCTGCTGAAAAACACGTTTTGACAATTTCTGCACACTGGGGTTAAGGGCTGACTCACTGTGCTCTTCTGAGCCAGGCAGTTACACTGCGATTCTAAGGGCTGAGAAAACGCGATTATTTCGGGCTGAAAAACACGTTTTGAAAAGTGTGCTGTTCCTGCCCTATAACTTACATGAGGGTGACCAAAGTTGCCAAAACGTGTTTATTTCTGCTGAAAAACACGTTTTGACAATTTCTGCACACTGGGGTTAAGGGCTGACTCACTGTGCTCTTCTGAGCCAGGCAGTTACACTGCGATTCTAAAGGCTGAGAAAACGCGTTTATTTCGGGCTGAAAAACACGTTTTGAAAAGTGTGCTGTTCCTGCCCTATAACTTACATGGGGGTGACCAAAGTTGCCAAAACGTGTTTATTTCTGCTGAAAAACACGTTTTGACAATTTCTGCACACTGGGGTTAAGGGCTGACTCAGTGTGCTCTTCTGAGCCAGGCAGTTACACTGTGATTCCAAGGGCTGAGAAAACGCGTTTATTTCGGGCTGAAAAACACGTTTTGAAAACTGTGCTGTTCCTGCCCTATAACTTACATGGGGGTGACCAAAGTTGCCAAAACGTGTTTATTTCTGCTGAAAAACACGTTTTGACAATTTCTGCACACTGGGGTTAAGGGCTGACTCAGTGTGCTCTTCTGAGCCAGGCAGTTACACTGTGATTCCAAGGGCTGAGAAAACGCGTTTATTTCGGGCTGAAAAACACGTTTTGAAAACTGTGCTGTTCCTGCCCTATAAGTTACATGGTGGTGACCAAAGTTGCCAAAACGTGTTTATTTCTGCTGAAAAACACGTTTTGACAATTTCTGCACACTGGGGTTAAGGGCTGACGCAGTGTGCTCTTCTGAGCCAGGCAGTTACACTGTGATTCCAAGGGCTGAGAAAACGCGTTTATTTCGGGCTGAAAAACACGTTTTGAAAAGTGTGCTGTTCCTGCCCTATAACTTACATGGGAGTGACCAAAGTTGCCAAAACGTGTTTATTTCTGCTGAAAAACACGTTTTGACAATTTCTGCACACTGGGGTTAAGGGCTGACTCACTGTGCTCTTCTGAGCCAGGCAGTTACACTGCGATTCTAAAGGCTGAGAAAACGCGTTTATTTCGGGCTGAAAAACACGTTTTGAAAACTGTGCTGTTCCTGCCCTATAACTTACATGGGGGTGACCAAAGTTGCCAAAACGTGTTTATTTCTGCTGAAAAACACGTTTTGACAATTTCTGCACACTGGGGTTAAGGGCTGACTCAGTGTGCTCTTCTGAGCCAGGCAGTTACACTGTGATTCCAAGGGCTGAGAAAACGCGTTTATTTCGGGCTGAAAAACACGTTTTGAAAACTGTGCTGTTCCTGCCCTATAACTTACATGGGGGTGACCAAAGTTGCCAAAACGTGTTTATTTCTGCTGAAAAACACGTTTTGACAATATGTGCACACTGGGGTTAAGGGCTGAGTCAGTGTGCTCTTCTGAGCCAGGCAGTTACACTGCGATTCTAAAGGCTGAGAAAACGTGTTTATTTCGGGCTGAAAAACACGTTTTGAAAACTGAGCTGTTCCTGCCCTATAACTTACTTGGGGGTGACCAAAGTTGCCAAAACGTGTTTATTTCTGCTGAAAAACACGTTTTGACAATTTCTGCACACTGGGGTTAAGGGCTGACTCAGTGTGTTCTTCTGAGCCAGGCAGTTACACTGTGATTCCAAGGGCTGAGAAAACGCGTTTATTTCGGGCTGAAAAACACGTTTTGAAAACTGTTCTGTTCCTGCCCTATAACTTACATGGGGGTGACCAAAGTTGCCAAAACGTGTTTATTTCTGCTGAAAAACACGTTTTGACAATTTCTGCACACTGGGGTTAAGGGCTGACTCACTGTGCTCTTCTGAGCCAGGCAGTTACACTGCGATTCTAAGGGCTGAGAAAACGCGTTTATTTCGGGCTGAAAAACACGTTTTGAAAAGTGTGCTGTTCCTGCCCTATAACTTGCATGGGGGTGACCAAAGTTGCCAAAACGTGTTTATTTCTGCTGAAAAACACGTTTTGACAATTTCTGCACACTGGGGTTAAGGGCTGACTCACTGTGCTCTTCTGAGCCAGGCAGTTACACTGTGATTCCAAGGGCTGAGAAAACGCGTTTATTTCGGGCTGAAAAACACGTTTTGAAAACTGTGCTGTTCCTGCCCTATAACTTACATGGGGGTGACCAAAGTTGCCAAAACGTGTTTATTTCTGCTGAAAAACACGTTTTGACAATTTCTGCACACTGGGGTTAAGGGCTGAGTCAGTGTGCTCTTCTGAGCCAGGCAGTTACACTGTGATTCCAAGGGCTGAGAAAACGCGTTTATTTCGGGCTGAAAAACACGTTTTGAAAACTGTGCTGTTCCTGCCCTATAAGTTACATGGTGGTGACCAAAGTTGCCAAAACGTGTTTATTTCTGCTGAAAAACACGTTTTGACAACTTCTGCACACTGGGGTTAAGGGCTGACTCAGTGTGCTCTTCTGAGCCAGGCAGTTACACTGTGATTCCAAGGGCTGAGAAAACGCGTTTATTTCGGGCTGAAAAACACGTTTTGAAAACTGTGCTGTTCCTGCCCTATAACTTACATGGGGGTGACCAAAGTTGCCAAAACGTGTTTATTTCTGCTGAAAAACACGTTTTGACAATTTCTGCACACTGGGGTTAAGGGCTGACTCAGTGTGCTCTTCTGAGCCAGGCAGTTACACTGTGATTCCAAGGGCTGAGAAAACGCGATTATTTCGGGCTGAAAAACACGTTTTGAAAAGTGTGCTGTTCCTGCCCTATAACTTACATGAGGGTGACCAAAGTTGCCAAAACGTGTTTATTTCTGCTGAAAAACACGTTTTGACAATTTCTGCACACTGGGGTTAAGGGCTGACTCACTGTGCTCTTCTGAGCCAGGCAGTTACACTGCGATTCTAAGGGCTGAGAAATCGCGTTTATTTCGGGCTGAAAAACACGTTTTGAAAAGTGTGCTGTTCCTGCCCTATAACTTACATGGGGGTGACCAAAGTTGCCAAAACGTGTTTATTTCTGCTGAAAAACACGTTTTGACAATTTCTGCACACTGGGGTTAAGGGCTGACTCACTGTGCTCTTCTGAGCCAGGCAGTTACACTGCGATTCTAAAGGCTGAGAAAACGCGTTTATTTCGGGCTGAAAAACACGTTTTGAAAAGTGTGCTGTTCCTGCCCTATAACTTACATGGGGGTGACCAAAGTTGCCAAAACGTGTTTATTTCTGCTGAAAAACACGTTTTGACAATTTCTGCACACTGGGGTTAAGGGCTGACTCAGTGTGCTCTTCTGAGCCAGGCAGTTACACTGTGATTCCAAGGGCTGAGAAAACGCGTTTATTTCGGGGTGAAAAACACGTTTTGAAAACTGTGCTGTTCCTGCCCTATAACTTACATGGGGGTGACCAAAGTTGCCAAAACGTGTTTATTTCTGCTGAAAAACACGTTTTGACAATATGTGCACACTGGGGTTAAGGGCTGACTCACTGTGCTCTTCTGAGCCAGGCAGTTACACTGCGATTCTAAGGGCTGAGAAAACGCGTTTATTTCGGGCTGAAAAACACGTTTTGAAATCTGTGCTGTTCCTGCCCTATAACTTGCATGGGGGTGACCAAAGTTGCCAAAACGTGTTTATTTCTGCTGAAAAACACGTTTTGACAATTTCTGCACACTGGGGTTAAGGGCTGACTCACTGTGCTCTTCTGAGCCAGGCAGTTACACTGTGATTCCAAGGGCTGAGAAAACGCGTTTATTTCGGGCTGAAAAACACGTTTTGAAAACTGTGCTGTTCCTGCCCTATAACTTACATGGGGGTGACCAAAGTTGCCAAAACGTGTTTATTTCTGCTGAAAAACACGTTTTGACAATTTCTGCACACTGGGGTTAAGGGCTGACTCACTGTGCTCTTCTGAGCCAGGCAGTTACACTGCGATTCTAAGGGCTGAGAAAACGCGTTTATTTCGGGCTGAAAAACACGTTTTGAAAACTGTGCTGTTCCTGCCCTATAAGTTACATGGTGGTGACCAAAGTTGCCAAAACGTGTTTATTTCTGCTGAAAAACACGTTTTGACAATTTCTGCACACTGGGGTTAAGGGCTGACGCAGTGTGCTCTTCTGAGCCAGGCAGTTACACTGTGATTCCAAGGGCTGAGAAAACGCGTTTATTTCGGGCTGAAAAACACGTTTTGAAAAGTGTGCTGTTCCTGCCCTATAACTTACATGGGAGTGACCAAAGTTGCCAAAACGTGTTTATTTCTGCTGAAAAACACGTTTTGACAATTTCTGCACACTGGGGTTAAGGGCTGACTCACTGTGCTCTTCTGAGCCAGGCAGTTACACTGCGATTCTAAAGGCTGAGAAAACGCGTTAATTTCGGGCTGAAAAACACGTTTTGAAAACTGTGCTGTTCCTGCCCTATAACTTACATGGGGGTGACCAAAGTTGCCAAAACGTGTTTATTTCTGCTGAAAAACACGTTTTGACAATTTCTGCACACTGGGGTTAAGGGCTGAGTCAGTGTGCTCTTCTGAGCCAGGCAGTTACACTGTGATTCCAAGGGCTGAGAAAACGCGTTTATTTCGGGCTGAAAAACACGTTTTGAAAACTGTGCTGTTCCTGCCCTATAAGTTACATGGTGGTGACCAAAGTTGCCAAAACGTGTTTATTTCTGCTGAAAAACACGTTTTGACAACTTCTGCACACTGGGGTTAAGGGCTGACTCAGTGTGCTCTTCTGAGCCAGGCAGTTACACTGTGATTCCAAGGGCTGAGAAAACGCGTTTATTTCGGGCTGAAAAACACGTTTTGAAAACTGTGCTGTTCCTGCCCTATAACTTACATGGGGGTGACCAAAGTTGCCAAAACGTGTTTATTTCTGCTGAAAAACACGTTTTGACAATTTCTGCACACTGGGGTTAAGGGCTGACTCAGTGTGCTCTTCTGAGCCAGGCAGTTACACTGTGATTCCAAGGGCTGAGAAAACGCGATTATTTCGGGCTGAAAAACACGTTTTGAAAAGTGTGCTGTTCCTGCCCTATAACTTACATGAGGGTGACCAAAGTTGCCAAAACGTGTTTATTTCTGCTGAAAAACACGTTTTGACAATTTCTGCACACTGGGGTTAAGGGCTGACTCACTGTGCTCTTCTGAGCCAGGCAGTTACACTGCGATTCTAAGGGCTGAGAAATCGCGTTTATTTCGGGCTGAAAAACACGTTTTGAAAAGTGTGCTGTTCCTGCCCTATAACTTACATGGGGGTGACCAAAGTTGCCAAAACGTGTTTATTTCTGCTGAAAAACACGTTTTGACAATTTCTGCACACTGGGGTTAAGGGCTGACTCACTGTGCTCTTCTGAGCCAGGCAGTTACACTGCGATTCTAAAGGCTGAGAAAACGCGTTTATTTCGGGCTGAAAAACACGTTTTGAAAAGTGTGCTGTTCCTGCCCTATAACTTACATGGGGGTGACCAAAGTTGCCAAAACGTGTTTATTTCTGCTGAAAAACACGTTTTGACAATTTCTGCACACTGGGGTTAAGGGCTGACTCAGTGTGCTCTTCTGAGCCAGGCAGTTACACTGTGATTCCAAGGGCTGAGAAAACGCGTTTATTTCGGGCTGAAAAACACGTTTTGAAAAGTGTGCTGTTCCTGCCCTATAACTTACATGGGGGTGACCAAAGTTGCCAAAACGTGTTTATTTCTGCTGAAAAACACGTTTTGACAATTTCTGCACACTGGGGTTAAGGGCTGACTCACTGTGCTCTTCTGAGCCAGGCAGTTACACTGCGATTCTAAGGGCTGAGAAATCGCGTTTATTTCGGGCTGAAAAACACGTTTTGAAAAGTGTGCTGTTCCTGCCCTATAACTTACATGGGGGTGACCAAAGTTGCCAAAACGTGTTTATTTCTGCTGAAAAACACGTTTTGACAATTTCTGCACACTGGGGTTAAGGGCTGACTCACTGTGCTCTTCTGAGCCAGGCAGTTACACTGCGATTCTAAAGGCTGAGAAAACGCGTTTATTTCGGGCTGAAAAACACGTTTTGAAAAGTGTGCTGTTCCTGCCCTATAACTTACATGGGGGTGACCAAAGTTGCCAAAACGTGTTTATTTCTGCTGAAAAACACGTTTTGACAATTTCTGCACACTGGGGTTAAGGGCTGACTCAGTGTGCTCTTCTGAGCCAGGCAGTTACACTGTGATTCCAAGGGCTGAGAAAACGCGTTTATTTCGGGGTGAAAAACACGTTTTGAAAACTGTGCTGTTCCTGCCCTATAACTTACATGGGGGTGACCAAAGTTGCCAAAACGTGTTTATTTCTGCTGAAAAACACGTTTTGACAATTTCTGCACACTGGGGTTAAGGGCTGACTCACTGTGCTCTTCTGAGCCAGGCAGTTACACTGCGATTCTAAAGGCTGAGAAAACGCGTTTATTTCGGGCTGAAAAACACGTTTTGAAAAGTGTGCTGTTCCTGCCCTATAACTTACATGGGGGTGACCAAAGTTGCCAAAACGTGTTTATTTCTGCTGAAAAACACGTTTTGACAATTTCTGCACACTGGGGTTAAGGGCTGACTCAGTGTGCTCTTCTGAGCCAGGCAGTTACACTGTGATTCCAAGGGCTGAGAAAACGCGTTTATTTCGGGCTGAAAAACACGTTTTGAAAACTGTGCTGTTCCTGCCCTATAACTTACATGGGGGTGACCAAAGTTGCCAAAACGTGTTTATTTCTGCTGAAAAACACGTTTTGACAATTTCTGCACACTGGGGTTAAGGGCTGACTCACTGTGCTCTTCTGAGCCAGGCAGTTACACTGCGATTCTAAAGGCTGAGAAAACGCGTTTATTTCGGGCTGAAAAACACGTTTTGAAAAGTGTGCTGTTCCTGCCCTATAACTTACATGGGGGTGACCAAAGTTGCCAAAACGTGTTTATTTCTGCTGAAAAACACGTTTTGACAATTTCTGCACACTGGGGTTAAGGGCTGACTCAGTGTGCTCTTCTGAGCCAGGCAGTTACACTGTGATTCCAAGGGCTGAGAAAACGCGTTTATTTCGGGCTGAAAAACACGTTTTGAAAACTGTGCTGTTCCTGCCCTATAACTTACATGGGGGTGACCAAAGTTGCCAAAACGTGTTTATTTCTGCTGAAAAACACGTTTTGACAATTTCTGCACACTGGGGTTAAGGGCTGACTCACTGTGCTCTTCTGAGCCAGGCAGTTACACTGCGATTCTAAGGGCTGAGAAAACGCGATTATTTCGGGCTGAAAAACACGTTTTGAAAAGTGAGCTGTTCCTGCCCTATAACTTACATGAGGGTGACCAAAGTTGCCAAAACGTGTTTATTTCTGCTGAAAAACACGTTATGACAATTTCTGCACACTGGGGTTAAGGGCTGACTCACTGTGCTCTTCTGAGCCAGGCAGTTACACTGCGATTCTAAAGGCTGAGAAAACGCGTTTATTTCGGGCTGAAAAACACGTTTTGAAAAGTGTGCTGTTCCTGCCCTATAACTTACATGGGGGTGACCAAAGTTGCCAAAACGTGTTTATTTCTGCTGAAAAACACGTTTTGACAATTTCTGCACACTGGGGTTAAGGGCTGACTCAGTGTGATCTTCTGAGCCAGGCAGTTACACTGTGATTCCAAGGGCTGAGAAAACGCGTTTATTTCGGGCTGAAAAACACGTTTTGAAAACTGTGCTGTTCCTGCCCTATAACTTACATGGGGGTGACCAAAGTTGCCAAAACGTGTTTATTTCTGCTGAAAAACACGTTTTGACAATTTCTGCACACTGGGGTTAAGGGCTGACTCACTGTGCTCTTCTGAGCCAGGCAGTTACACTGCGATTCCAAGGGCTGAGAAAACGCGTTTATTTCGGGCTGAAAAACACGTTTTGAAAACTGTGCTGTTCCTGCCCTATAAGTTACATGGTGGTGACCAAAGTTGCCAAAACGTGTTTATTTCTGCTGAAAAACACGTTTTGACAACTTCTGCACACTGGGGTTAAGGGCTGACTCAGTGTGCTCTTCTGAGCCAGGCAGTTACACTGTGATTCCAAGGGCTGAGAAAACGCGTTTATTTCGGGCTGAAAAACACGTTTTGAAAACTGTGCTGTTCCTGCCCTATAACTTACATGGGGGTGACCAAAGTTGCCAAAACGTGTTTATTTCTGCTGAAAAACACGTTTTGACAATTTCTGCACACTGGGGTTAAGGGCTGACTCACTGTGCTCTTCTGAGCCAGGCAGTTACACTGCGATTCTAAGGGCTGAGAAAACGCGATTATTTCGGGCTGAAAAACACGTTTTGAAAAGTGTGCTGTTCCTGCCCTATAACTTACATGAGGGTGACCAAAGTTGCCAAAACGTGTTTATTTCTGCTGAAAAACACGTTTTGACAATTTCTGCACACTGGGGTTAAGGGCTGACTCACTGTGCTCTTCTGAGCCAGGCAGTTACACTGCGATTCTAAAGGCTGAGAAAACGCGTTTATTTCGGGCTGAAAAACACGTTTTGAAAAGTGTGCTGTTCCTGCCCTATAACTTACATGGGGGTGACCAAAGTTGCCAAAACGTGTTTATTTCTGCTGAAAAACACGTTTTGACAATTTCTGCACACTGGGGTTAAGGGCTGACTCAGTGTGCTCTTCTGAGCCAGGCAGTTACACTGTGATTCCAAGGGCTGAGAAAACGCGTTTATTTCGGGCTGAAAAACACGTTTTGAAAACTGTGCTGTTCCTGCCCTATAACTTACATGGGGGTGACCAAAGTTGCCAAAACGTGTTTATTTCTGCTGAAAAACACGTTTTGACAATTTCTGCACACTGGGGTTAAGGGCTGACTCAGTGTGCTCTTCTGAGCCAGGCAGTTACACTGTGATTCCAAGGGCTGAGAAAACGCGTTTATTTCGGGCTGAAAAACACGTTTTGAAAACTGTGCTGTTCCTGCCCTATAAGTTACATGGTGGTGACCAAAGTTGCCAAAACGTGTTTATTTCTGCTGAAAAACACGTTTTGACAATTTCTGCACACTGGGGTTAAGGGCTGACGCAGTGTGCTCTTCTGAGCCAGGCAGTTACACTGTGATTCCAAGGGCTGAGAAAACGCGTTTATTTCGGGCTGAAAAACACGTTTTGAAAAGTGTGCTGTTCCTGCCCTATAACTTACATGGGAGTGACCAAAGTTGCCAAAACGTGTTTATTTCTGCTGAAAAACACGTTTTGACAATTTCTGCACACTGGGGTTAAGGGCTGACTCACTGTGCTCTTCTGAGCCAGGCAGTTACACTGCGATTCTAAAGGCTGAGAAAACGCGTTTATTTCGGGCTGAAAAACACGTTTTGAAAACTGTGCTGTTCCTGCCCTATAACTTACATGGGGGTGACCAAAGTTGCCAAAACGTGTTTATTTCTGCTGAAAAACACGTTTTGACAATTTCTGCACACTGGGGTTAAGGGCTGACTCAGTGTGCTCTTCTGAGCCAGGCAGTTACACTGTGATTCCAAGGGCTGAGAAAACGCGTTTATTTCGGGCTGAAAAACACGTTTTGAAAACTGTGCTGTTCCTGCCCTATAACTTACATGGGGGTGACCAAAGTTGCCAAAACGTGTTTATTTCTGCTGAAAAACACGTTTTGACAATATGTGCACACTGGGGTTAAGGGCTGAGTCAGTGTGCTCTTCTGAGCCAGGCAGTTACACTGCGATTCTAAAGGCT